>NC_089873.1:90464545-90767575 GCF_040182565.1 Anser cygnoides | reverse complement strand
AAACATGTTAAACTATGCTATACCTGCAGCTGCTGCTTTCTGTGTGTCTTAGTGCCTTGTGGTCTTACTAAAGCTAGTCACAGTGCCTACATAAGGACTTGATTTCAAAGATAGGGTGGGATGTTGCTTTTTAAGTTTAAATCCAATAATGAAGAAAAAATAGGTTTCATGCTAAGAGAGGAGAGCATTTGACGGAAGGCAGCTGCTGTGGAAAGAGACACCAGGTTTGCTTGGGCTGTAAGATAGCAGCCTACTGACTCACAGTAATTGCTCTTTCCTTTCACAGATGACCTGCTGGTTCCTCGGCAAGGACTGCCAGAAGGGCATCAATGAGCGGCTACCCCTGTCCTGGCCACATGCTGTGGCCAAATGTGCTTGTAGTTGATAAAGGTGAGGTGGGTTGTCCCTGGGCTTCCCTGGCTGCTCCAAGTCAGGGCCGCCCTTTGTATACCTGCCTCTGTGTGCAACTAGGCGTGGCCCACAAGCCACTTCCTGGTGCATTTGCTGCTGTAATATCCCCAGGGAATTCCACAGAAATGTTTCCTGGGATGGCATTAATGCAGTGACCTTGGGTCCCCCTGCCAGCTTTCATCGGAGATGGTACCACGTGAAAGCCCAAGTAGTGCTTTACTGTGAAGAGGACCATTATGTCCTTTACTGGCAATACCTGCCATATAAGTAAAATGTGCTACTCTAATGTGCTTTAGACAAGTTGGTGATTTTTTTTTTTTTTTTCTTCCTTACAATGAGGTTAAGGTGGCAGTGCAGGATCTTAGCTAATTCTGTGCTGGCTTTCTTTGCACTTCAGTTGAATCCACATGGGATGGTGATATTCAGCTCTGCATTACTGCTATTTCTCACTTTAATGACCCTGGTAAATTTTTAATGATTGCCATCACTGTCAGAAGGGCACAAAGGGCCCTCGTCTGTCTTGATGCAACCTCAGAAAATACGCTCACAGATGTCAATTAAAATAATGGCATTGGTGGTAGGTCACATATTTTTATGAGTACCTACCTCTTCTTGCAAAAAGCAACATGAAAAAGAAAGAAAAAGTAAATGTAGATGTCTTAGGTTTTGTTTTGATTAAGCAGGGCAGCACATTCCAGACAAAATGAATTGGGACAGGCGCTTCACAGAAATGGGCTTGATCATTTCAGTAAGCCAGAGTACCTAAGATATAAGCTGTTATTTTAAATTAGGTATTCTGAAGTGTGAAATTTTCTTCCTGTAATACTTGCTTGAAAGTCTCTGTTGGAGAAATTCATTTAACATTAGAATCAAGATTTTTCCACCACTTAAACATTGTTTCATCATGAGTGATTTCTCTACCACGGCATAGCCTTTAAGACATAATTCTCTCAAATTATGGGGTACGTTAGCAGCCCTGTGAGCCAGGATCTGGATGTACAGATCTCCTGTTTTCATTAATAGCAGCAGTTGCATGCCTAATTCACTGAGCAGCACAGAGAAAATGTAGCCCCGTGGGTCAACGTCAATGGATTCAATGAGGTCTTCACCCTCTAAAAATGTCATTAGTGGGAGTAATAGCTGTCTGTGGGCCCCAGAGCTCACTCCAGCGGTGGCAAGCTGGCTCTCTGGAGAGCAGAAGTCTGACCCAGAGGTGCTCAAGCTCATCTGGGGAAGTCCCATCTATCATTCATTGTTGGCCAGCCATTTGGTGTCTTAAGAAGTCTGAAAAACCTTTTGGAGAGCTAAGCCTAAAATGAGACTCACTTAGGTGAACTGGGAGCTCTATTTGACAGGGTGGAAGTGAAGTTTACCACCCTCCTCCCTCATCTTGCTTGTTCTGTATCACCAGCTAACCTGAATATATGGGTAGACTCTGACCCAACACCATGTACCTATCTCAAAACTAAATTTTCATGCTAAGCCAACCTAGGTCCTGAGAATGTTTGGTTGAGAAGAGGGGGTGCAGGGTGTTTCAGTGTTCATCAGCAGGTGCCCCCATACAGCCTTTCATGCCTAGTTCAGTTGCAAGGCTGAGGCTCAGTTGACAGGTTGGGCTATGGGCTCTAGTCAAAGAGTGAAGAGGTTTGCATGGTCAAGTTTAAGGCAGGGACCTGGTGGCACTTCTGCCTAGAGATGGTGGGGTGTACGGCAAAAGATAGCCCATTTCCTGAATCAAAATTGGAATTGGATTTTTTTTTTTTTATTATTGTAATGTGTTCATGTTAAAATCTAAGTTTTTGTAGAAGGGGAAATGAGTGACCCACAGAAAATTATTTCTGTAGAAAATTGAAGATACTGTGGCTATAAATATGCTTGGATAAGAACACACCTTCTTGTGCTGCACTTCAGAACAAAGAAAACTCAAGGATATTTTTGCTGCATGTAGCAGTTAGTATTTTAAGCCATGCAATGTCCTGAATGTGGGAGTGAGGAAGACTAGATGACCTAGGAAAACTTTGTGTAATCTTAATTGTATTAAGAAAATATTTAAAGTTTTCAAGCATTAATATTGGGAACTATAGGTCATTATTTTATCTGTAAAGCATATATTCCTGGCATATTTTTATTACTTTTTAGTGTTCACATAACTTTGTAGTCTCTTTTGATTTTGTGTTTTTTTTTTGGTTTTTTTTTTTTTGTTTTTTTTTTCTGTAATTATTTTCCACTTCTAAGTCATTTGATCTATGTTTTCCCTTAGACCTCTGCCTCTTTGTATAGATTGCTAGAAAGGAGTTCAATTACAATTTTGTCTCTGATATGGATATTTCTTTAGTGAGGATTGTACAAAGACATCTTCCTCAGGCTTCATTTCAAACAGGGTTTCACATGCAAAATTAATAATCATTTAAAAAACAACCAAAAAAACCCAACCACCCTAATCTGAGTAGTCCAAGATGTGCTTCATTTCAGTTTTCTTCAATACATGCTTGATACAGTAATGTTAACAGCAAATGCTTCACGTTTTTCACTACTGTATAGATTCGAGTGGTGCCAAGTCTATCAATTCTATATTTGTGAATTTTACATATGTCTCTCTAAGAAATATAGCAGCTTCTTGAAAAATGTAGGATGGTACCAGATTCAGTTGTCATTTTAGGATTTAACATTGCTTTTTTACATATGCATTTTTTTTTGTTTGGGTTTTCTGTCTGTATGCTTTATTTTATGTTTGCCTCCTATGGATAAGTATAACATAGAATTTTACAGTCTTAATATTAGAGTAGTATTGTGGGAATACCTATGGATATATATTTATACATCTGAATATAAACTGTACAATATACCCTTAGTTAAAATTTTCACTTAAGGTATTTTAAGCCTCATTGTCAGATATGAATTATATAAAGACTATTCACTCTACACTTACAGCACTTACTTTCATTGCTGAGCTCTGTGAGAATTTGAGTAATGATATTAATTAGTTTGGGTTATACATTTTATTAAATATAATTTTCCAGCAATGTAATTCTTGAAATTTGAAAGATGTATATTAACCTACTTGGAGTTTTTTCTAAAGTCAAAGCTATAGTTTTTTTTTTTTTGGTAGGTGTATATATATATATATTTAAATATCATAATTTGCATACATTTTACATTGTAGTGTTTTCCTCATGTTATTTTTCCTTCAAACCTATGAGGGAGGTGAGGCTTTGCAGAGAGATCTTGACAGATTATAGGGCCAGGCAGTCACCAATTCTATGAAGTTTAACAAGAGCGAGTGCTGGATTCTGCACCTGGGATGGGGCAACCCTGGCTATATTTACAGACTGGGGGATGAGAGGCTGGAGAGCAGCCCCACAAAAAGGGATCTGGGGGTTCTGGTCAGCAGCAAGTCGAATACGAGCCAGCAGTGTGCCCTGGAAGCCAGGAGGGCCAGCCCTACCCTGGGGTGCATCAGGCAGGACATTGCTAGCTGGTTGAGGGAAGGGATTGTCCTGCTCTGCTCCACGCTGGTGCGGCCTCACCTCAAGCACCATGTGCAGTTTGGGGCACCGCAATATAAGCAGGACATAAAGCTATTAGACAATATCCAAAGAAGGGCTACGTGGAGCCTTCCCCAAATGACTTATGAAAAAAGACAAGATACGAATACCTTTCCTTAAAAAAGGTTTAGCTCTGAAGTATCCAGAACCATTAGGCATAGTCTTCTGACCTAGAAAGGACAATCTTACTGCTAACCTGTTTTCAAGCAATTTGCAGCTGTATCAGTAGGACTGAATAGAAAAGAAAACACCATCTCTTTCTAAGCTTTGAATGGCAACTGGTGATGGGAACTAAGCTCCACTTGCATTTTGTGGGAATGGGAATTGTCATGCTTCCCAGAAATGTTCACCTTTTTTCACAATATCGAATGCAAATCTAAAAACCAGTATATGCTAAATAGTTGTTTGGTGTGAGGGAGAAGATGCTTTAATACAAAATAGATTAAGGAAGAATGAAATGGCATTTGCAAACTGAAGGCTAAATCCTGGACTCCCAGCTGCCTGGTTAGTCAGAAATCCCACAGACCCAGGGAAATCTGTGAGCCCTGGGGAAGGACCTGGATACCCCAGCTTCTGTCAGACAGCCATCTCCTGAGGTACCATCTCATTTTTGTGCTTCTGCTATAAGTTATATTTGGTTATGTATTTTAGTAGCATAGTTAAAAAGCCTAGGCATTTACAGAAACATTTAAGGTTATATAATTGAATTCTGAACTTACTAGCAAGATATGATTCTGTCTTTGTAGTTTCTGCCTGATGGAGACAGTGCACCTGAACAGCTGTGTGTGTAATAAATTAGAGAAAAGGACTTCTATATGACTTGTCAGGGATATTTGCAAATTATATTTAAGGGATAATTTATAAAACAAACAAACAAACAAAAAAGTTGAGACAACTGACAGATTTGTGTGTGCACATTAGCAAATGTTGGCACCTATCCTGACTAATTTATTATTTCTCCTTTGACAGCCATCAAAAGGTCTTGATTCCAGAATTTTCTTGAAGAGATGTGTATTTCAAAGTAGAGGTAAACCTTTACACCCAGGCTTCTCACTCACTCTTTTTTTTTTTTTTTTTCTTTCAGAAAACACATAATGTTGAATTTTATAGTATTTTTGAATTGTATATTTCATATTTTTAGTCTACATCCCTGTATTTACTATTCATGCTGTAGAACTTCTGTAAGAATTTGATGAAAACATTTCGCCATCATTTGTTCATGTCTTTCTAAAATTTATTTTGAGCTGAAAGTGTGAAAGACATCAAATTACTGGTACTTGATGCTGTAATTCACCCACATATTAAGTCAAAACAGCCATCAGAAGAAACAATCTTACTCTGCTTCCTCTTCTGTTCCAACTAAAGTGCTTATGACACTGAGTGGTGATTGTCTTTCTGTCTTGCTGTGGTTTGTCTACAAAACACACAAACCTAGAGCCTTCAAACAAGTGTGTGGATAGAAAAGTGTGTTGTCTTTTTTTTTTCTTCTCCTCCAGTTACAGTTTACTATGAATTTCAGACAGAAGAGCTCTACTGCTGTAACTTGCCATATGGAAATTAAGTCTGGTGAATGAATGAACACTTTTTCAGATTTCCATTGCCTTTCCAAATAACTGAAAATTCATTATATATACCAGTTTTTGTACATTTATTACAAGTGTCTAAAATGAAGCTTAGTTTTTATTTGTAGTTCCCAGAAATAAATGGGAATACTTAACTATTTTTATAAACAGATTTTAAAGGTATTTCAAGCTGACAGTTAAACAACAACAACAAATGAAGTAGTATGTTTGAGATCTGCTGGAGTTGTAATTCATGGAGCTCTGATTCCTATAGAGATCAGCTGTAAGAGATCAGCTCCAGGGCGCACACTGCTTCAAGGGGTGACCCTCAGATTTTTACCAACTAACTTTTACCCTTGCTGTTAAAGGTGGCTAGGACACCAGTGAAACTCTTCACCTCTCATGTTTCTCTTTCTTTTAGGTAGTGCTGGAGGCCTTAAACTGAGACAGCACTGTCAGCCTTTCTGGACTAAAACTCTGCTGTGTAAATGCCTGTCTTTATGGTAGACCAGACTGATCCCTTCTTGTCTTTTGTAGTGGTCTTAGAGGAGTGAACATATATTACAGTTACCATTTTGTTAATTACAGGTACATTGATTCTTCTTGTAATCTTAGTAATTTTCTCTCACGAGATTATTGTTTTATATGTGATTATGTGACACTTCCACCCCCCACCCCCAACACACACACCTTTTCTTTCTCAGTCTGAATTGGAGACTTGCTAGTTGTTTGGTCCTTATGAATATGTAAGAAGCCTTTTCTTCCTTATCGTCACCTTACCAGCATCCCATACCAAATGAGCGTAGACCTCAGGCACGTGTTTTGCATGAAAGCAATACTAATATTATTCAGGTTTTCTCAGACAATGGGGTCCTCCAGGGTCATGACATTTTGAAAAGAAGATGCTCCATGCATAGCATTCCTCAGTTTGTAAGTGTCATTACGAAACTGTTTCAGGTGTTTGACATCTTCAGTGTTCGGGGTTGAAAAACTGTGGATAGCTATACTTAGAATAGTGAATGTGAAGAAAATAATGAATGGCATTGAATTCTTTACATGCAGACAGTGTTTTACTGGTTACTGTCCACTGTGTTTTACAGGTTATATGTGGTCTTCATTCCTATGTTATCATTTTGGGGCTGATGAAATGATGACAGATAAACATCTGCTGTGTGTCCATCACCTTGGTTTTGTTTCTCATCTGTGCCATAAGAACCAACTATGAAAACACCTTAATTTCTGCAGATATAAGAAAGATGAGTTCCACTGACCGTATAGATAGAAATAAGTCAAATATAAGTGTTTAAGTTGATGCTGCATATTCCAGCTTGGTGGACAAAGTAGACCGTATTGGCCTAAGGTCTCTATCTTAATGCAAGACCGAGATCAGATTTCCTCTTTCAGAACCCATTATGTTGAACTTCAAGATTACTGCTGCTAGACTGCTCTTATTGCTTGTCTTGCAACATCTCTACCGGCGTAACAGATCTTGTGAATGGTATCAAGTTCAAATGAGTCCAAAGTCTAGAAGCATTTGAGTGAATGGTTTGTCTCACTGTCTTTCTGCCATTTCTTAAATTTTTGCAATGATTTTCTATTAAACTTATTAAGATAGGCTAGGCATCTGATAGTATAACAGGTCATCTCCTTTACATTGGCATACAGATGCTCTTATTTTATGCGATGGCATCAAGTTCTTGTTTTTCTTGCGTAGATTCTTAGTTGAAGACTCTAAATCCCTCACATATGTTCCTTTGAGCTTTTATTGAAATAACTTTAATTGATTTAACTCATTCAGTTCTTCAATATCTGACTACTAATAATTGTTATTGTATCAGTAGACTGACACCATAATCTTCTTCATAACTCTGCAAGCCTCCAAGAGTTTGGATGTGGCTATACAAGCATTGCTACCAAAAACACTTCAAAATGCTATCTTTTACCATTACTATTTTATCATTTTGATCGTCCACCAGCAGTATTTGATAGGACAAGATTTTGTTTCAGTGTAATATCAAAATTACTAAGTAGATTATATGAGATTATTTGAGAGAGAAAATTTTGAGAACTTTCTACTCTTTTAGTATTAGACATGCAGTGCAGCTGCAGATATGGACAATTTAACATCTGAAAACTACAACTAAATTTGTTTTGCAAACCATATATCACTGCTGGAGAAATGTGAGCCAAAAATAATTTATCTTGGTTGCCTGATCATAGGCAATGGATGCAGAGTTTGCTGGTAAGAAAAATCTAAAAGCCAAAAGTTGAATTTATATTGTTTGAGGAAATGTGATACCACTCAGAGAAAATGAATGATGCATCTGTAAAGTCAGTTAGGGCTTGTAGTAAACTGTTAACCTTAAAATCTGTGTTTGAAAGTGCACAAATGCGAGCACACTTGCTCTCTGAATTTTGTAATAGCTCTTATTTAATTGTGTATATGAGATGCTTGTACATGGGCCTGGTAGGAATTTCAGGATCAAAGTAGTTCATGACATGTCAGTGTAATGTCTTCGAATCATTGTATAGACAAGTGGGAAAAGAAAAGCGAAATTATCCTATCCTAATTCTTTTTTTTTTTTTTTGATTTACTAACTTTCTAAACCAGGAAATAGATTAAATCTTCCTTCATTTCCCCCCAGGATCCTCTTAATGGCTATCTTTGTACTTTTTAGTGTAGAATTATTATTACTGCTACTACTATTATTATTATTACTATTACTATTTTTATTACTATTATTATAATTAAAACGATAAATGCTTTTAATGTCCCTGCCTTTAAGACAGCTTGGGGAATTTTCCTGTTTGATTGTCACTCTTATTCTTTTACCCTTATGTAAACTTGGATTTACACTCCATCTCATATTGGCAATCTGCCATGTCCTTCCATTTTCTCATTTACTTGTCTCTTTTTTTTTTGCTGCTATCTTCTGATGTCTTTTTCAGTAAAATCAACAAGCTCTTGCTTGCGCTATGGGTGAGTTTTGTCCAGTAACTAATCTAAATATGCTGTTTATGTCTCTGCATGTTCTTTGTGTCTGGAACAAGTTCTGCTTTAATTTTGCAATTACTATTACAGCTGGTTGGAAAATCAAATTTTTTCATTAAAGACCTTTCACAAAAAAAAAAGTCTTTGTTGAAAATACCTCCACTGAACATCATAGAAGTGTTTCCATTTTCTGTTAAAGACCACAAGCAAATTGATGTTTTTTAATATTTTGTTGAGACTTTGGTCTATAAAAAAATAGAAAATATATTAGTTTTTTAATATATCATAGAAGGCATAAAAATGTGAAAAAATATTTTTATATGCTAAATCTTGGTTTTGTATGTATTTTGATGGTGCATTAATATGTTACCAAAGTATAGAAATCAGTATTGTATTATTTACTATCACAAAGGGTAAGAGTGTCTTGTGCACCACAGGCTGATTATGGTTTTCATAAAGAATTGCATCATAAAAATTTTTTAAAGAAGAACTGCATGAATTGACTTTATTTTTCAAGTTTTGGCAAGCAATTTTATCTAAATACTTAAAATAATTGAGTTTTAATACTAAAATGTTCTTCTAGATTGGGGTCTATTAATTGCAAAGCACTCTGCAAATTAAATTGCAAATATAGGAGTTCTGCATGATGTAGTCACTTGACGTTACAGTTTCCCCTGTTAGGAATTTGGAAACTACAGCCAAAGTTTTATAAAACAGGTAATGAATTGGAAGGGATATATCATCACTATATATGGTGCTCTGAATCTGTAAATAACATCCCATTCCCATATTTCATTTTTTCACTGTGAAAAATGGGCTCTGTCAAATCTTAAGTTGTATATACCAAAACAAGAGTAATTTTGGAAAACATTGGCTTCACAGTTTGGCTGTGAAAATTGAAATGAAAATGGGTTATGGAGTCTTTACCCATTCAGTGGTTTATCTGACAGCACAAAAATCACCTGATGGTCTGGCAGAGGGAAAATCCTCCATGACAAGGAACCTGGCATCAGACCAGGTTGATGGGACCATAGCAGAGTCAGGTGGGTAGGGTCTCAGAGGTCATGTCCACATCACACACAACCACGTTCCTCCAGGTTATGAGTAAAAAATAGCAATACTTCTTTTATAGAATCATTTTAATATTTTCACAGTCTGCAGAGGATAATGCAGTGTGTTTTTTCTTCAGCTGAAATAAGAAAACATCCCAATGGATTGTGCTTGCTGAGCAATCTGGTCGTAAAGGCATTATGGCAAACTGTGTGTGCCTTCTGTAGAGAGAAATCTAAGCTGGATAACATTGTACCCTAGCTTTATCTAACTCTGGATGATGAAAACACTGATCTCTATCATCAGCCCAGTTCTGGTGTATAGATACACTGTGAGGGCAAAAAAACAGCTACCTTCTACACTCTTCCTTCCTGTCTGATTCAAACACGTAAATTGAATCAAGCACTTTTATGTACATATTACATAAACTGTAACAGAGGAGCTGACAATACAGCCTCACTGGTGCTATTACTGTGGACAGCGTTTGTCATTCTCCTGTTTATTTTCCATAACATTTTTTACTCTTGGGAGTCGTCATAATACAAACCCTAGTATTGTCAATCCTCAGATGATGTTTTGTTTCTTTCTAGCTTTAGTTATGCTCAAAAAAACCTGTGCAAATATCCATCAGCCCTCACAGCATCACTGTAGATGGAATAAGAAGGAATTTCTGGCCTGCTTCACAGAAGGAAAAATGAGGCAGAGCAAGAAAGGACCTGCTGAAGGTCATATACCCAGTCTGTGACAGAAACAGGATCAGAACTCAAGACATGGTTATTAACTTTATTTCCCCACCCCCCTACCCCCCTTTTTTTCCCCTCCTTACCACCTCTATCCCCATTGTCAGTGTGTCTTTGGTTGGGATAGGTTGAAGTGACTGATTTACCCTTAAAATAACTAACTGGACAACCTGTTGTTCACCAGCCAATACTGACTCATATTGGACCATCCTTCTTTGTATATTTCTCCAGAAACTTAATATTATATATTTAGCACTTATGCTATAGCAGAGCTTTGTCACCAAACATGTAGGAAACCCGTTACACTGGACTCCATGAACCACTTACTCAATAGAATGGATATGTGGTTCCTGCCCTAAAATAATGCTGTTTCAGTTGTAGTGACTGTTCCAAAAACAGATCCCACGGTAATTCCTGAAGTTCTGGTCTGGAGCCAGAGAGCCCTGTGTGCCATCCTCAGTTGTTTTTCAGACATCCTGTGTGATCTTGAGGACTTTGTTTGTTACTTTTCTCCACTGGTAAGAAAGGACAATAATGATTCTCTTACTTTGAGGGCTTAGATGAGGGTCTCAGATGCTGTGATGAGGAGCTGAATAATTTGACAAATTCACTTAGAGTTTGTCAAAGAAAATTAAACAGTGAAGGAGGGACATACTGTGCAAGAACTAGTGCCAGACCTGGATCAGCTATTTTTTCCTCACCTTTATGTTATCCCATAGTGAGGGCAAAATGTCAAGATCTACCTTTACTTTATCTACCTCTTTGTTCCAGGCCTCTGATTGCATGCTACTGATGTATGACTGTTTAATGTTGCTGTAGTTTTGAACTAAATACTAGCATTTTTTAATTTATTTTTTGTGTGTGTGTGTGAAGTCTGGTTCTGTAGTTCAGCAACAAAAGAAAGATCTGCCAAATTATTCAAAAATAATTAGAACAGATGGCAAAAGATGGCATCTCCAGCCTTCCAGAAAGAAACACCTAACATCCTGATTGCATTTCACAGATTAAATTTTTACTGAGATACATGCAGAAAGGCACTTTTTAAAAACTTTTATTGACAGTTTTTGTTTCTCACCGACAGAACTATGGTCTAGTTGGATTATTAGACACAATGTAAGGTAACTTTAAGACAAATTTCACAAACAAAATAAGATAATACAGATGGAGCACCTGCTTGGTGCATTGTTTACATGACCAAGAGAGAAATAATTCACCAATGAATTTGTTCTTATTACAGGTTTTTACTTTTCACTGAAATAGTTTTCTGCTCTCTCAGCTCCAAACCTCATGGCGATGTCTGTTTGAGTGAGTTGGCTTGTAATGAGAAGACTTGTGAGGAGGTGACTCATACCCTGCAATCTGAAGTAGCTCTTAGGTCCCTTTCAGCTTGTCAGATCTTCCCCATCTCCTGCTGTGAGGTAAAAGTAGATCAGCACCTGTGAAGAGGCTCTCCATCACTGCATGGCCAGAAATGGCCTCTTTAATCAGAACTTGGAGGGTATTTCAGTTCTACAAGAGCCAAGAGTTTAAAGATATAAAATAGTAGCGTGAAGGAAAGAAAAAGAAGTTTTTCTGTCATTTTAACGGTTTTAAATCTCACTTCAGTAGCATTTTCAAGCTTAGAAGGTGAGATGGAAGGAATTCCAAAGGTAAGTGGTAACTAAAAGGAGAAGGAAGAAGATGAGGTTTTTACTTCATCGTTAACACTCAGGAGCTGCAATTTTAAGAAAGATAGCAAATGTGAGATCTATCACAAAAAAAAAAAAAAAGAGAGAGAGAGAGAGAGAAGAAAAGGTGGTGTCAGCAATAGACAGATTCCATTGGTTCCAGTAGACTTTCAATCAGGTAGTACAGAAGAAAACCCATTTTATCTGTAAGATAGATGTAGGTGAAAAGATAAATTCTGCTTACTGCTGAATTCTGCTTGTAGAGATGGGGATATCAGGTGACCAGCAGCTTTTAAACCCTAGGGACAGGATCTTAGTTAGCAAGCCCTGGAGCACTCTCTCAAGGTACAGAAGGAAAAAAGTGTCAGAAAGCTGACAGTTCAAAAATGAATGGGGATGAGGGGCATCCTACTTTCTGTGTGCAGAGTTCTGGGTGCTCTTACATTTTGAAGAGCTGCATTGTCGGAAGATGTGACGCCATGGAAGGAGACAACAGCTACCTTATGAGCTGCCCCTTTGCTGGAAATACTGAAAGTGGAGATTATAACAATTTGTGGGGGAGAGACAAGGCGGTTTCAGGAGCTGGAATGTGATACTTTGGATGATATTTTCAGCAAAAAAATTTAGGTCGTAAACAGAACATCCAGTGAAATGGGAAGAAGGGGGAGTTAAATCTGTCATATGGGACAACAGTTTCAAGGTCCTGCTTTGAACATAAGTTAGCAACCTAGGAATTGCATAGCGGGTGCACATTATATACTGTACTATATACAGAAGCTCTCTGAGAGGAAGAGTTACTTACAGAAAATGGAGCAGCAAAGCTGACTGTTTGGCAGGGCAATGAGAACACATCTCTCAGGTATGTTGAAGGCTCTTGTATTCCAAATTTGCTTTGAATCAGGCACAGCTGGAAGAATAACCCAGATCTCCTACACCACAGGCAGGGGCTTTATCACCAGAAACTCAAAAGCTGCTGTATTGGTACAAAGTGACCCTCAAATCAGATGTCAAAACTTTGAAGTATTTTCCTAAAATGGCCTCTTTTTTTCTGATATTCTGCAAGACTTTCAGAAAAGATTTGCTTTGGGTTGATTGTTTCACCTGTTGACAGGCTTGGGCTCAAGCTGGGATACACTGAGCAACTCAGGGAATGAAGTGGTTTCAGAAGAAAATGCTTAAATGAAGTGTGTGTAATAACACCCGAGCCTGAATTTTCATTTCTTCTTGGGGCACTCAGGTTGCATCCTGGAGGTGAAGGAGTGGGAAGGAACAGTCTGTTTAGGGAGACAGTCCCATGTACCTATGGAAGCAGAGGGAAAAGCCTGTGTGTCTAGGTTCAGAGGAAGGGAAAAGGCCAGGAAATGACAGGCAATGACCAGTGCCATATGGGACTATGGAGGAAGGGAGATCCAACAGAGATGCAGAAGGATTTGCATCTTTCCTGTCCACTTCAAGAGGTAAAGCAGCTGGGATGGGAGTAGACCACTGGCAGGGAGAAGGAGAAGAAAGGAGACATCACTCATCCTCTCTGTTGTGCAACCGATGAGGGAAACCAGTCCAAGCAAGAGGAGACCGATGTCTCCAAATGGAACAGTCCTGAGCCATAAAGTTTTCTGAAACCTTGAACTGTTTGTGCAAAGCTGTAGAGAAATCCCAGGTGAAGTGCAAATAACTGCAGCTGCCAAACTGGGAGAGGAATTTATATAGGAGGTGCAGGAGAGACTGTGAACCAGAGGCTCTGGGGAACCTTCTACTAACTTCAAGGAAAGGATCTTCATTCCTTTCCTCACTTTTTTCTCATGATCTCTAAAGCCTCTTGCTTTTGTCCTACATGAACAATTTAATGAGTCATGCAGAAGGAAACCCAAGGAATATTTTGGGTGCTCTATTGGAATCTCATTGCTTTTGCTGGGAAACTGGAGGGAAAGGACCCCATGCTGAGAGTCAGCATCAGTAAAAGATTTTTGTGTTATATTTATTTATTTGGGTTGTAAAGGCACTGTGACTAACGCTAGGTGAGTTCTGGAGCTAGGTGTAGCAACAGGGCTGAGAAGTACTGACATTGCAGAAAGGTTCAGCAGAGATGGAAGGTGTGGTGGGTACCAAGTCTGTGTTTGTTTTCAGAGCTGGTATAGTTTTAGATGTATCAGCAAAGTATCACCAGACATCCTTACAGTTACTAGGAGATTCTCTAATCTAAGGCTTGGCATATGCTATAGCGTTAGGCCAGTTACAAACTGTCATTATTTTAATGGCTTAGGCTGGAAGAAGCTCAGGTAAAAAGGGGCATAACAGGCCTAAATAGTGTAAAATTTAGGGCTGGTTGTGCCTGGACCCAAGAAACAGAAAGAGAAACATGACAAACCCTCAAGAGCTGGAGCGTGATGAATCTGACTGTATTTTATCTCTGTATTATTTAACTCTAGGTGAATAAATTGATGCTGAAATAACATTACATGAGGCTTAGGAGATCTGATACCACTAACTGCTCTTTTGCTTTTCAGTGTAGCGGTTTATCTGAGCTTGGTCTCAATGGTAAGTTTGGGGCTCTGGAGACAGCATGGTAAATGGTGTGTGGTATACACAAAGCGTGCTGCCAGGTCCGCTTTTTCTTTTTTATGGTGTTTAATTTTTGTATTACCGTAATTGAAAACTGCTTGCATTGTTTCCTGAAACCTAGAGAGAGGTAAGACAGTTGCCAAAGTAACATCATTTTTACATTTCTCCAAGTCACCGTAATGAAATTGCCTTGCCCTTAACATCTTAAAAGAGTAGCGAAATGGAATTTTACTTCTGAGGAGAAAATAAGTGCAGGTTGCAAATAGGACAGGATTTTGTGCCGTTAAGTGGATTATCCTCCTGTCAGGGTACTCCAGATTTTACAGACACAAATCTGAATTTAACATATGGCCCCAGCCCTAGGCCAGGGTCCTGTTTGAATTATTCCAGGCTTGTACGTAGAAAGCTGCGCTCCAAACATGAATCCAATTACCAGCTGCAGTCAGGCAATTGAACGGCTACAGAAGAAATACTCTAATAGATGGGAGGAAGGAAAGGAGGGGGAGGAGAGGGGAGAGGACTATGATTTGTGTGGTAATCAAGAGGAGAAGGTCAATTGTAATAGAACAGGCTGGTTTAGAAGACAAAGCTAATGCAGGATGCCTTCCACTCTGTTGAGGGATGCTATCAATAGATCTACTGCTTTCATTACAAAAAATGTCACTAACTGACAAGATGAATATAGGCAGGGAAAGAAGGGCTTTTGATGGATCAGGTGATTAAAACCTAGACTTTGGATGAGCAATTAACAAACGCCAAACTGATGACCTGTACAGGAACTTAAGTGTATGAAGGGAGGAATGAAGAAGGTGCAGCAAGTGCGCACACGCATGCAGCTGTTTTTGATTGATGACACTGAATAGGCTTTTAAGCATGTTTTGAACTACAGTGGGGTACTGAATAGAACCACCAAAAATGCCTATTGTCCCATGAAAATGTATGGTTTTGTTAACTCTGTTACTGCAGTTTGAGCAGCTAGCATTCTGCTTTTCTAGAGGTGACGGGACTAGGAATGAATACCTATTGATCACCCTTTGTATGATGACTGTGCGCAATAGCTGTTCAGAGCCTGCCTTGAAGCATCTGCTGTGTCAGTGCATGAATTGTACATTTCAGCTGCTCATTTACTGACAGCAGACTGGGCAGCTGACATCCCCAGCTCCTAGAAAATTGCTTGCTTTGTTTTCTTCCTTATCTCACAAAATCAGGAGTTATGAAAAAATCTGAAGAAATGCTTTCTGCTAGGATTGAAAAATATCAGCTAACATTCAGTGCATTCCTATACCCTACAGATCACCCTGTAAAGCAGAAAGAGAAAGTTCTTGGCTACTTGCGTTTGGTTTACTGCTGTTTACATAATCTTATATATGATTCTTGAGGTATGGCAAATGAGCTAAGACTTCCATTGGTTTTAAAATGCTGGCATTTATCGGTTACAAGAATTGATGGTCAAAAAGCCACTAGAGCAGTGAATATGCAGTTTATGGTTTGAAGAAATGGTATGGATTTCTGGAAATATTTCTGGGATTTCAATTATGTCTAACATAACAAAGTGCTGAACTACAATGCTTAAGGAGAACATAGGAAAATTTGCTGTTTTTTTTGTGAACATCTGCATTTTCTTTTTAAGAGAAACAGCTTTTTTTTTAAAAAAAAAAGTGGGCCATCAGAACTTATAATGAAATGTTAAAAGCTATTTATTCTATAAAAGCATATGGTGTTAATGTATCCATCAGTGCTGATAAATCCATCACGGCTTAATCTGTTGTGCTCAGTGTGGTAACAGGACAAGAAACAGCCATCTGCTTACCATATTTGATTGCTGTTTCTTTGCACAAATACAGTCCTGCTTCCAGCACTTAAGAGTGATTAGCTGTAACTTATGGAGCTTGCTGTGGCGTACCCACTGAGTAATTACTGGAGAAAGCAATCGCAAGAGCATCTGAACATGGGGGCAAATTGTTAGCGACTACATTTGTGACAAGTTTAAGGTCTAACAAATCTTCCTACATGTGCGCCATGAGGGAAAGAAATACAGGGCAGAGCACAGTCTGTAAAGGATGAGGATGTCTATTACAGATATTTTCCAAAGCCTACCCCACAAAAGCTTGAAAAGCCTGATTTTCTTCCCTTCCAAGCCCCCAAGGCAAAACAGTCCTTGATTAAAAAAAGGGGGAGTTTTTTAATTGCTCTTTCTCTCGCATTCTGAGCTCGGTAATTTATTTTTCCAGTAGCTGCACTGGATCAGGGATGGGGCTTTATGCTGCACCTCCCTCACCAGGCAGCCATGGAGCTGGGGTGTTGGCAAGAGCTGAGGCACAGGCAAAGCAAAAGCTCCTGTCCCGTTGCTTTAATAGGTTATTTTATTTAGCATGTCAAACGGGGCTAGTTCTCTGAAGTCGTTTTTAGAATGGTTAGTTTGGAGAGACCTACTCCCAGAACCTAACCTCCCTGAATCTCTGTCCTGTCCTGGGATTTCATTCAGCCAAATGTTTGTTTACACAGGGGCAAATTAAATGTATGATGAAAGAGAATTCATTTAGAAGAACAACCTAAGATATTCAGAACAAGTCCAGTGTGCCTCCTCAAGCACCAATTTGGTCCTATTTTAAGTTCTTAAGTAGGCTTTGAGGTTTTCTTAGAACTACTTATGGTACTTAGAGCAATTTCCTTTTTGATTGCCTATAACTATTACCCTTCTTCTTTTGCAGCATTATACTACCTTTTCTCCCTGCCACCAACGACCCCAACTCTTCTCCTTATCCCCCCCCCCCCCCCCAACTTGCTCTAAGGGAAAATTAACATGAAATTTTATCTCGCCTGTCACTGGGCTTTCCTCCAAAAAAAGACTTAACTGTGACTTTAGAATTGCATTGGCCTGACACAAAAATTAATTTCTCTTAAATGCGTGATGTATCTCTCTGAAGTGCTTTAGAATACATGAAAGATTCTAGATGTTGTACAACTATTGTACATGTATTTTACTTGCTCTGATGAGCGTTGGCTGTATCTCAAGGTTGTGCTCTCAGTGGTCATTGAAATGGAGACTTCTTCCTGAAGCAGAAGTAATCTACATCAACCAAACAACAAAGCTGCAGCCGTGTTTGAGGGGATTGCCCTGATGGGTTTTTGAGAAATAAGGTTGTTTGCAGAGCATGGTGGGGCTGAGATCCTGCCTGTTGTGCAGTTCTGCCCATGCCAAGTGTCTTTCAAGGTGTTGGCAAAGATTTTCCCTGGTGCTCTTGGGCTGTGTAGCCAGCTCCATGCCAAAGCATGCTTTAGCCAAACTTCAGGTGAATGGCTGAGGATGGCTTGAGGTCAGCCTGCCTGGGCATTCTCTCTCCAAAAGGGTGGTTAAACTAAACTAACTAACTAACTAAATAAATAAACATAAACATAAAAAATAAAAACACAAAACTGTGTTGGGACATAGAAAAGAATGACTGCCTTTTCATAACAGGAAAAATTCAAAGTGACTGGGTAAAACTGAGCAGGAAGGAAGTCAAAAAGAGGGGATATTTTAAACAAATCTTCCCTTGCTTATTTTGTCCTTCCTGGGGCTGTTTGTGATGCCAATTTTCAGCCCATTCAGTTACAGCAAACTCAGTGCAGTCCCTCTCTGGTTCCTAGGGTATTTTCTTGACCCACTGAGGAGGTTTGGCTCCTCTCAACTGCAGTTGCTGGCCCCTGGAACCCTTGCAGTGTCCCTTGCTCTCACCATCCCCTCCACTGTGGCAGCACTCCTCTATGCAGATGTGCTCAGCTTCTCCCCAGGAAAAGACACAATTTGCCTTTTCCCTCCTGAAGGGAGGAACACAGTTTGTGGGCATAGTTGCACAGACAAATACCGACAAATACATCAGATAACTGAGATTTCATGAGTAGGTCTCTTTAGTACCTTTTCCTCAGCAGAAGGGGCCCATCCAGGCTCAAATGTTGGCTACTTCTTGGGAACAGAGCAAACAGTCAGCTTGTATGCGAGCATCTCCAGAGGTGCAGCTGTGCAGTGTCAGTGCAACCCCAAAATTTCAAGGCTGGTAAAAACACGTTCCCCATATCCCTTTGAAAATATCTCAAGAGGAAGATGGTCGGTCCTAGCTTATGTTTGCTATCAGACCAATTAAAAAAGATGGGAAGAGCTGTTAGAGAAAGAGTTGGCTGTGGCAATAATGTCCAGGACCTGACTATTCCAGAGTAACCAGATCCCTTTAAATCTACCTAATGCTGCAGCATGTGTTCGTTTTTAGTATTTTTCTGCTTCGTACATTTTTTGAGGGAAGGTTTAATCCACTTTACATATCTGGTGACAGAATTCATGCGTAATCTAGAAGAAATGGGAAGATGCTTTCTTCAAGCTAGTCCTCATTCTGCCTTATGGTAAGTCCTTTTTCATTCAAAGTAGTTGTGTTTTCTTTCCATGCCATAACTTTGTTGCAGTACTAATTCCATCTTTGCTTTAAGAGCTGAGGTCACCAATACAGAGTGATTGTTTTGTTGCTCTTTACCATCACTAAGAAGTGGTGACTTTGCTGCTGCTGTTGACTGGATTTGTGCCAGAGCCATAGAGCAAATTAAATATTATATATCTCCCATGTAACCCCTGGCTAATTTAGATCCAATGTAATTGCTTTTAGAGTAATTGATTTACATCTATAGCCAATATTTCCGTGTGTCTTTTGTTGTTTTAATTATCTAATGATCTGATTGTGCAAGCAATACAGGATAAAGACTTCATGTTTATTTGCTTTTGCATCACAGAAAGTCAACAATTTGAAAAGCAGAGATTTGCAGTCCAAATTACACAGGACCTTTAACCTGGCCATCAATTTGACCTGCACAAATCAACACTAACATGCATTTTTATGTACATACATTACATATAGAAATATCCTCTATTGTGCTTCAAGTAAATACTCAAGCTCCCTAATTTATGTGATCAAAGGATTTGCCTTTTGTCAAGGAATGAATTCGTGTATTATTTTATTAAGGAAAAAGCAAAACTGAGGAAAGGCTGGTGTTTTGTTTTGTTTTCTTTTCTTTTTCTTTCCGGTACTACTATTGATTTGATGTTGTTCAACCGTGGTGGTAGTGGTGGTGGTGTTATATATTATATATATATTTTTAAAGTCTGATTATTGTGTTTGAGAACATAGAACACAATAGTCAGTTCTTAGCTGACTATTTCAGATAGTTCATTCTTATTAAGTTGTAATGCAACCTCTTCCAACACACCAAGTTAGTGTCTGTGCCACACCACTTTTGCGTCACTTTTCACTGTTATAGTTTAGGAGCTATGGAGGGATGAGAGGTGATACAGTTTTATTCCATCAGTGCTGGCTGCAGGATCTGCCTGCGATGAAAGGTGGAAATTGTGTCATCAGCAGGAACTGGAGGGTGGGAGTCCACCTGCAGGTCAGTTTCCTGATAATGATGTCAGTCTGAAGATGAGAGGGCAAAAAGTTGCTGATGTCTTTTTTGAAACCAGAGTTAGAGTGGACTGAAATCCACAGCATGGGGATACTGGAGACAGGGAAGAGGACAATTGGGATGAGAGAAGGGATGAAGCTGATACCAAAAACTTCCGTGAGAGACATGAACCAAGCAGAAAGCAAACTGTTGTGACACTCTGGGATATCAGAAGGATTGAAGAGGGTATGTTCCCTCAAGCACGTTGTCAATAATCATATCTGAAATAATATACATTTTCACCATATTGGAATTTATTGGAATCATTATTCAACAAACATTTCTGGAGGGGATAGGCAAGGCATTTGCTCCCAGCAATATTCTAAGTAATATATCTTTATTACTGAAACATGGGAACAAGAATAAATTTTTAATAATTCTGAACCATTACAGGATGTATGAGAGCAAAACAAGATTCCTGCTACATAAGAATTCTAATACTATTTCCATTCTTCTTGCTCTGCCCCCTGCAGTTTTCTGCTTTTTGCACAGAAAGAAGGATATAAGTGTAGTTTATGCCAATATTGAACTTTTCACAACAGTCCGGTGCAGGTTTACCAGAGATGGTCTGTAGCCTTGCTGCTTTTTAATTTCTGTGGCCTTTTAAGTAGCCGCTTGTAAGTAGATTTACTACCTAGAACTTCCTTCTCTATCCTATACAGTGCTCCTGCCTAATAATTATATACATATTGCCACTTACTTTATTGGTGTTGAACTAGCTATAGCCTTTATATTATTATCTTGGTAAATACTAAATTTTTGTGCTGTGTCCCATTGTTGTATATTGTGTAGATATATATTTTACAAGCTTTAAAAACTGCTTCCATGACTGTAAAATCCATGAACCCTAGAGTCTGAAATAGTCACACAGTGCTTTGAAAAAATTTACTCTCCTTTTATAGTCATTTGTCAGGTAATCAATTTAAAGGACTAGTATACTGCCTATTCAATGTGTAGGTGTAATTCCTGTAAGCATTAATAGGATTTACATTTCCTGTTTACTGGAGACTATATTCTTTAACACTCATTCTTTCAGTACATAGGTTACAGTAGCCTGGTGCAGGGTATAATACTACAGTACATAGCATATTTGCAAGAATTTTCAATATTCAATTTTACCTGCTTTGTCTTAAAATTTATTTTAGTCTGAGAAGTGAAACAAAAATATCAATTTTTATCACATCTATTTCCTAATAACATGGCACCCTCTCTGGGTTTTATTTCATAACTAATATATTGAGAAAGACATAAATCTGACTCTCTGCATTGATTACCCACCCTGGGGAAAAAGACTCAGTGGATTAAAATTCTGACATGTGAAGTCAGGGCCGTTCCTGAGGGAGCTGCTGTCAGAGCAACTGTCCAGGCAAATTAGAAGATGGCAAGTTGTAAGAAGAGGTGGGGCATATGGCATCCAAAGAAGGGTGAGTAACCAAAGAACTGCAAACCACCATCAAAGACCTGCAGGTATACCAAAACCAAAGCTTCAGCAGTTTTAAGAAGAAAAAACAAAAATTGAACACAGTCTTGAAAATCTTGGATTAAAGAGATTGAATTTCATCCTGCAGCAAGCGGGCATGTTGTATGTCTCTGCTGTCTTGCATCAGTGCTGAAATTGGTCCAGGCATCTGGAGGCTACTACATTATCCAGATTTTCCTAAATTTTATGTATGTATAAATGTATGTATATATAAATATATATATATATTAATTATATATATGCATTAAAAAAGTGGCAACCTTGTTTTCTTCCATACTGACGAAAATCTTTTGTATTTCTGCTTCAGTTTTGCATAGACAGGGGTTTCTTTCAGGAGACAGAGATTTAGGCAGATAGTTTGGATATGAGTGTAGAAGAAAACAACAAATTAAGGTTAGTTGCCATTAAAATTGTAAAGAGGCAATATTCAGACTTCAGAAAATCTGCCACATAAGTAATGCTAATAACTTTAGAGCTTTCTACAGACTCCATTTAGGACAACATGCTTGTAAGGACCATCAGACTGTACCAATGAAAATTCACTTAAAGCCATTACATTTTTATAGTATAATAATTCCACAGTCATTTTCAGGCACTCTTATTTAATATCACATATGGTAGTAGCTTGCTTTTCTTTTGATTCACAAAGAAAAAATATGCATTTGCTAGCAAACTCTCTATCCTTGCCTTGGAGCTTGACTGATCATTTCTTTCATCAGAGGTCATGTGTGCTTCTAAAAATGAAACCTGTGTGGCCACTGTTTGTTCAGTTGTTGCATATTAGCTCCTCAGTGGTTAAAAAGATCTGAACAAATAAGAGGGCTTACCCTACATTATATTACCCTTTATTAGTAGGAAATTGAAGTCTAGAGATTATTATTAAGCCTCAGCCACTGAAGGCTACCCATAGTCTGATAAAGACCCCTCAAACTGACCCTTGATCAAGCTGCATTAGGAGGATTTTACCCTTGTTACTAATTAAATAAACAGTTCTGATGGTATTATTCTTCCTCATAGCCGTTTCATGACATCAGCTCTCTGTTGCACCCACGGACAAAGAGAATCATGTTCCTCTTTGAGATGCAATGGTATATTAAGGGCCTGACACTGGGCCATCCAGTGGTCGGCTGCCCTGTTATCTTTAACACGCTGGTGTATCAGGTGTCAAAGGGCTTATCATTGAAGTTCAGGGAAAAAAAGACAAGGTTTCCATTAAAATAGAAACTTCACAGATTTCATTTTTCAGATGGAAGAAAGGCAATGTAATTTCTGCCTTGGTGTGCCACAGAATACAGAAAGGAGCAGCTTGGTGAGTCAGAGGCACAGGCATCAACAAAGAGGTATTTGGTTAATTTTGGTGCCTTTCTGTTACATCGCTTACCTTTTATTAAGAGTGTATCTTTGCAGATAAGTTTCTTCACTTCAAGGTAGGCATAACATTAAGGTAATGAACCCCTAAAATTCTGCAGTGTTTCAGATATAAATTTCATTTTGAAGGTCATCATCTCTGTGCCAATGTGACCTAAAAGCAAATAAATTCCAAGCAGACTATTTATTATTTTCTGGGAAAAATTCATCTGTACTTTAAACAAATAGAGTTCGCTGGAAACAAAACAGAGATGGATCTGGGGTTTATTTTGTTTTTCTGGTTTTGAGTGCATGAGGGAAGCCCTACGGTTTACACGGAGCTACAGTCAGATCAGAAGGTCCAGCCTGGATAACAGAAATTCTTGTCACTCATAGGATGACATGAAGAATCACCCCATCATTCTGCTACTGACTCCGCCGCCTTTCAGTCCAGATGATGGAGAACATATGAGCAGGAGCCAGAAAAATAGATGTGTGTATAATCAAAATAAATATCCATTTCTTCTTTCCAACATTATTAGTTTATCTCTTTGATACGATGTACTCTTGAGGAAAACGTAGGTGAGGGGCTTGGTTCTCCAAACATGGAAGGCCTGACTTCAGCTTTGATTTTCTGATTTTCAGAAGAATAAAATCACTACTTAGCTAACTGAGAAGGAAATATTATGTATTTCTGTTTGGTCATTTCACATAACAGTATAATTATGACTTAACCCCATTTGAATTAGAATGCATTTTTTAAAAAATCAAATGAAATATTAAAATATCTAGCAAACAAACGTGTTTACAGCTGTTGGCAACTTGATCCAGTGGTTATTTGTCTTCATGGTTGAAAAGAATTTAACTTATTTTTTTATCTTAATTTCTTGCATTAGGTTCCATCAATTGCTTTTTCTTTTACTTTATGAGTTACAGACTGTAAGCACTCTCCTCAAATAAATTTCTGATTCTCATGAGTGTATATGCAGCCTGGCTGCCATGTCTTTCCCTATTTCCCATTTCTGTGAATGTGTACACGTAAACCCTATAGCAGGAGGGCTTGGCTGTGCATGGAGGTCAGTGAGCTCCTGCATTGGAGTCACCCTTCTCAATGCCTCCTTTTGCAGTAACCCACAGCATGAGAGAGGCTCTCTGCCTGCTCTTCCACTTCCAGCATACCCATCTTAGCTGTTAAATTTACAGGATCACAAAATGCATTTTTCAAAGCAGTGGGCACCACATAGGAATTGTAATGTTTTAAACTTCTTTGTGAAAGATAGATTTCCTGAAAAATTACTAACAATCTATAAATCTTTATAAAAACAGGATCAATTCTGAAGTAACTCCATTTATTTTATTGCTTGTATGTGTCACAGTGGCTTTTGATGACATAGAAACTTAAATTTCAAGACAAATATTGTTTGTCAAGCCCTATAAATTGTCATTAGCATGGCTTGGAAATTTTTCTTTAAAGTGCCTCCTACTAGAAAATGAAATCTTGTGGAAAGCAAAACATTTTGTAGGAAAGTTAACTTAGATCAATCTTTTCTGCAGGAGAATGGATGAGAAGACTAAGCTTGAAGGCTTTGATTTCAGTATTTCTGTAATCAATATGTTGTTTCTTGGGTCTTTGGTTACCATTTTTATAGTATATAGTTTTATTAAGACTTCAAAATTGAAAAAAGAAATTCTAAATTTATAAAAGCAAAATTCATATCAGACCTAAATACTTTTTTATTTGTTTGTTTGTTTGTTTTTGTTTGTTTGGGTTTCCATTTTGCAACAGGAAGTTCTAAAAAGAAAATCACATAAAATGCTCTTCTTGGAAATTAATTGCTTAGTCTGTTAAAGTTTTGACGTGCGTTTTTGCTTGAGGTTACAGTGAGGCTGAGAAACTTGGTTTTGCAACCTGCTAGCTGGAAAAATGAGACACAGGAAGGGAGCTAGCTCAAATATGTGCAATGTGGACACCAGGGAGAAGACTTGCATGAGCCTCACAGCACGGTGAACCTGAGCCTCTGCTCATTCATGGATGGCAATATACAGATTATTTTAGAGCCTCTGCATGAGGCTAGGTGTGCCTATACAGTGTATGAGAGTGCTTCCTCAGGTTTTCAAGAGATCAAAGAAGCTTCAGCTAAGAGAAAAGAAAGAATTGCTTCCTGTGGATCCAGTATAGAGAAATTAAGGTTATACTTATGCTCATAGGAAATTTACAGATGAACTCGTGATTAACCCAGTTTTCATTCTGTTCTAATCAATTTTTATATCAATTTACACCTTCCTCTTGGAGGCGTATATACCAACACATATTTTAAGGCACATGTATTATTTTCAGTTTTTGTTTGTTAATTCATTTGCTTTCCCAGTTGTTCTACTAGGATAATGATTTCTTCAGAAGAATCAGCATTCATTCATTCATAATTACCAAACCATGGCATCTGAGATACTGCTGCAATGATTTTTCTGAATATAAGTTGCCCTTTGAATAGCAACTGTCATAATTATGTACTGATTCAAGTAATAGATGGCATGAAAATACCTTCTCTAGAGGCATCCCATTTTAACAAGAATCATCAGTGTATATTTTTCCCTAGCTTAAAACTGAGCACATAGATTATGTCAGAATAGAACATAAATTCTTGATACGTTATACAGTGTCATAGTATAATGTCATATAGTTTATACTTAGATCTCATAAATGTCAGACTCTGTCACAGTGGAGAAAACAGTGGCCTTGTCCCAGGGACAGCCTGTGCATTTTTTTTCCCCTTTTTCTTTTATTTATTCTTTCTTCCCCCCTTCATGCAAAGGAATCCCTCTCTGAACCCCGTGACCTTGCAGCCTCAGAGGCATATGCACGTATGACGCATCCTACTACTGCAAAATTTGGTGCCCTCTGTGTAAATTCTATTTGAAATACAGCTGTGTTGTGAGTTGATATGACTGATGAGATGTTGTGAAGCCAAAATAAATCATAACAAGGTAGTTATAAGGGATGGGAGAACGTAAATAAAGAAGAGATATTAAAGAGATATTAACCATAATATTCACAGAGTGAAAGATGGGGGGAACATTGTTGGAATTGTGGGGTTTTTTTTTTGTTTGTTTGCTTTTTTAGTTTCCTTGTGTAAGTCGTGAAACTGTCCTCCAAGAAAACCTCATGCATTAGGATGTGGTGTTTGAGAGAGCTCAGTAGTGCTCTTCCATGTCATTCTTTAGTGTTGTGTTCAAACATTTGGTCTAGAGCACAATTCACTGTCTTAGGCGAGGAAGAAATCTCTGTTCTTTTCCTAAGATTTGCTCCTATTGCAAAGCTCCTAGAATGGCACCTACTGTAAAGAAGCATTAATCCCTTCTGTACGATTACAGACATTTTATGTAGTGTGAAGAATGGGTTGTATGGATCTGGATTCTTTGGTTTGAGCCAATGTCTAATTCAGGAGGAAGCCTACTGCAGCTGTTGAGAAGTCGTTGCCTTGAAATTTTGTATTACTTCAGATTGAGGTCTTGCCTTCCTTAACTGCAGCACTTCAGAGAGCACAAGCTATGGAAAAGATGATGGGGCACTACACTGCACATTTATAGCAGTTTCCCAAATACAAATTATGTTAAGTTACCCAAATACAATATTTGTTTTACTTGCATATCTCAAAAGTAAGGGCATTTCTAAGAATAGTCTTCTGTCTCCTCTTTCATGCTATGGTAGATCAGTAACTGTCCTAAATTTCCTTTTCATTTTTAGCTTCTTTAAGTATCTATGCTCAAATTTAGCAGAAAAAAAAAATTAAACTATAGGAGTTTGCTATTAAAGCAGGTGTTTGTTGGTTAATGTGTAGATATATATGTGTGTAAATACATATGTGTATATTTATGTGGATATATGTGCATATATATATCTATATGTTCCCCCCCCCGAATGTGTGTATATGTCACTAAGAAACATGCAGTAGGTGTATGGAAAGGATGGTTCAATAACTTCAGTAGCTTAATCATTGTTTTCTCCTTATCCCTGTTCAGATAGTGGACTTCTGATTTTGTCTGTTTTCTTGTATAATGACATTGGCTTTTGCCATCTGTTGATTTGAGTCTGTTCCCAGCTAAATCATTTGGGGTAATAATTTGGATATTCCCATCTTACTCGGGTTGTAGAAGAAATTGAAAGAAAGAGAAATTGCTTTAGTTGTGTGGCTGTTTACTTCCCTGCACAACTCTCTTTACAGTTTCTTCTTTATAGGAAGATTTCAGTGATTATATTATCCATTTTTAGCTTTTTGGAACAATGACAAAATAAAATTTTATATTTCATAAATGCAAAGATTAGACTTTACAGAGAAGCTTATTCAGGTTTTCTTTCCAAAATCAAATGCTGTCTTTAAACTACAATGCTTAAAAGGCCTAAGGATTTTATCTGATGTTTTCAGCTACTGAGGTTGGATTAACAAGATGCTTGAATAATAGGAGAAGGAAAATATCTTGTGTGTATATATATATTTATACAAAAAAACTAGTTGGCAATTGCAAAGTAGACCGTATGTTTTGAATTACTTTCATTGCCTGTAACTGTACTTTATTGGTTTAATTTACTTATTGTATTGGCCTTGGTGCACTGATACTTTGTGGAGACATATAGTAAGTGCTGACTGACAGATTTTTTAATGCCCTGATTCAATAGCGTATTTTGACACATGCTGATGACTATTCAGGTGAAAGTCAAGTAGGTTAAAGCACTGCCTTGAATGGAGTGAAGCATGTGCTTACATGCCTTCCTGAATCATGGTCAAAATAATACTCCCTCAAGGTAAACCAAATGTGTTCCTCATTATTTTAGCAGTGAAAAATGTAGATATCTAGGCTTAGTCATTCTGTTTCTGAGTGACTTCATTTTATTCATAACAAAATAACTTTTCTGAAAATTATCGCTATTGGAAGGAGGACAAAATATTTGTAACAGGCCTTTGATCAGTCCTGAACAAAACATAAGCAGAAATATTAAGAATGACTTTCTCAATGAAGTTGTTATGGAAATATCAATAAGCAAGGAAGTTAATTAAATGATTTTGTTAGCACCTTTTGTTTCTATAGTTCTTTCCTGGCTTTGTATGCAAAAGAATATATTCAGAACATCTTAATTTTATGGCATTGACTGTCACTTGAACTTACAAAATGGCCATTAGATCAGTACGTCTGCCATGGAAGAGGCAATCTGCTTTCTGTTCTTAGAAGGAGAGACTGAAAATCAGCAGTGTCTCTTCAGAAAAACTATACCACAGCAGAGATCTCCCTGCCTGAGAATGAGTGGTGCTGCGGGTTGCTCGGTAGCAACTCTCAGGTCTGGTCCCACCACTGTGGTGGCAGACCTTTATTTTGGCCTGCCAGTGATTCCCAGCCTGGAGGGTTTTAATTGCTGGCAGTGACTGCCCTTTTGTTTTTATGTATTCCTTCTCTCAGTGTGCCTTCCATTATTGCTTGTTGGCAGCTCTGAAATGCTCATAGTTCCAGCCGTGATTGCTTTCATAAGAGTCATGAGAGAGTGCACCTTTAATATTATCTGCACTGTAGGTAGAAAGCAATAGTTACCATTGGCAGCATGCCAGTGAATAGAAAGTGACATTTTAAATGGACACTACTGGTGCATCAAGCAGATGAAATTAAAGGGAGGCTGTGACAGCTAATGAAAGGCTGGTATGGGAAATGTCCAGGGTGAACGTGTTGTTTACCGGCAAGTATACCTGATTGGATGGGGATACAGCTGATTGCAATTCACAGTGGGAATAAGGAGCTATTGCGTGACAAATGCAGCTCTCCCAGGATGCAGTTAGTTAGTTCTTGCCTGTGGAGATTTGTAGGTTAAGCAACATCATCTGAAGTGCCATCAGCAGTGACTGGGGTTTCTTTGGCTGAGAAAGAAATTTTTGCTGCTTCACATGGGGAAAACAGCCTTTTGCAGCTCATTTCCAAATGTTAATAGGGAAAATGCACAAACACACAGCGAGCAGATTTTTAAAAAAGGAAAGCAACTTGGTATCTTACCTTCATTTAAAAGGTTAAAATAAATAAATTATAAGTCGCCATAATAATCACTCTTAAAATCATACAATAAGTTAACTGCATTTGCACAACTTATATCACTTGGCAGCAACTACTAAAAGTGATTTATAGAAAAATGCTTTAAATTTAAAAACATTAAAGAATCTACATGAGCATTTTAACAAATCCTATATGCCAAGTTCTAGTCCCTGTGAAGTGAGTGGGGCTTTAAGCATTGGCCTCAGTGTGATCAGAAATCAGATCAAATTGACTCTCCAATGATATACCACTTAATTCAGGAATGTACTGACAAACATTAGTCAGTTTTGAACACATCTATTTTTACAGATGTTTATAAAAATTGGATTTTGAGAAAGGTCAGAAAAAATCAACGTGAAAATTTAAAATAGAACTTTTATTTATTGTAGCCCTTCTGCATTTCTTTTTCAGATTTTTCAAGTGAATGTGGTAGGTTTTTTTGTTTGTTTTTGAGCCCATTTTCATTTATATTTAATCACAGGTCAGTGTTAAAATAGCAAGAACTAAGGAAAGGAAGTATTTCGAAAAATTTCAAGCACAGCTGGCATTTCAAAGCTGATTTCAAGCCAGAGTTCCCAACACAGAGATCCAGGCTGGATCTGCAAAGGTATTTAGCAAATGTTAGGAATGAAGGCTAAGTGTGTTCTAGCATTTTTGAATGCTAAAATAAATACCATCACACTTCATGAGTTTTCTAAGAGCATCTGCTAAGAAAGAAGGTGCAATTTAAAAATTGCCCTGCCTGTTAGTATTTTGGGGTGAGTGTTTGTGTGTTTTCTTATGTGTACATACATAAAACATATATTATCTGTTGTTCTCAGTAGGAAAATCCACAATTATTTTAGATGTACAGCTTTGTCATTTCTTTACACAGTGGATTAATCCAGGTAGTTGATTCAGCAGTATTTTTTGTTGTTGGTGGTTTTTTTTTTCTTTCATTGACATAAGATTCATTCTTCCTTTGTGGAGCTGCAGGGCTAGCAGATGTTAAACTGCTGGGATTCTGTGTGTTCCTAAAAAAAATTATATATATATACATATATATTACTCAAAGAAAATCCATATCTGTGGCATTCCAAGAACCCTGTGTAGTTACATTTATCACTGTTTCAAACTGTAACGCATTAGTGGCAACTATAGGAAGATCCAAAATAGAGACAATGATGTTAAAAGCTCATGAAATATAGCTACCACTAATAGTGACAGGATTGTTTCAAGGCATGATGTGAAAGGAATTGCAGGTATGTTTTTATTTTCAAGCAGCTTCATTCTTCTCAACAGGGACGTTTTGCTACTGAATTATTTAGGATCAAGTTGTTTGTTGTGATTGAAAAGTTCAAATTTAGAAACCAGGAGGCCAACAAAAATGAAAAACTGTGACTTCAGAATAACCAAGGATTTGAGACTACAATTGAGCACTCATCTTGCCTATTTCCTTTGCTTGTAAAACTCATGAGCACAGCTGGCACTCAGAAGGCACTGTAAAACTGATGATTTAGATTTGCCAGCCTTACAGATGACTTTTCTTGCAAAGGGCAGATGTTGAGACTAGTAGTCACCAGATACTGTTTATCTGGAGCACTGAGAAGAAATCCCTTCTTGATTTCCTGCAACCTCATCCTTCCCTGATTTGATGATCTCAAAAGTCTTTTTCCAACCCAATTAATCAAGTATTCTTTGATTCAGCTTTGTTCCTGAAAGCAAAGGGGAAAAATGCCAAACCCCAGGCTGATTTCTGGGCCTGGCAAAGGCAAAGAGTCGTTTATGGAAGAGTCACAGTGCTGAGGATGCTATCCCAATGGCTGCTGTGAAGGGAAGGAAATCCCTGTTCCGTGGGAAGCGAAGGCTACAGGACAAGATTTAGGGATGTGTTTGTGGGGGAAGCAGATATGGGCTTGAAGACACAGTTTTCTCTTGGTGCTTGGTGACCACAGGGCAGAGGACAAGAAAAATAAATAGATGTGAAGATTCAAGTCTGAATTATCACCATATCTTAACAACCGTGGCTGCAGCAAAGACTTTAAAGGCATCCTTGACAAGGACCTTTGTGTCCTTTGCAGTGGACTAGACTGAGGGTCACCCAAGTGAGCTCTAGGACGTATTTGGGGCTTAGAGTTCCCATCACGGTGCAGACTGCAGCTCCGTGATGTGGGTTTTTTTGCTTCTGTCACACACAAACTGTTGAACAGTTTTCAAATGAAGATGGATTTCTGGGACTAATTTCTAGTTGCTTGACATTTTTAACAGAGAGTTAAAAGATTTAGGTTTTGTTAAAGGCAAACAGAATTCTTCCTGATGTATGCCTTGGGATTTGGGAGCCATGCAGGGTGATGAGGTGTCACTTGTCTACAGTATTTCAGGAAATATATAGGATGATGAAAAAACTGCAATGCAAGTATTTTACTGGTACAAAACTGTTTTTTCATTTACTGAAAAACAGCAACTTGCTCTGGAAATTGCCAAATATGAGTCCAAACTTTTGCAGTAGCATAGCACTTCAAACTGAAATTTTAATGGAATTTTAGCTATGTTTCCTAAGGATGTAGAAAACCAAAGACAACAGAATGGCATGGAAAGCGACCAGGTTGAAAACTTATTCTTAGCAGAGAGATTGCTCAAATTCAACTTAATTTAATTTAGAGGACCAGGAGCGTACACAATGAGCAGAAGTTATAAATTTTTTTTCAGGCAAGCCACGTAAAAGTTGTTTTCCTTTGCTTTCATTTTATAGAAACCTGAGATGCTTTCTTAGCATACATAACAAATTGAAAGTATGCATGTTTATATACAGTCTGCAGAGACTTATGTTACTATTCTAACTGCATAAAGTGTTTGAGGTTGGAAGTTGCAGTTGGCAAATGTCTGTGAGTTGTACGGGGCAGGTGAATAATTATCTGGGAAAAGTAATGTGAGCCATCTACTCAGAGCGCTTGAATTGCATTTTCTGCATTTTTCAAATATGTCTTTCCTTATGTATGTATGTTCACTTCTCAAATCAGAAATATTTTATTTCAGAGGTAGTGTGTGCTTTTTGATGACAAATTTTTTATTTAAAACAACAACAACAAAAAACTTCATCCTAAACCAAAATCTTAAGTAATTCCAACTCATAAGCAAGTAGAAATATCAGCTGGAAAAAATCAGGGCAGAAGGATAAACCTGGACATATGGCTTCTAAGCAACACCTATTAGTTGTAGAAGTCAGATAAAAACATTCAGTCAGTGTCTCCAGAAAAACACTTCATGAATTTGAAAGCTCAGAAGGACCTTGAAATAGCCATACTTACTGATTCTTGTAGGGGAGGAAGGTCTGAGGACACTCTCTCTATGCTCCATGCCCTACAGACTCCTCGCCTGTCCCATGTCAATCTGCAGAGTAAAATAAGCATGCTGGGTAGGGGCAGGGGGAAGAAAGAAGAGAGCAGGGATCTGCCATTTTAAGAAATGACACAACAGAGAGCTAACAGCTCCCAAACAGACATGTATCTTTGTGAGCTTCTGCAGTGTGTCTGTGTGTCTGCTAACACGGCAGCATGTCTAAGCAGGCCTGCGGCAAACATGTGACCTGTTATTGTAAAATGACAAATGCAGACTTAGCTATTATAGAATAGATGGCAGTAAAAATCTAAACAAGTTCCAAATAACTCAGTTTACATTTGTCTTCATTTATGATTCCTCAGTAGTGCCTTAGATTCATGTGCAGTTTCTATACTTACGTGACTGGAGAAGACGCTAGGAGAACGTCACTCGTAGCCTGATTTGCATGAACTCCTTCAACTTAAGGCCTCATCTTTGACAACTGTGATATAAACTTATTCTTCCGAGAGTAACCAGAGGACAGGTACCTATAGATGTCATCCATCACCTTCAGATCCACTGACTTACTTGCAACCTGCCTTTTGTAGACTCGCTTTGTATTCCATGACCTTGGCTAGATCTCTTTCTAAGAGTTTGAACTCTGTGATGGTCGAGTTCTGGCCTGAATAATAATTTTCTCCTCCTTACAGGAAGCTGTGGAGATATAATTATTCAGATAAAACCTTTAGCTAGATGTGCCATGTGCGTGCTTTTAAAATAAATAAATAAAGACAATAGAGAAGTGCTGATAATTTACAAGACTTTCTCCAATCCCTGACTATGGCATCGATTTTTTTCCTTGCTCTGACCATGTGTCTGGTCTCCTTGAAAGCTGAAAAGGACCACGTAGAGTGTAGGGAAAACAATGCTGAAGACAAGGATGTTTGTGAAACAGGAAGCAAGGCATGCCCTAATATTATTCCCTTTCTCCTTGGGACCATGAATTTCAAGAAAGTTTGAAGCAAGATTCAGAAAACACTATCCATTTGAAAGAAGATTCAAGCAATTCTATACATAGTCTGGGTAAATATCTGATAATAATCCTATCTCAGGCATAGCTGTTATTTTGCAGATGGGACAAAATCAAATAACATACAAAATTGACTAGTTTGTGGAGTTTGCTAACCTTGTTTTCAGTGACTTGGATTTGGTTTTGAACTGCCGTTAGTTCATTTTAAGAACACTTTGCACTTCTAAGGTCCAATGATCCTTATTTCAGGCTGAAATATGAAAATGTAAGGCACCCCAGAATAGTGAGGCTGTGGAAATGTGATTAATCTAAATCTCTGCATCAAATAAGAATCAGAAATAGAATCACAGTTCTGGGATTTCTCGGTTTCCCTCTTCAGGACCTGGTCTTGTTCTCACCAAAGTGAATAGTGGAAAACTCTGCTCCTTTGTGAAGGGTTGATACACGTTCTTCTGATGCCAAATGCATGATACAACTCTCGGCACAGTGGTCTCTGCATCTGTCTTCCAGCATAAGATCCAGGCTCATAATGTTATTCACTCCTTCAGCATTTCTACTAGTTAGTGTGGCATGAAGGTGCAATGCAGAATGCTGCCAAATACCAGGACATGGACTTGGCTGGTTCCTGCCTGAACCCTGCCAGCTATTGCTCTGCACAGCCGTACATGCTCATCTGAATTTCAGAAATTGTTTATCCTGTTGATAAAATAAATGTACAGACAAAAGTAAAATTATTCATTAACCATAAGGTGGGACATGAAGGGCCCTGCACCAGCACTCTACTGAAATCCAAGCTCTGTCAGATGCTCAGATGACTGGTTCCTAAGTTGGTGACAGACATAGAGTCTCACCAGGTATGTAAATAGGACTAGGCAATTGTGACTGCTTTCTGAACAGTAAATTGATGTCTTTGTGAATGTTTATTTCACATACACGCCACATAAGTCTTTCCAAAACACCATGCTTATGAGTTTATTTCACCTCTCAACCCATCTTTTACTTTAAACAACACCAAAAAAAGTCTGTATGGGAAAAGGAAAAATCAGTTGGAAAATGAAAATAAGCATCTGTACACAATCATGTCCTCCATCAGTGTGAATACAAGGCACTTGAGTCTTACACAAAGCTGTGAACATTATGTGCCAAATTTGTTGCAGGTGTAGGCAGAAGCTAGAAAATATTGAAAGACAGAGAAAAGAGGGTTAAAATACAGGCGTACAAACATTTATGAAGAAAAGAATAATTCTGAACATGTTCCTTAATATTAAATGTGTTACAGCTCTTTGAGACAGTTAGAGTAACAGCTCTTTTTTTCTGCCTGCTGATGAAATATTTTACAGCCAATAGACACTTCGTGGAAAAGTAACACAAAGACAGATGGAGCAGATGCCTCCAATGGTACAGCTTTTATCCAGATGTAATTTTTAAAAATGCATGTTTACAGGCATGAAATGTCCTATGGACTAATTTTTAGAGAAATTAGTTTCTCAGCGTATTTCAGCTTGCTATGAATTGTGAGGTTGGTTAATTTGATATTTTTTTTTCCCCCTGTGGCTGCCATTAACCTGTTGTATGATTTTAGCATACAATGTATGCTGTATATCATATCCTATATTTTAAAATCATTCCATAGAGGAATTTACAATGAGAAGATTTCATAATTGCTTCTGCAGTCTTCCAAATAACCTGTCTTCTTTTCTTACTATTTAAAATAATAATAATAATAATAAAATCAACAGAACTTTTGTGTGGACCTTAACCTAGTGAAAACAAAATAGAGAAAAAGGTTTCCCCCACCTTTTTTCATTTAGACATTTCTGTGTGTAAGAAAGACATTGTTAGAGAGAGCTGGCACCAACAAAAAGTGAGGAATTGGATTTTGAATATATTATCAGGTCCTGATCCTGTAGTTGACTTTTTTTGTAAACAGACTTGGACATGTAATCTTGATGATAGTAACTTTAGAACTTAGAATGAAACTCATATTTAGAAATTTTAAAATATATTTTTAGTCATTTTTATCTCCCAGAGACGTATAGGATAACTCTTCCTTTTTAAAAATAAAAACAAAAAACTCATTTGGAAAGAAAAGAGATCTGCTTTTCCCATGGGAAAAGTTAAAAATTTTGTCTAACAGTTGACTATGCTATGGTTAGTGTCCAAAAACCTGCTAATTATTTAGTGCCTGGTGGCACTAAATTGTACTTCGGTACTTCGTGAATACATCTTCCTCTCTGGATCAGGCCTTGAATGTGAATCCATGGCTCAGCAAGAAGGGAGGTGACTTTGGTGCAGCCTGGGAAATACAGTCTGACCAAGAAGTCCAATGTAGAAGGCAAAATGAGAACTCTTCAAGCTCTGACATTCATAAATTGCCATGCTAGAATTCACTAAATTAAGCATGAGATCTGATTGTTTCTCTCAAAATGTCAATGCTGGTGCATGGAATCCTAATTCTAGATGTGTATGAGATTTGATTTTTTTATTATTATTATTAGTAGTAGTAGTATTTTTTTTATTATTTATTTATTTATTTATTGCAAATATAAGATGGATGGAAGCCTTTACAGGACTGCAAGAGCTGGCTGCCCATGCATGTAGACTTTGCTGTTCAGTTGGGAGTTTGTAAAATTTACAATAACCACTGATACAGATTTTTGGGTGTGTAGCCTCTGCCAGTGGAGTCCAGTACAATGTTGTGAAACTTGTACCTTTTCTGTTGACAAAAAAATCAGTGTACTGAAGCCTGAGTTAAATCTGCATCTGGAATATTTGCAGACTCTTGGAATCCCTAGTCTAATCTGGAAGATGAAATGGGAAGGGTAGGGATGGCTGATATATTCTGACTACTGCTTTCTGCAAGGTCCTCTTTAAGAGGACTGAGAATACTGGCATCTTTGTCACCCTATTTCATGTTGTTGTGGCTTTGGAAGAGCAGATAGCTCATGCTTTTTCCCATATAACAAACTCACCAGAGCTGTCTCTTTCTCTAGTGGTTAATTAACATGCTCACCACTCCCCTATATAAACAGCACTGAGAGGACTAACTGGTGTAATGTGTGAATCTGAATAGCGTGCTGGTGTTGTACGCATGCTGTCTTCATTCTTTTGATTAGGGATGTAACCCCATTTGTTTATTTTTGGAAGTACACTTTGGTTTGTAGCTGCCTGCATCTGCATGGGCACATAAATATGCAAATCTGCTCTCAAGAAGTTCATTTTAAAGTCCAAATATAATTTTGAATCTGAATGTCTACAGAAGTAACAGGAAATCCACTGTATTATTAAGATAGTTGCATTACAGAATTATGCTTTCTAAAGAATAATATATTTTTATGAAATGTTCTTTGAGAAGTAGTTTATTCATAGCACAGTCAATTGATTTCAGTGGTACTGCTTCTAAATTAGAGAAATGCTCAGTGTAATAGATTACTGCATCTAAGGCAATAATAATCATCCACGTACCTGTATTTTCACTCATTCACACACATGCTATTAAAGAATAATATTGTTAAGTACCGTTACTAGGGACTGAATCAATTAGAAATGTCAGTATTTGACTGTTGTGTAATATATTTTCGCCTGACTGAGCATATATTTTCCTATAGCCCTTAATTATATATAAGTACATAATGTTTTGCCTTCCTATTACCTTTCTTTGGGCTGAAGATGCTTGATGGGCAGTTGTGCAGTATTTTACCCTCTCCTCAGCGTTCTGCATGTAGGCAGCATCACACCTCCTTTATGGAATCATCTTCAGACCTTTATGTGCCAACTACGGGATTAATTTTCTCACTAGTTTTTCATCCTGGCACTTTGGGGCATCACTCCGAGTTCTGGAATTTGCAAGCAGTATTTCAGATAACTATGGGAAAGTATTCACTAATGTTGGGCTCTTGATAGTTAGAACTTTCCATTGGGTATGGTGTAACTTACACATCATGTAGTGAAAAAGCAGCTCCCACTCTGTCTCACTGAGTAACTCAGATTTTTTTGACATTAGATAATAAAAATTCAGCACATGAAGACCACAAAAAATAAATACCGTGTAAATGATCACTTGTGAAAGCTGAAGCAAGAATTTCAGGAGGTGCAGCAAACTTGTTTCTCTTTCAAAGCTTGCTTTTGCCTTTCTATTTTAGTTCCTGTAGTACTAATAACATTGACTCCCATTGAAATGATAAGAAGAGATACTAAATAATTTTGTTTTTCTCTGTCAGTATGTTTGATTTTGCATCTCTAATTAGAGGGGGTTTTGTGTGTATTATTTTCAAGATTTTTAATACCTCAAACTCACTCCCTGGAAGTCTTCTCTTAGCATCCTGTTGACTTCTGTTCCCATTTGGGAAGCTGACAGAGTGGTTGCTACATTCAGTGTGAACCAGCGCTGGACGAGGAGTGGGTGGGCTGTTTTTCTAGGCGCTTCACCTGAGTTTGTTGATATTAGAATTATAGTGCGACGCAGTCTACAGTTTAGACCCAGCACAAACCTCAGGAGTTTTGACCTACAGTTGATAAGAAAAGTCATTCCCAGCCTTAGCTTTGGGAAGCTAAGCTGTAACGTTCTAGCAGTACTATACTCAAACGTACCTTATTTCCCCCCCCCCCCCCCCCCCGAAAATCTTATTTCTGTCTTGGCGTACTGGTGTTTTGGAGAAATGTCAAAAAGAATACCCCTGAGATGAAGGTCATCATGGCTGAATCACATTTGCCTACTCTGAATCACAACCAGGGATTCCCAGAAAGAGCACTGCCAAAGAGAAGGTACTTCCTTGTATAGAACTTGCTGGAAAGAGCTGGATCATTCAAACTTAAGTGAGTGAGGGGCAGAGAGGAAACAAACATTGGCTAAAACTCTCCTGTAAATTATCCGCCTAAGTGGCTAAGTTTTTACTAACATATAGTTAGCTGAAAATTGTGGATTATAATTCAAGTGTTGGATAACTTACTAGTTAATAGGCTGGAGCATATGTCCTGAAACTGTTCAGAGTTGCATAAGTTTTTAAATCTTCTATTTCTACCATCAGACAGAGCAAATTTTCAAGGGGAAAACAAACAAACTAGTAAGTTTTAGACTCTCATAGACCTATTTTTGCTTATTTCTAAAAGATGTGCATTTCCTGAAGGGGCCTGTGTGCTGATCTGCACTATTGCCATATGTGACCCATGTGAAAATAATTCAGTGAGAGTAATTATATGTTTGTATGTTGTGCATATATATACACACACATACACATATATATTCTTATTTATATTGATAAATCATTTCTTTCAAGAACAGATGCTCTTCTACTTTTCAGTATCTTAGTGTTTCTACACTCAGGAGTGCCATAATTTGGAAAAAATTGCAACTGTCACAACTCTGCTTCAGTAAGGTTTTTGTAAGAACTGGCTTAATAAAAATATCAAGTCTCTCCGTTCCAAACAATTTTATTGTAGTTAACAACTCAGACAGTTATCAAATATGTTGTCACCAATGCACTCTGTCTCCATAAATGATGACATGGATGAGTTCTGGATTTCTGTAACATCTTATGCTTATACACACTGTCTTACATCTGTGTAGCAGTCTTTGAGGAATAAAACCACGGGGGAATGATGGCTAGGCCTACCCTGCAATAGCTATTTTGTGATGAAAAGGTTCCAGAAATATCACACTTATTTTCCTGAAATAATTTACATGAAAAAAATAATAATAGCAAAGTCCACTTTCTGGATATCAGCAGTACAGGTCCTTACTTTTCTAAAATAAGTATAGAATTTTTAACAACTGTGAGAGCCCCCTTCCAGGAATCAGCTCTTACCTTTACCTCTCCAAAATGTACTCCCTTCCTTGTGTTTTCATGGGTGACTTAACATGAATAATCTCCTTAATGTAAATACTTCTATATCTAAACTTCATAGAGATTTTTATTTGCCTTGTGTATAATTCTTATATATAACGTGTTCATGTAAGATCTATAGCCTTTCAATTAATACTTTTTTTTCTCTTAAAAGCGTGGCAGTGCTACTTGTACTTTGCCCACTAGTAAGTCTCTGCTTGAACTGTACTGCATTTTTATTGCTACTTTCTAAGAAAATGCTACAGAAATGTTCTCTGTGCGTCAGGTGAATGTGCAACTGGGTATAATGTTAGTCAGCCTTGTACTGATATTCAGGTTTGCTCTGCTGTTTTAATGTCCAGAATTTCAGGGATGAGTTGGCGTAGAAATTGAAGCTGAGAAATGTTGAACTGGGAGACGTGACTTTTGAGTGATACAGAGAATTTTGTAACATACAGATCCTCGCATCTTATGCTGTTATTTATGATGCTAAACAAAATATCAGTTCTGTAGAAGCTTACTTTTAGAAAACAAAACTGGTGTTGATTCCTTGAGGTTTCTGATAACAACTGAATACAAAACATATTCTCACAAAAGATTTATTTATTTATTTGTTTATTACTCTGTGTTCAGAGACATGTTAAGTATATGGTAAATTAAGGCCATTATATTTTTCTAGGGAACAGATGTGGTAATTAAGAACAGGAATAACTTTCAAAATTCAATGAAAATATAGTTGTCAAGTTTATTTCTGAAGTAAAGCACAAACAAAATATATTGCCGGTGTGTGGATGATTAATGGGGGAATGTCAAAATCTTTCCATTAGTTCCATTATACTGCTGTACACAATCATGCATGCTCTATATGACCATCAGAATTTTACTCTACTAAATATACATGACCATAATACCAATCAATAGTTTCTCCTGGCAAATAAAAAATGTTAAGAGCTTCAATATATTATGACTTTCTCTGCTTCGGCTAGGATGGTACAGTATAACTGTTTGTCATTATTCGTTTCCTCCTCAACCTGCCGAGTGTGCATCTAAATTAATTCCTGTCACTTAGGTGGTCCCTTGATAAATACATTATCTATATTTAATATCTTTTTATTCTCATTTTATTATACTTCTGCGCAGTAGTGATAACTAGAAGATAACTTACAGGGCAATGTATCACAGCAAGATAATTTGCAATTTCTTCTTTGCACTTTTTGTTAGAATGGTTATATTTAGAAACACAGACTATCAGCAGTGAATTGTCTCCCTATATGCTTACCTTTTTTAATCCATGTTATAGAATAAATTCTTTATACTGTTTTGATAAATATCCCCAAGTTTCACCCATACAGATATGTTTCCACAGTAACTGATTAATTTACATATTTTCTGAACAGAAAGATTATTTTGGAGAGGAGAGGTGTAAATCCAGTATAATAGGTGCTTGTGTGGGTTCTATAAGGCTTTTGTTGCCTGTGCTTTAGTTAAGGAAAATGAGAGGTTGAAACTCAGTTTTTCAGGTGAGGAGTGGTTTATAATTGGAAACATAAAGAAGTGTAGGACTCAAAATAATAAACATTTGTATGCTCCTCCATTTGCTATATATAATTACTTCCTGTGAATAGCGTTAATGTCTCACAAGTAAGAAAGCTTCACATGACATCCTCCTGCAATGTTGCTTAGCTCGCCTATTGAATACAATTTTTTGTGTAGTGTTAGTTTAAAAGCAAACAAACAGACAAGTACTTTGTCTAAAAGGCCATATAGTTTTTCTATTATGGGCAGGGGAATTTACAAGTTCCTGTTGTTTTTCTGTGCAGTAAAAATATATTGAGAACTTCCAGTAATAAATGCATATTGCATTTAACATAAACAGGATTCACAAAAAGCAGTTCCTCAGCTTGCTTTTGTACATGAAAAATTATGGAATTATTTTTTGTTGTTGTTTCTTTTCAGAAATAGGAAGATGTTGCTGAGTCTGCAAGAATAGATTTCATTGCAAGAGTGTCTTTTAAGCTCTTAGTGTTGATAATCGTGTTCTATTTAGTTGGTGTGGAGTTGTAGTAACTCACAGTGAAATAATCCATGTTTCCTATCAAGTTTATTTGCTAAAATAAAAAATAAAAAAATCTACCTTTTTCCTCACTTAAATATTTTGAGTCTCTCCCTGCACATAGCATTAATGATGTGTTTTGTTTCTAAATCTGAAAATAAAAAAGTTGGGACTGTTACTTTAAATGTATTTCTGGACAGAAATAATGAGGAGAATATAAACGTTTCACTACATTGTGAAACATACAAGTAATATGGATTTTAAAAGCTTCTTGCAGCCTGTGCTTTCTATGTTTATGTGGTCAGGGCTTGTGGCAGAGGTGGGTTCCCTAACCAAACTGTAGGTGCTATAAATGCCTAGTGCAATCCAGCCAAATCTCAGTGAACCCACTCTTGCAGAGCTCAGGATGGGCACTGCGGAAAAAAATAAAGGAGAAAAGTATATCCGTGTCTGATACTTTGGCACTCTAGGAGGATTCCCAAAATCCTTATTCCTGATGCAAGTACCTTGTTCATGTAAAAAGACAGCTAGATGTATGAGAAAAACAGGAAAGCATCAGGGGACTTGTTTTCGGGTGGTTAAAGATTCATAAACTATCGTGAAAAGTTAGCAGTCAGCAAGCAAGAGAAGTGATATGAGAGAAAAAAAAAAAGGAGGAGGATGAAATGTACAAATAAATTATTGTTTTACAAGACGGCAAGGTTTAACAAATCATACCACCTTATGTTACTGTGTGGTTTGGAAAACAGGATAAAAATTCAAGTATCAAAATTTACAACTGATGTGGAAATAAATTGTTATATTGGGATAAGATAAAATTCTCCACTAAGAAGTGCAAAATAAAACTATTTGGAAAATGAATCCTTTGAATTCAGTGAATAACTGCTCAAAGAGCATCACTTTAGTTTATGAAAATGTAACTTCCCAAACTGCTCAGCAAAAGAAAAAGTATGGGAGATACTAGGATACTAGAATGGATAAGAGTTTGAAACAAGTATCTTTTTTTTTTTTTTTTTTTTTTTCCCTGGGAGTTGGGAAAAAGTGGACATGATTTTGAAGTTTCTGCTTCAGGCCACTGTTAATGGTCAGATCGTTATGTTACATACAACCTCATCTACAACAATATGTTATTTCCAATTTTTTTTTCTTTTATAATTACACAGGCACAAGAACTAAGCCCACAGTAGTTCTTTAATAAATCTGTCACTTTGCCTAATTCAAGACTAATTCATATAATGTGGAAAGTAACATTTAGCATGTATGCAGCTCTTTTATGTACTAAGAAGTTCATGATGACATATGTTTGAAATCTGAAGTCTATCAAAAACTCCTTCCAGAAATATGTGTAATTAAACCTGACTGATCCTGCAGCCAGCTATAGTAGGTGCCACCGTTATTTTCCTCCCTGACAATAGCCAGAACGGACAAAATCCTCTCAGAGATTTCCTGATAATGGGGTGGATTGTGTCTTTGAACGAGAGACCCCGAGGTTATACAGCACTGGTACTCCAGCTGTTCACCTTCTAATCCCCCAGGTCAGGAATTGTTCAGTGATTCACAGGCTTCTGCTGTCCACAGGCATGCACAAAACGTACAGTCTCTCCCCATTTTGATATGAGGCTGCTTTTGTGCTCATGGATTGAACCTGGTCTCCTGCTGCATCTCTCTACAGAACACCTGCAACTCCTTTAGGTTGTTTTAATTCCAGTGTGTCATGTTATTTTGCCAGCAAAAATACTGAGTTTAGCCACAGCTGCATCAATTAGCTCCTCAAGTCTGCAAATAGTGATACCGGTGACACTTTTTTGGATGAATGAGGGACCTACTGGCGAGTACATAAATGAAATGATCAACCTTCCTTTTCATGTTTCTTTGTGTTTAAACATTCTTTTACCATCATGTGCTTTGAAAGTGACAGTCATTTGCCCTTAGCTCATAAAACACTAACAAATATTTTGCATCTGTCATAACCATGCTTCATAGATACACAGATGTGCAGCTGCACAGATGCTGGTTAAATATATATATTCCTCTTGGTCAGAGATAATTGATATTTTGTAATACCAACTACCATTTTATACAACTGGTATCCTGTGATTGCTGAATTTCATTGTGTTGTTATCCTGTGCTTTTCCAGATAATGTCTCTCACCTTGTATTAAGTATGTGAGATCACCCGGGGGAGAGGAGAGGGGGATGTCTTTATAACCCCCAAATAAATGCAGAACCTGTTTTTATGGGGAGTAGGTTCCTGAGGCACTAATTCTTGATAAAATATTTAAAATCTTCTCACCTGACTTCTGGGGCTCTAAACTGGTTCAGTGTTATTCCAAATGTGAAGGAGAGTTTCTGGTCTCAGGGTTTAAAGTGCCTGCAAATTTTCTTCTTAACCAACCCACGCTGGTTGACTTTCCACAGGTACCTGGTCCCGAGCCAAATGAATTAATGCTCACTGTTACATTAAGAGGATGAATTCCTCCTCCTGTTCTTTTTTCCTTTTTTTTTTTTTTTCCTCTCCCCCATTTTTAGTTTTTGGTGACCAAAACACAGCTGTACTAGGATATGTTTTGCAGAACAGGACTGTAAGAGATTGTTGGAATAACGGGGAACACACCCATTAGCAACATTGGGAAAATAGGACCAGAACCCAGTAGAAATGGAAGTCAGCTTCGAGGGTTCTGCAGATGGATTAGAACTGCAGTAGTAATAAACACTAGACCTCATGGGCCAGTCACTGGGGCTGACAAGTGGAAAACAGTACCTGTTTTCAGTGGCATCCAAGGTTTTGATATGACTTTTTTTATTCTTTTTTTTTATTATTTTTTTTTCAGGTTAACATTGAAACAAAACAACCTTCTGAATATTTTACCCTAGCTGGAGCTCTGGGAGAGAGGAGAGTGTGCAAGCATCAGTCATCTACTTTACCAAACTGATTTCAGGCAATGGTCTGGGACAGAGGAAATGCAGACATGATTCCTGTTTGGCTTGACTCAGAAAGGTGGTTTTCAGGTGAGATCACTGTTGGACAGAACTGGTTTGAGCAATGAATGCCTGTGTATCAACAGATAGTTTCATTAAAATAACAGATAGAGCTCTATTTGCTGCAGTAGTTGCAAACTGCTTGTTTACATTGCCTCTGTTTTACTTTCAGGGGAGGACCATCCCTTTGGTCCTCAGGCTGTCTAGATGCAGAGGAGCCGTGCATATCAGCACGTGTATATGTATATATTCCGTTGCCCCTCCATACATTTAGAAATCATAAAGGGAAACATAGTGAAGTGGAAACACCAGAGGACTTGTTTCCGAACCTGTGCTGATGTCGTTCTATTAACGTCGGTGGAATTGCTGCTGGTTGACACCAGCGGGGGGCCCAACAGGACAACCTCATAGCACCTGGAGCGCCTGGGCTTCTCCCACCAGGGAGGCTTGGCGAGCATCTTCCAGTTGTACGTGAACATGCCGTGTCAGGCCTGTGTCTGGAGACCTCCAGGCCAGAGCCCTGCACAGGCCTCACGGCAGTGTCTGTGGTAAGCCGGTCTGTGGAGGCCAGAGGCAGGGTGCTGGTGGAAAACAAGCCTAACAAAAGGGAAGTCAGGCTGGATGACCACCCGTAATGTCTTTCCTCTCACAAAACATGACAGAGGCACACCAGAAAAGGCTGCTTTTCCTTCTTATCTTTAGCCTTTTGCCTGGGTTTGTTTTTTCCTCTGTCCTTGGGGTTTCTTGTCAGCTTTTTCTGCATCTTGACTTCCTTTCCCCTGAGCCCCTTCTGAAAGGCAGAAGAGCAGGGTCTGTGCAAGGGATAGTGGGCAGCAGGCTACAAACTTGGCAGCAGATTATGGGTGTGCTTTGGAGTGCTATGTAATTTGTAAGGTAAAACACCCGTTTTAAGACCAGCAATGAATCCGTGTATATCAAAAAGCAGGAGACGGAAGAATAGGCTGCTACTGCCACTTAACAATAACCCCTCCAGAAACACATTGTGTGGAGAGTCTTGTAACCGTCATTACAGTTGTTTTCTTTTTCCCCTTAGCTGATATGCACCATGTATGTATTAGAAGTTATTGCTGGTATGACTTCGTTGATAAAGCTCCATTATATCTAGCATGAAAAGAGAACAAAAGATGTAATATTCTCTGGCATATCATGCAGACTCTCATTGTACAACACGGACTTCAAGGGACAGAAATTTCTCTGGTTACGTTTTCTTCTCTGCTACTGAAATCCTGACAAAATCAGAGCTCAGAACCTGAGCTTAAAACTGAAAAGGAATTGAGGACATTAAAATGCTTTATAAACCAAAGGGACAGAGAAGTTTTGGAGACAGCTTTAAGATATGTGTATTGCTTTAATCAACAGGGGGACTGCTGTCAATCTGGGCAGACAAAAATTACTCTATGGCCCTGCCCTGCTTCTGCATCCCAACCCACATCCCACCAAGATAAGCTTGCCCTCTTCTCTGTGAGGGAGAAGGAGGGGGACCATCTTTGGCCACAGGGAGATGAAGGCAGCAGTCAGAGTGTTTCCTTTCCCTTCCTCCTCTCCAGTAACAACATGTGCTGAAGGCCAGGACATGAGGAAAATCTGATTGCTATGTAACCTTCAGGATCCAAGTACTGTTGCCAGTATTTGTTCACTTATTTATTTTCCTAGGAAAGCCAAGCTACCCTGGAGATGTTCCAAAAGGAGGAGCTACCCAGAATTGAATTACCTGATGGGCCTGCTCTTGAAGCCATGAGTAACTTGGTCTGGCTGATTATTACCTGATTGGAGGAAAGACATTAAAAACAAACAAAGAAACAAACAAAACCAATAACAACAAAAAAACTCACTGTGGAGACTCAAACTATTTAAAAATGCCAGGTGCAGACTGGAATACTTGAGATGATAAGTAAGACAAGAAGACAACTTCTGTTGTAGTGCCTCACTGACTACAGAAGAGTGTTGGATTAGTGCAGCAGCCAACAGAAGCCAACATAGACATGAGAAGTAGCAGCCAAGATTAAATACCAGGGCTAAGCTGAGGGGCATTTGAGCCATCTGTAAAAGCAGAAGCAGAAGTCACTGCAAAGCAAGTAGCAGAAAACAGCTGTTTCCAGAAACCAGATGAAGTTTTTTTCAGGGGAAGACGTTATGTATGTCTTGGTATCAGCTGTGACCAACATGCCAGGCTAGAGGACCAGCATCAAGGTCAGATTGAAGATACTGGACTGATGAGCCAGTATGAGAGTTTGGGCTTTGGTACATGCTTGCCAAATCAGTGAACTGTGAGGAAAATAGAAAAATATCCTTATAGTATGAAAGACATTTAGTCATTTCCTCTGAGCTGCATCCTGAACACTGCTCACTCACATACCTCAGCGAGGTCTACTCGCTGTAAGAACAGACTCAATGAATACTGGGGTCTTAACAGCCTCCTCAGGATCAACACATAGAGATAACTCCTTATTTACAGCTGCCAGGAAAGTAGAGTTGTGTTATGTTCACCCTGTTTTTAAGCAGTACTTGCAGACTTCTGAGAACTGAGGGGTTTATTTCCATGGGGAGAACAAGTCAGATAGAAAGTCTGTGGTTATTGACTTCCTTCCCTTCTACAGGACATTGCTGCAGGACTGTTACTATGTTTTCCATACGACATTGGTGCAGAGGCAGGCAGACCAGGGCTGGTGAGGGATGGAGAAGTATCTGGTACACAATGATTCCTTTGGGATTGTGCTGTCTAGAAGACGGAAGAGTGCCAGGAGAGATCAAAGGCACAGTATCTGTTAAAAAATATTGATCACAGGTGTGCATATATATAGTTGTGGGAGATATTCTGTTTTCTGTTTTGATTTACTTAATAGTCTGTTAGAAAATATAATTTCAGTTCAATTTCAAAGCAGATTTTTTTTTCAAGTTCAATATTCTTTTGTACTTAAATATAAATGTGAGTTTGTGTTTATGTAGTTGCAGAAGCATAGGGTCTCATTGTGACATTTTAAGGGTAAATTTATTTTCTTATGCATTTACATTATGAAAATTTGTGTAAAACTGAAATAGTTTATTTAAAAAGAAATGAAAAAATCTGTATAATGATTCATGATCCCTTACTGGTCTTATTTTAACAAGAAACTATAAAAGGAAACATTTATTTTCCATGTTAAAAGTAAAGGTCACTCAGTAGCTTCTGATTTTCTTTCCCCTTTTTCCCCCTTCTTGGCACTCAAGTTGGTTTCTGAAAATATTTCATTCTTTTTTCTTTCATTTCTCTCCTTTCAAGCTCACCATCTTTCACTGTTAACAGCTTCTTTCTTCTGTACTGTTATTTCCCAGCAAACTAATATCCTTAGGGGTTCTCGTGCCTTTTATTGCAGAGAGTTCATATCATCTGGCCCTGTGAACTGGAGGGCAGACAAGAAACTATTTTCAGCCCTGTAATGTTCTGGAGAAAATCTGCACACCAATCCAAAATAGACTTGTTCTTCAGTTATTGCTAAACTTTCTTTTCCATAGAGCTTCTGGTGCATCCCAGACAGATGGTAAAGAACCAGTGGCCACTTCTACAAAATGACTAGGAAACATTAAATATTATGTACTGCCCTCAAAAACACAAAAGCTACTGGCACTTCACTATTTTATTGAAACATAAGGTTGGTCACCTTATTTTTAAGAGGTCAGCTGTTCTGATTATAGAGTAGTCAAAGGATCTATAGAATAAAGAGTACCCTTACCCCAGGGGTCTCTCCTGGGTTTTTAAAAATCTAGGAGTATAAAATATATTAAGTGCCCACTTTTGAACTGAGTGACTTCCTATTCCAAGACCAAACTCTATGCAGTCAGGTCCTAGACTATTTAAATAACTTCTGCCTTCAAAGTATTAAAATTTCTGATAAATGGAAGTCATGGCAAATGCAGGGCCCTTTCAAGGTGCAACAGCTGACTTTATTTCAGGTGTCCATCCAAAGCCCTGTATATTTTTAACATGTTTTGTGCCATTCTGTCTTGTAGAGGTTCTTGTGTGGTTTTCAACACTGAGAAGATTTTTACTTCGTAGGCAGTTGACAGGCTTAACAAGTTAATGAGACTACTGACTCATTAGGCATTACCAAATCTTCAAGATCTAACATTAGCATGAGATTTTTGTCCTCTCTGAAGATCAGCTTGCTTTCTTTTGCTGGTATTCTATTCTTTATGGTTAATGTTCTTGAATAACCTCTGTGAAGAAAAAACATCTTTTTTACATTTTCCAGTCCAGTTCTGGTTTTGATGTTTATATTTTTGGTAAGAAGTCTTTACTTTAAAGCAGTATCATATTGAATTTTCAGTTTCCTCTCCTGTTCTAGCAACATTAGTGTAGTTTGTGTGGCAACTACTTCAGAAACCAGAGTCCTGTTACAGCGTCATAAATTTTACACAGTAATTTATGTTGTGCTTTTGTAAAGCTGCAGACAGCTAGAACTACTGCAGGTGCACATGACAAAATTGTTTCTTTCTTTCTCTTCCATTTGGAATGGAAAAGCTCTTCCTTATTTTTAGTTTATTTCATTAATTTTATTCAAGCTCCATCTAGTTAGTATTCTCATCACCCCTTTCAGTTGAGTACTCAGGAATAAAAACCTCTCCTTGTTATTCCACAGTTTACTTTTATTTATTTATTTATTTATTTATTTATTTTTAATAGAAGAAGTGCTTGGCTTGCTTTTTTTTTCTCTTTTTTTTTTTCTCCATAAAACCTTAAGTGTTTTTCTCTCTTTTTTTTTTTTTTTTTTTCTTTTTCAGTTAGTTTGGGTATATATACATTTTAAAAAATAATGCATGGCAGAAGATAAATTCTAACAGAATTCTATCTAGAGCAAACTAACAAGTAGAAGTTTTTAATTTCTAAGCAGATTTTTTCCAGAATATACTTTCAAGTCAATTGTTGGATGTTCTTCACTGAGTCTCTCTCACCAGTGTAAGGCTGGTACACTTGTAAATATGTTCTACCTGATGCAGGTGATCTACCAGTTTGTCTGATTGTCCTGGCAGTGCCTGTGGTACCAACCTCCCCTCCCCTGGTGTCCAACCACCCCTGTACCACACACACTTGTGGCACTTGCTCATCTGAACTCCCTTCACCGTGCTACCAGCATGGTCCCTACAAATTGGACATCCCTCCTTCCTATCTTCCATCCTGCCCTTTAGCAGGGAATCAAGCTTCCTGAGGGCAAACCTGGTGACAGAAGGCATGGGAATTTCAGTGATTTTCACGGTTAATCCTTTTGGAGATCCCTGGGCTGTCCTGAGCTATTTAGCAGATATCCTTCATGACTGTACTATTTGCCTCTTTTTCAGGCCATGGTGCCAGCTGCCATCTCAGATACTTTCGAAGGGCTCTGTCAGGATTGTTTGGAACAGAGTAACCTTGGCTGTGACTCAGCTGAGACACTGGCCTTGATGGTGTGGGTTGCCCTTTTGGTTACAAAAGAGGAATGAAATCACTGGCACATGCTGTTGCTGGCAGTGGTTGCCAATGCTTTGATGGACATCAGTATATTGTACCTTGTTTCTGTTTTGCATAGATAATTGCATCTGCTCCCAGAGCTCATTATGATCTGTTTAGGGTAGCGGTGTACATATTGCAGGGAGACTCCACTAAATTAATAGACATGATTAATAGAAGTACTATAGAAGTAAAGTTATCTCCATGAAATTATTTCATGACTCTTTTGGCAAGGGAGTCTGTTCCATGCACACAGCTCTAAATAACCTGCAGAGGCTGGATCTGAAACTTGTAGGCTGTCTATGAAAGATTCACCACCTGCCCAACAGAAGAGAATTTCCAAGGTGATCACTTTAAAGAACAGTAGTAATACATTTTTAAACACTTGTTGCTGATAGAGAAAATTTGGCAACTTTTAAGAAGCCTATGGCTCTACTCTATATTATGCCAAGTAATCTGGCCTTAATCAGCTAAAGCAGTGGTTTATCTTTTTGAGCACATTAATTACCACAGTATTAACTGTAGTGCCAGAGGATGGAGGGACTGCCAAAGTTAAAGGACTGTAGCAGGGATCCTGGGAGCTGTACCCTGTTGAGTCTGACTTCTATTCCTGACTGATAAGATGGTACAATCTACTGTAAAAAAGGCCACTGACCACAAGGATAAAATCTGTCTGCTGGTGCTGAGTTTGGTATGGGCAATTAGAGCCCAGGAAAGAGGCCACAGAATCAACACTGGTGGCTCTCTGAAATCATTGCCCCAAATCTACAGCAGCTGCCAAAAAGGTGGGCATCTCCAGGAAAGGTTTTAAGAACAAGGCAGAGGGTCTTATTTTGCATTATGTAAAATGTGATTTCATTTTGCACTGCCTGTGCCTCAAGAGAGAAGGACTAGAGTTAGAGAAAATAAAAAGAAGGGCAATTAAAATGCCAAAGGGAATGGAGCAGCTGCCCTTAGAGGGGAACTTAAGAGGCTATGACTCTTCAGCATTGACAGGAGAAAGCTGAGGGGGGTATTCATAAAGGCAGGAGGTAAGCCAAATGCAGAACTCTGACTGACTCACACAATCCTACAGTACAAGATCTAGGAGACATTCAGTGAAAGCAGTGAAAATAAATTTAAAACAGCAAAAGTAAAGTATTTTACCCAGAGCAAAATGCACTTCTGAAACTCATTGCGACAGGAGGTTGTGGAGACAGGCTGTATCAGATTTGAAAAGGCATTAGAGAAATCCATGAAAAACAGGCCCATTAAGAGATAGTGGAAGGAAGGGACTCCACCATCCCTAAACCACCATTTGTGGATGCTGGGGTAGTACAAGAGGAAGGGACTGCAGGCAGTGGCAAGGGACACGTGGTCTTTCCTCATACCATCTTCTACTACTTCTGGGTTGGACAGGTCTGACTGAATGTTGCATCTGTTATAGGTAAGCTACTCACATCAAAGGGTCTGCTCCTAAATTCAAGCCTACCTAAACATACAAATATTTTGGAGGACTGGGCTTAATATAAGACAAGTTAGTGCAGAGTATGAAACACATCACTTTTTGTTTATCGTATCTTTATAATTCTTCAGAAGAGGTATTGTAGAAATCTGTCTAGCAATCTGATACTAGCAATTGTAACACAAAGAATATTCTTCTTAAGCACTACTATGGAGAAAATCTACCCAGTTGAAATGCAGCTCCAAACATTTGAGGAAATTGGGTAGGTTCATTGAAGCAGAAATCACTGACAGTTTTGGCAACTTCTTCTGCAGAAGAGAGCAGAACAGATTTCTTTGGTGCAGGCATGTCTTCTTTCTTTCTCACAGCTGCCTTTGTCTACTCTCTATGCAAATACCTATACTATATGCCTCATGAGTTTTCTGTCCTTTTGTGCATTTCCTAGATACTTCATTATTCTAGGGAGGTTGTGGAAGTGTTTGTGTATGTTTGTATGCACAGTGTACAATGCTATGGACTATTCATTGGAGTGATAAATTGTGTTCGCTCTGATGTCAGGTAGCTCTCATTGACTTTAGTTTCTTTCCTATTGGGTATGTTTAAGATTAACCAGGCATTAGCCATTAATCAAGGAGGTATCTGCAAATAAATTTTTCATCATAATGAGCTGTGTAGTTGAATTAATAGTATTTGCACTTTCATTATTTTTCATGATGTATGGGTATGGAACCAATGCAGTGCTTCCATCTTAGCTGTTGGTGTTGCTGTGATCTCAACAGATAACTTAGCAGCAAATAAAATGCTCATGTAGTATGTCATTCCATCTTTTAACTACATACAGAATTTACTTCTAATGTTTTAGGCACTGCACTACAGTTTTCTCATAGTATATATATCATATATATATCATATATATATCTTTTAGCTAGCCAGTTTTCTGGTATTGATGAGGTACTGTATGATCAAGCAGTGAGCCAGAGCTGAGACAGGAGAAAAATAGGTGTTTGGAGGTTATGATATAGACCCTTCAAAATATATTTTAACCTTAGATGTAGTTGTTGTGTTATGCACATTTGAAGTTTCTGATCCTGTAAGTTCTGCTTGTAGTCATGAATAAACAAAATTCTTTTTGTAGGAGTTTATTTTTTACAGCCTAGTGTTGACTTTCTTGATCTACTGATTCCCCACATTTTAATTCATATTGACTTTGCCTAAAAGACAGGTAACAGAACCGATACTCTTCATGAAATAAGAACTACACTTTTGCAAGAGAGTATCATTTCTCTTATGACTGAATTTTAGAAAAAAAAAGGATGTGTGTAAACAATTAGTGAATGCAGCTTATAACGTAATTTTGTTGTGGATAATAGCATTTAGTGTTCATTTAATATTCAGTTTAATAATGTAGAAAAACATTCACTAGAAATGCTGTTATTGCAAATAGTAACCTGAGTGTGTAGATCTGTTTGCTCTCAGAGTGCTCTAATAGACGTTTTAGGAAATTTCATTTTTTTCACACTGTTTTCATGGAAGTGTCATAAGTAGTCAGGCAGATAATGATAGGACAAGGGAGAATGGTTTTGAAGGGTAGAGTTAGATTAGATATTAGGAAGAAATTCTTCACTCAGAGGGTGGTGAGGCAGTGGCACAGGCTGCCCAGAGAAGCTGTGGATGTTCCATCCCTGGAGGTGTTCAAGGCCAGGCTGGATGGGGCTTTGGGCAACCTGGTCTGGTGGGAGGTGTCCCTGCCCATGGCAGGGGGCTGGAACTGGGTGGTCTTTATGGTCCCTTCCAGTCCAGCTGTTCTGTGGTCAGAGAGAGAACCTGTTCTGGTTACTCATCAAAAGGGTGAATGCTGATGGCATATGGCAAATCTGTCCTATTTGTAAAATTGAAGGAAACCACAACAATGAAACTATCAGCAAATCCCAAACAGCTGGTGGAGAGCTCTCAAATGTAGAGTGAGAAAAAGTTACAGTGGTAGAACAGATTAACTGGGACTAATTTGCCAGTCTCTGTATTGTATTACAGGATGCCGGGAAAGACTGCGTCTTCATGATCATATGGATCTATACAGCCTCATGACCCACTTCAGAACAGAAATGTGCAGGAGCTTGATGATACTGACAGTCTTCATCCTCTGTGGAAACTGCATATACTCTAGCACAGTCAGCTCTGATGTCTTTGTGGACATATAAACAAGTGATATGATTGAGGAGAGCTTGTCCCATGGTACATTTATGCCAGAATTTCAATCCTGTTGTGGCACTGAAAGATCACTCAGCTGTAGCACATAAGGCAGGAATACCCAGCACCAGGCACAGCTACTTGAGGTGTTCTTCGAAAAATATTTGGGTCTTGGATGTTTTCAGCAGCAACTGATTCTGACCTATAGCACAGGATAAAATTAGCTTGCATTGCTAATTTGTATCCTGAAGCAGGTGGGTTCCCCAGAGCAGTATATGGGCTTCACAGGATATCATTGGGTTGTCTTTGAAAGGGAAGTTCTCTCTAAGGATATGTAAAGATTAAATCCATTGAAAAGTGCTGTTTGATCAAGCTAGCTCAGCAAACACAGCTAGCTACTTTGGGATGTAAATGAATCTAAATTTTCATATAGAACAATATGAGCCCTTAAAATTGAGTGAATTATCTGTCAAATCTTTAACTAAATACACAGAATTTGCTTTGCAAATCAGAAATCCCTTTCAGTCCTGCTACCTCTTCCCCATGACTATGACTTAAAATGGGTTTGCCTTGTTTGCAATGTCTGTGACTCTTCTGGAGCCTTTGTTTAGGACTGATACTGAGTCATTTTTTTGTAGCACTTGAGAATCGATGACACTTGCACTGATGAAGCCTCACTGTTCATTGTTGGTCTTCTTGTTGTGTGTTGCTTGAGCACTTGCTTTCCAGACCCAGCATCATAGCCTCCCTTGTTCTCATGCTGCAGGCCATGCCATCTATCTGACTGACTGCTACTGCCCACCAGCAGCAGTGTCCCAGATTTGCCCCGCATGATCTGCTTGGCGGGGAGTCTGGGGCTATGGGACAGCAGATATGTTTCTGGAAATCTCTGCTTACAGTAGTAAAAGCTACAGTCTACCCAGAGGAATAATAGTCATAATTATTACTGAAGTGTTTTGACATATGTTCGTAAAAATCCTGAAGAACATACAGGGAATGTATTATTTATTTTAATGAAATTCTGTCTAACCTAGACTATTACTCGCACTTCCGTCTTTGATTTCTGTGAAATGCCAGCTCAGAGTATGCTCTTAAAGACGAGCCTGAAGAGCTGCTTTGGATTTGCAGACATGAGCTTCTCCTAGCATGTCTGGGTTTTGATAGAGAGATACTCCTGATATGACAGAAAAATTGGAATATGGATGACTGCCAGCAGAGAGGAACTCTCCCAGTGACATCGCTGTATTTGCTTCTAGGGAAAAAATGAAACAGAGGAGTATACCTGGTATGTGTTACAACAAAGGGGCACAGTATGGGTGAAAAAAGGAAAATGGAAAAGTCATTTTGATTCCTTTGAATCCCCTTGCCTTCGGGACAGAGCAGTACCTGTATCCATGTTACAGCTCATTGAGTGCTCTGAACCACAGCGTGTGAGTGAGCATGAAATGACAAATATCTCTCAGTTGCCACAGCGGTCTTTAGACTTTTATCAACAAAAAGGCTCCTGCCGTAAGAACAGCATAGCATGCTATGATCATGCATGCCACGCAGCCCCTCTCTGCCCAGTGCTGCAGCTGATGGATGGGTGGCTGTGCTAGAGAAACCCTGAGCAAAGAAAGTGCGCGCTCCTTTCTTGCCAGGGTAGTGATGCAAAGAGCTAAGGCTGGGGCAGCTGGTCCCTGAACAAAGATGTCACCTTGTTGAATAGGATTTAAATCAAAGCGAAAATTAAATTCCAGCTCTGATTCAGATATTTATAAACCTGACATCTGCATTCCTGTAGAAGGAACAGTTAACGGGTTGACGAATAGCCAAATTGCTGCAGGAAATGCAGAGGAAGAACAGTTGGAGGTCAGATGATATTTAATCAGGAAACTTTTCAGCACATCTTTGATGTTCCTATTAATTTCATCTTTTCCCCAATTCATAAATAATATCCATCTGGAGAAACTTAGACACATTTAGTTACATTTTATTAAGCAGGAAATAATCCACTGGTCATACATTTTTAGGAAACCACACTCGGCTTTATGTCCTCTTCCCAAGGAGACTAGAATATATACATAGCAAAATCTTCTCCCAGTTACCTCAGCTACAACGGAACCACAGATTTTTCTCGTTTTGCTCTCTTGTCAGATCACCTGAGAATAAACCCAAACACCAATAAAATTTTGTGTTTACCCTGGATGTCTTGAAATACCATGGCTCTCAGGAATTACTTTGTTGTTTTACTTAAAGGGTATGTACTATGATTGATTCCAGTGCATCATGACATTTACAAAAGTGCTTTTTGCAAGAAGGCTACTAAAATAAGTGAGAAAATAATACATCCATAATTTAAGGTAATTCTTGCCATTTTAGGGTAAATTTAGCACATATCAAAGAAGCAAGCCTTCTGGAAGGCAAGGGGAGAGGCTTGTGGTGGGTGTGTGGCCAGGCTTGGGTGTTCCCCATGGGACAGGATGGCACGCAGTCACCTGTATTGGTCCCAGATCTCCATGCCTGCTGACACCCCGCACATCCTCAGGCATGGCTTTAGTGTAATGCCACATGCCCTTTCTGTGGGATGCAATATGTTGCAGCCCTTTTGCCCCTTCAGCATGTTTTTTTTTTTTTTAAATGAAATCTCTTACACCACACTTGTGCTTAGTAGCAACAAAAGTGTTCCATGGCTTAACTGGAAACAGCAAACCCATGCGTGGCTATAGTGGATCAGATCAGACAACTTATCAGGGCCCAACAGCCCTACTTATGCCTGACTACTTTTGTTTTTAAGCAGACAGGTAGTTACTGTATAGAATAGCTTCCATTTGTTTAAAGAAAGAGATAATAAAATTCTTCATTGATGTCTGTTCTCCTACAACAGATTAGGACTCAACTTCTGAAAGATGCCTAAACAGTTCAGGGCAGTTTGGAAGCTGTGGCAATTCTTAAAAGAAATCTGAATAGAGGTTTTGAGCTTTGAAATAGCATATTAAACAAGGTACTTTCCTCTTTTCAGTTGTTACCAGAGGGATGAGAGCAGTCAATCTTTTTAGTTTTCTGTCATATGAATGCCACTCAGTGGTCTATAGTTAAGGTTGAACTGAGCCACTTTTTAAAACAGGAGTGATCTATGTGGCCAGACAATATGGAGTTTTTTTTCTGTTTTCCTGAATCTACGATTTAACTATTGTGAATTAAAGATAATTTTAAAATAGGTTCTTAAAGTCTTTTGCCATCCATAGTCATACTATATTCAATTATTAGTTCATTTGTAAGTTCAAAAGAGTAAGCCTTTTTAAAACTCCTATCTTATAAAAACCTTGTGAATGCTATATTGTGAAATTTTGAAAGATGAATGATTTTCAAAAATAAATTTTGAAGTGTGAATTTTTACTTTATCAGGAAATGAACAACAGTATTCTCCTGTTGTAAAAAATACTTGCAATTTGCTTCAGAGAAACAAAGGTGCAGTTGAAACCTTATATGGACTTCAAACATAAGGCAGAAGACTTGTGCTCTAGTCATTGCTAACAAGGTACGCTTTGGAGAGGAAAAGAAATACTGTAAATTCAACATCAAAATATGGATATTGCAAAAGTTATGAGAAAACCACGTTACTTGTGGTCTGCTTTTCCACGGCACTGTGGGCACATCAACACCAAACAGTCTGCTACCTGGAGGAGCTGCTGCAGTAAACCAAACCTGGTGTGGATAAACCAAATCTGGTGCAGACAAACCACTGGGACACCCATCCCTGGGACAGTGAGGGGTGGCAGGCAGAACAACATGAACTGCCAGGAGCTGTTGCGTGGCTGGTTCGTGCTACTCCAGAGGGGACATAGGGACGCCCCTGGGTCTGGGTGCTAGCGCCAAGATCAGGGTGCTAAAGACAGCTCCCAGTTCCAAACCACTGGACATATTGATGGAATAGTTTAATTAATAATAAACAGTCCTAGTTAAGTGCTTTGCCTAGATCAATACATCAGTAGGTTATATATATATATATATATTATTTTTTTTTATTTTTTTTTAAAGCCATATATTTTAAATCCAGAAGATAGTGCTGGGACTGAAGGGAAATAATTCAATCTATAACAGTGTGCAGCTTAAGGCATCCAGTCTAGTTTAACTTCACTGTTGAGAAATACTACTGCCTTACTGAAAAAGAAAACACCCTAATATCTTTCTAAATTCTCAAAATGGACCATGTCCATTAAAAAGTTATTGTTTTGGTCTAACTTTGAAAAACTGTCCAAGTTTGCTGCTCAGTGCTGTGTTTTTAGGAAATATTTTACCCTGCTTTCTTTAGGGAAGCAACATTTATCTACTGTGACCCTCTTCTTCCCTCCAACCCCTTGTCCCAATAGCTTATAACACTAATTTTTGGTCAGATATTATGCAGGTTACTTTCCTATTTCTTGAAGAAATACATAGTTGGACAAGGGGAGAAATCCTAGTAATGTCTCACGTAACAACATGACCTCAACCTTTTCAGGCATCAGCAGACCCACAAAGGAACTTACACTCAGAACAGAAAGCCATAGGTACCTGTGTCTCTTTTATTCTGGAGACCTGAGCTCCTTTTTGTCACTGTAGGTTGCAACAGGAGAGAATTAGAGTGAAACAGTCAGTGCTGAGATCCACACTGCATGTGTTTTGGGGATTTTACGTGGTGCAGTAGGCTAAAAATTCTGTGGTCGCTGGGGCAAGTTTGGACATCAGAAACACTCCAGCTTTTACCTGCCCAAATATCACTTAGTCTGAACCAAGGTAATTTGGGTCAGCCAGGAGAAGCCCTCTTCAGGAACCCTCCAACACAGATGCTGCCACGTACACCCCATGCGCTGCTATGGAGGCACGTCCTTTCCCACTCCTCGATGCACCAGCCTGCTGTAAAAGACTTAATACTGGAACAGGATCATCGATTATGTGGTGCTCAAAGTATTTCACAGAGAAGATTAGTGTTGCCGTTGCATTTCATAGATGAAGAAATGGGGAAACATCTCAGTCAGGGTCATCTCAAAAGACGTTGATAAGGAAAGTTGCTTGCCAAACTCTGTCCAAAGAGCTACTTATAGCAAAACTTAGTAACGCAGACAAGACTAACTCACAATTCTATTGTTTGAATGGCTCATTGATACAAATTTAAATAAGTGATTTGTGGATGCAGAACCAGTCTGTACTGTAAATGCACAGAATACGTTTAGTTATACAAAGCAGTTGTCTTTGGGAAAGCTGCTCTGCAAAATTGAATTGTAAGTAATGTTTTTGTCTGACCTCATCCTCTGAGGCACGTTTTACATTTATTTATTTTTAAGTGGTAGATGGTTTTTCTATATTCCCTTTTAATTTTCCTGAATGATAATTCCCTGCTTCCAACTAGCTCTAAGAGTCATTAGTGGGTGACAGCTATCTGAGGCATCCATATAACTCTTCTGTCCTGTCTGTTTGAGCTGCCATGTTTCAGATGTGTTATCAAGACATTGCTATTGTGCAGATACAGATTAGTTCTTGAGACAGATTTTTCTGCTTCACCAGTTCTTTTGTAGCTGCCAGAACTAATTGCTTACATTACATTACCAGTCTGTGCCTCTATCACTCGCTGGATGATGCCATCCTTTCGAATACAGCTGCATACTTAAGTGCACTTTTTCACTACTTCTTACTATTCCTGCCTACGTATACAATTTACAGAATTGTGCCTGATTTTTCTTTGACCTCCACTACTTGCCAGAGATTGTGTAATGGCTACGGCGATTTGTTTGCCTCTTCTATCTCTGAAATTTTCTTGTTTTTTTCAGTCACTTACTGGTAGTTAAACAGAGCAGCCTATAAATTCTGGAAAGAGAATATTTCCTTTCTGAGACTAGCTCAGTAACAACATTGTAGTGATCAGAGATGTTTAGAAAACTCAAAACTTAAGAAAGGTAAAGTGAAAAGAAAAAAGGAAATATGTCAAAGCTTATCCTGCCTACAGAATAAAAGTATTTTTTTCCCTTATGGTCCAGCTGTATTACATCTTAATTCCAAGACATAAAAGCCCAATATTTGCTGCTGATGATATGCTTTGACACCAACACTTGCTGTCAATATAAACTGCTGGATGATCCCTGCACATGTTCAAGTTAATGTTAGCTGAATGCTTTCTTACAACTAGAGAGAAATATTTTGTATGATACTTACTATTTATACTGAATATTTATTCAGAATGAAAATTTTAGTCTATATGATCAGAAGTAAATGAATGTACATATATCTGTGATTTGCATTTGAGGGGGAAAAAATGTTCCAATATTTTAGTGTTACTTTTTAGATTTGCAGAGTTGTTTGGGACTGTTGGGATATGAAGAATTCCATTTTGATCTTTTTATGTTGTTGTTGTTTTTGTTTTTATGTCACCGGTACATCGGGCCATTGTTCTAATGTTCAGGTTTACTCATTAGTAGTAACTGTAATAATTATAGCAATTATGCAGATTGACACAACGTGAATAGAATACAGTTCTTTAAATAGCATAAGAGTAAGACTGTGGTGACTGGAGATTTGCTGCAAGTTGTATATTTTGAGTATTCACATTCAAAGTACTGATATGTAACTGATGCAAGGATTCTCTCAACTATATGAACTGTATTCTTTTTTATTATTGCTATAATAATTTTTTTATGCCAAACAGTACTTTTTGTTTGTTTGTTTATTTCCATAAATAGCGATACAGAAAAGCTCTTCAATGTGAAATGTTGTTCATTTGTAGTCCCAAATTTCATCATCACAGGTTCTGTGGACATCAGTTACCTCTTATATTAAGGGAAAGCCATCATCGTTCTATACAGTACATAATGCTTGTGAAATAACTTAACTGTGGCACTCAGATGACTTTGTTCTAGTGCTGACTTTTTCAAGTCATGGTGCAGACCAATCAGTCAGTGGTGGGGAGGACACAGCTGAAAGACTTTCTCTGGTTTATGTGGTAAACCAGATGAACATTTTTTGCTACAGGGAACTCAGTTTGTTCTCAGATGAGGATTGGGATTGAAGTAGTTGAAAATTTTGGTTTCCAAAACTGCACCCAAGGAAGCTCAGCTTTTCACTGGGGATGGGGTGCTATATAAACAGGGTCTTACCTAGACAGTGGGATTCCCAGCATTAACTACACTACAAAAAATACAGCACAAAAGTAAAGGAGGAGGGAAGCTGGGCAGAAGGAAGTCTGCTGATGTCATGAAGTTAAGTGTGAGCTAGAGAGAGAACCCAGCTTCATGGCTAAGCTGTACTGTAATTTCCTACAGACTGTATCTGCTCTAAAATCACTGCAGCTATTTCCCTGTAGGAGGTGGGGAGTGAAATTTATTCCAGTAGTTCCAGAATTAGATTTCTCAAAGGGAGAAAGGAGTGGGGAGAAACACAAACCACTGTGGTTATATTGGATGCTGATTTAATTTACATTTGTGGTGATTGGATTGCAGTAATTTCCCCAGGGAGCAGCTCCTGAGATAATAATTTCAAACGAGAATCTTAGCAATGGTGAGCCAAGAACTTCCTGAAACAGGATGGTCTGCAGGAGAAAATGTCTTTTTAAAGGCATGTGGGTTCAGCCAAATTTAATAGGAATTCAAAGAAAAAGAGAATGGAGAGGTTGTCTTGCTGGCAAAACCAGTTCATTTGTGGGAAATCTCTGTGATTGTAAAATTGTTTGCTATAAAATGATCTTCCAGGGAATTACATTTTATATTCTTTAAAACAATCTTTGGCAAATTTGGGAGAGACACTAACAAGGAGCCTGGTATGTTTTGTTTTGAGTGATCCATGTCAAATATTAAAAAATCTGTGCAACCATAAAATCCTTAAAGCACAAGTGTGAGCAGGGCTAGGCCAGGAATCATATACTAGAATCATATACTACATGCCTAGGAGGAGGGGATAAAGCCCTGATTCTGATTTTGATTTCTGTCCCAATTTTGTGCCAACATTGTCACCTGTTATCCTACAGAGAAGGGGTTTCAAGTCTTTCTGTACAGCCAGAGGGCTTCAGTCTAGTCCAGAGTGATCCATCTCAGCAGTTATTAAACACTTTTCAGAATAACAAAGAGGGAAAGGCTGGAAGTAATAAGGGTTCTAATTAATGATAGGGCAAACAATGAATGAAGCCAAACAAAACACGGAAACATTGTATTATCTGTCTTGGAGCAGGATACGTTAGAGCGTGCTTGAGCTGGATTTTCAGGTATATTTGGGCTGCCTTTTCCAGCTGGACAATACAACAGAGCTGCCAAATCCGCCTGATCTGAAGGCCCGGAGTAACAGTCATTCTGGCTTTGTTACAAAATCACCTTTGGTGTCTCTATTAATTAGTCTGTAAGGCTGTCGTGCTGACTTAGCTACGATCCATTTGTTAAACTCACTTTCATGCTAAAAATAGTTCCATCTTGTTAGCTGTGGCTTCTATAGGGTAACTTTTACTTGATTTGCAGCGCTGTGTGAATAGATAGAAAGGAGCCAATGTGACAATACCGGATGTCAGCTCACACAGTCAAGCCAGATATACTCGTAGAAAGCAAGGCGGGGAAAATGCTTTGTGTTGCAGGCGAGAAAATCCTCAGAGAGGCCTTACTTCATCTCACAAAGGAGAAAACATTCCCATCGTGGTCAGCAAGCACTCACTCTTCTTCTTTCCTCAGCATCTGTTGCAGATGTGCTGTGGTGTCTCAGTCTCCGCAATAGCTGGTTACCTCATCAGTCGGCTAGCCGGGTGCCCGGAGCTGGCAGCTGAGAGTCAGTGCGAGGCACATTGCATCCTGATAGATAGGGCAGCAGCCATGTGCTGTGCATACAGGTGGTATAAGTCATGCAGCATCTTTCATGCTCTCCCTAGAACTGGTCTTACTTCTCGATCAACTCATTTGATCCCTTTTATTAGCATTTCTACAAATGTGGCAGTGCAAAGGAGAAGAAAACAAAGAATTAGTCAAAACTTATGTGAACTATGAAATATTTCTCTGCAGTTGAACTCATTATTTGCAAACTCATACCCCAAATCAAAAAGCAAAATCTTAATGTACAAAATTTCCTGTGACTTTGTGTGACTCCAGCCATTGATGTGCGAGACCTCCCGGGTTCAAAGGCTCACAGTGCAGAAAGATGAGTGTCCAGGAAGGATTTTCAGATCAGCCATTAGTCATAACTGGGCTTTCTTCAGATGTTTGCTTCTTGTAAGCCATACCAAAACAAAACAAAACAAAACAAAACAAAACAAACAACAAAACAACTATCCAAGCAAAAAAAATGATTTGCCTTTATTAAAATTAGGAAGAATTTTTATAGAAATACTTGAAATACTGCAAGTATGCTGCTTGACTAATGAAAAAAAAAATCTAGGCTTTAAAGGTTTCAAAAATACTTTCAAGCCCTTTGGTAACTCAGTTAAGAGAAAGATAAACGCCATCCTCTGTCATTCCAGCTGGGACTGTGACAGCACTCCTTAGGAGAGACATTGTGACAAACCAGCAGCCTTACTCAAACACAGCAGGATTGTACCGGTCAGGGATCTGGCCACCACAAGGCTTTTGCTTCTGCAGTTGAGAATCTGGGTCATGCTGATTTTTAGCTCTACTGATTTTGAGCACAGACTGTGTTTTTATGGAGTGAGAAGAGGACTGGGCTTTACATAATTATTCTCTGACCATTTGGCTCAGGACCTGGCCAGAGCACAGCATACAGACCACAGCTGTGTGGAATTCCCAAATTCGTAAGAGAAATGACTCCCAGTGAAGTCAGATTCTTTGCTGAGTGCTGTCGTCGTGCACTGCTTTACTGTTACAAAGGCAGAGTCAGCCTTAACGAAGCAGTTGGGTTGCTGTCTTTAAGAAACCCTCTGGGAGTGTAAAGCAGATATGACTGTATCACCTTGCCTGGGGCAGGGGGATCTCCAGCATAACCAAGATGTCCAGCAGCACTCAGTATAAGACCAGAGTCTGACCAGATTTCTCCTGGATGATCAGACGAATGCAAAGTAGGCCATGAAGCAATGCAGCAGCTGCAACTCAGATAAGCCCGGCGATGACCCTCAATTTTGCTGTCACTTGCAGGATCCATGAACAAATCAATTTGGAAAGATCACAGTAATGACATTTTCTTTGTTAATTTTTTGTGATGGCTAGGGAAACTGCTGACACTGGGTGTGAGAAAAGATAGGCAAAAAAGGGAAGGAAGGAGTCAGGATTAAAAAGGGATACAATGCACTGGTGTTTTTCTTTATCTGTTCTATTTTAGTGCAGATTTATCAGGATTCTTTCTACCTGACCCCATGCAGGTATGATAGCTTTAAAAGAGTGCTGACAGTTACACCTTGCTGCTCTAATGAATTTATGCTAGAAGAACCACAAAAATGTCTTTAATAATCTCTGTTTTGAAACATATTTGACATTAGATGTTTCCTGGCTTCAGCATATGTAGCACAGGAATTATATATGCAATTTAAAGGAGTTTCTTCATCAAAGCTTTAATTCCAAGTGTCTTATTTGCCTAGGTGATATGATCCATCCAGGTTGTTGGATAGCAATGCTAACAGTCTCAAAAACATGGTTATGAAGAAGAAAAAAACCACATGCAATCAATCTCTCTTTGCCATCCTGCTGTCTTTTATGCTCTTGCTGTCACTTAAAAATCTTAAGATGGAGGTGTGACCCATACTAATACATTCCCATACGTGTCTAACACTTCTGCTTAACAGCCCCAGACTTCCTCATGCACAGCCATCCCTGGAAGTGTGGATTTATTCTCGTATGAAATCTTAGAAAAAAGGTGCAAACTGAAGTGTAAATAACATTCATCTCACCAAGTCGATTGGAATGTGACTGCTGCTTTTAAGGTGGATCAGAGCCTAGGGGAAAGTTAAAAATTTCTAACTAATGTTTAGGCTGGATAAGGGAATGCTAAAGTAGAGAGGCCTCATGTTGGCACAAACTAATTTGGCTCATAGCTTTTTCTGTTTTGTGGTGGATGTTATTTGAAGAAGATAAGACTTGGCTATGCACAGGAATATTTCATATTATAGATGCGAAGTGTGTTACTTTTATAACCCTGTTGCTTTTTATTACTAATCAATTGTCGTACATACAAAGGAAAGCCATTTGGCGAGAGATGAGCCAGAAACATAAACACTAAAATGAGAAACTGACGCTGACAGCTCAGAGATAATTTCCTGACATGGAAGAGGATGAAGCAATGGTATCTCTTCTGCCACAGTGTCCTATCAGACCTTGAATTTATTTTCAGATGGTTTCAGAGCATCTCTTTAGCTGTCAACACATCAAGCCTGTTCCAGAGCCCATTGATGTCAATATGAGTCTTTCCATTCACTCCGCCTAGCTTTGATCATACCCTTGAAAAGTTCAAACCACATAAGTACATTTTGGGGCTTTTTACTTATGGGTCTGGATCACTTTTATTTCCATGTTTATTAGTGCTGTACCATAGAGCTTTAGCTAGCTGTGAAACCTATATCTTATTATAGGGAGGATAAATGTCAGAACATTTGGTATCAATTGAAGCTTAGGCTCAGCCCACCCAAAGTTGCTTGAGTTTTTTTCATCATTTATGATATAGTATTAAATATCTTCCTGTAATTTGTCATTCTACAATGACATGCCACCGAGGAAAAATGAACTCAGTGTAAAATGTGTTAATTGGCAATTTCCAATAGGAAATCTGAAACCTCTGTGACCCCTTCTGAATTAACTACTGTGCAGAGATGCATCCTATGTTACAGATATTTTCAACGGAACAAGAAATAGGCCAGTATTTATAGAAATTAAACCTTCTGTAATGGTACTGACAATCTTTCTTTTCTTCTGCTTGAAGATGTTTTGCCTTTTCATGTTTAGAAATGAATTATCTAAGTGACCTAAACATTTACAATGAAATTCAGGGAAAATTTGGAAATCCAAAACAGTTTCACATCAAAATTACTTGATGATCAGACCTCAAATAATTCCAAAAAATATGGAAAAAAATAATCTGATTGCAAATCAGAATATCCTCACATGCAATATACATTCCATAATTTTGTTACTGAGCTGTGGAACATATTTTTACTGGAATGTCTGACCTCCTGACCTTTATTTTACACATAGAGACAACTGAATTGCATGCAGACACTGTTGTAGCCTTGTAACACTTTTTGCTGACTATCCTAACCAGAAGTCAAAACCTTACCCTGTTAATGAGGCTGATAATTTAAATCATTGTCAGCAAGTTACAGTTCTAAATCAGTGAATTATTCCACTGTGGACGATAGAGCACTTTTCATAAAAATCTAGATCCCTTTCTTCACTAGTTAATGCGGATATTTCAGAGCTATACTCCCAGATAGATAGATCAATAGAGTGGGAGGGAGAGAGGGGGGGAGGGAGGAAGGAAGGAAGGAAGGAAGGAAGGAAGGAAGGAAGGAAGGAAGGAAGGAAGGAAGGAAGGAAGGAAGGAAGGAAGGAAGGAAGGAAGGAAGGAAGGAAGGAAGGAAGGAAGGAAGGAAGGAAGGAAGGAAGGAAGGAAGGAAGGAAGGAAGGAAGGAAGGAAGGAAGGAAGGAAGGAAGGAAGGAAGGAAGGAAGGAAGGAAGGAAGGAAGATAAATGGTGATAAATTAACATTCTCTTGTTCTGGTAAATGAATTTTAGGGATACAAAAAACTGGCTGAGGATTTGATTTAGGAAGATACCATATATTTGGTGTTCTGAGGCTTTCTGACAGGCATCTTTTCAAGCATTTATAGCTGAAATATTTTTGCAGTGGGCAACATAAAGTGTTATAAAAAATCGTAGCAGAATAACATGAACAGGTTATAGCAAGTCTGGAAAGAGCAATAAAATACTTCTGCATGGACTTAACTCAATGTTCAGTTAGAACTCATGAACTGGAGGTGGCAGGAGAGGAAAGAGACCAAGGTGGATTGACTCATTGATTTGATTTTTTCGAGAATGGCAGAGTTGCAAAATAAAGCTGTGAAAATTCAAGGATAAATTACGTTTTTAATAGCGTTCATGATACCTACATGTAATTGTATAATATATTGGTAAGAACAGAATAATTTGAAATATGTATAATTCTGGTCATCAGTACAGAAGAAAGCTAAATGGAATCAAAAGAGATGCAGAGAAAATCTCATCAGATGAAGAAATAAATGGAGTATCTCTCTTATGAAAAGAGAGCATGGTTTATGAAACTAGACAGAAGAAAGCTGAGTGAGGAGATGTGGATATACATCTGGGGCTGAAGGGCAATTTTCACCATGGAGGAAGAGACAGATAAGGAATAACTACTTATCAAATAGTAATGAACAAGTTTAGAGTAGAAACTAGAAGGTTTCCAATCATTAGAAGAAACCAGTTCTGAAACTTCATTTTAAGTTGAAAGAGAATAAACTATTTCTAGATGAAGACTTCGAAGGCAGGTGAAGAAATTTTACTGTTAAAAGGAATTTAAAGCATTTGTGATTGCTGTTTATTTACTTGCTGTTTGTATTGTACCAGTACTAACTTTGAAGTCTTCCATTGGCTGTATAATTTGTCTTTTCTCCCCTGTTTACATCCTTGGAACCTTTTTTTCCACCCGCTCTTCTGACTCACTGGAAGAGCTTACAGAATCATGATGAAAGGACAGAGCCTCCCAGTACTCCTAAGAGCTGTAGGAATTCAGACACTGATGACTATTTTGTATCCAGTTCACATGGCATAATTATGAATTCTGGATCTGGAAGAGGATTTTTCCTTCTGCTCAGATTGCTAAGGCTTTAGATTTTGCTCAGTTTTTGCTGCCTTCCATGGTATGGAACATGGTAGTCTGCTTAGAGTTAGCTGGGACTTTTATTGATTTTTTTCCCTGTTATGTCAGGAAAGTGGCTTATTGGCTTCTTGGCAATAATTCTAGGTTTTGGGTTTTTATTGTAGGTTTTAAGTTTGTTAAGGAAGTTAAGAAAGTTTTATGGTTTATGTCAAGTGAAATAGATGTTTTAAAGTGTTACACAATGAAACATCTATTGGCATAGTTACCAGTGATAGAATTAGGGCTCAAGATTTTGTATTCTTAAATGAATCCAATTGGAAGATTGCAGAAAAATAAAGTAACCTGTTATATTTAGCCAAACCACTAATATCTTCCTCATTCACTATTCTTTCTTTTTTTTCCCTTGGACCTTTTAGCTGGACAGCTTTTAGTGCTTATTGTCCTCTTTGTATTATTTTGTCTGGCACAAAGATATTATATATGGTTCCATTTCAATCTTGAATATGTCTGACAAGCTGGTTTGGAGACATACTACATTTGGTGATAAAGGTCACAAAATAAAATTAGTTAGTAGTTAGAGTGTTTCAGTTTTGTTTTATTTCAAATGGGAAAATTTATTTTCTTTGTGGTACTTGTGATACTTGTTAAGGATGCAGTGAAATTTCTTACATAAAAAGGTGATTTTTTTTTTTTTAATGGCATGTACAGAGATTTAAAAACAGAAGGAAATAATGTGAACATGTACGGATTTAGTGGTTAACAGTTATCTCATTTCCTATCTGTAGGATGTGAAATCCACTATCGGCTATTAGGATGACAACCTGGCAGGTCTCTGCCAGGTGCAAGACTCACGATCAGGGCTGAAGCAGTGAGCTTCAGAGGTAGAGGAAGGGGATTCATGAATTTGTGCTGACTACAAAGTTGCCCATAAGAATTGTGAAACAATTTTTTTCTTTTGGAGAATTCTAAGCTTTTTAACCTATCACACATAGTGGGAATTATTCTATGCTTAACTGTATGAGTAGAAGGACAAGGAAGCAAAGTGTCTTTCATCAAAAATATTGTATGTATCTGGATATGCAGATGCACATGCACGAACAGGCTAGCAGGAATCACAAAATGTAGTCTCTTCCTTTAAAGCTGTTTCCCATTTAATTTCTGTGGTAAAATAGCTGCAAAGTTTGGTACCAATGTTGACTGAAAGACAGGAATTTTCAAATCAAAGCCAATGAAGGTGGAAGGCCCTTCAGCAAATCTTTCAGAGCACCTTTAAATTCTTAGGAAAACAACTTTTATTCTTTGGTTATGTACTAGTTCACAGTAGAGATGCAGTAAAAATGGAAAGCACTTTTCAAATATATTTATTGCAGGAAGGTAGTTCAGCCAAAAGGTTCATAGCCACAAGGCTATGAATTATCAAGTTATCATCCTAGCCATTTGAGTTTATTAGAAAGCACTACACTCAGATGTTTCTCTGTGAAAGCTTTGTACGGAAAGGAATCCATCAGATCTCTAAAGCTGAGGTAACCAGCAATGTTGCGAACTACTACTCTCTGTTCACAGATGTTTTCTCTAACCTGTTGAGTTCAGCTGCCAGCTCTTCCTCACCCAAGTATTTGGGCTATTTTTGTTGGGTAAGTCTGTACTATCCTGTTAGTACACCTAAGCATTATATGTAGGTGGCTAAAGGAAAGACATTGGATCCTTTCATCCTCAGTCTCACAGATCAGTAGTAAACTGTGGGAAGCTGCATGCTTGGATGCATCCTTTGAGGAAATAAATAAATAAATAAATAAATAAAAATCTCTCTTATGCAAGACAGAAGAAGCATATCGTGCTCAGCAGTGCTGAGTGCTGCAGTGGACCATGAGAAAAAGAGTGGCTATCCCCCACCAAAGTGGTAAAAAGAAGACACTGTCCTTCATTACCAAGTATGATTATTTTTTTTTTCCAATACCATATCCTGGCCTAAGTTCAGATTTTGCCCAGCCTAGAAGGTTACCTTCAATTAAATATATGTGCTAAGATTTTCTGTAAGTTTCCTTCAGGAAAGAGAATTTAGGCACTGAGGGTTTGGCAAAAGTGTTTAGCTAGGACTTCTGCATCTTGTCCAGGAGGTCAGATCCAGCCTGATCAGGCTGTATGATGAAGGTGAAAGGGACGCTTCTCCTGCCAGTGCCACCAGCTTATCTTGATCCAGCACCCAGCAAGTACCACTTTACAAGACAGAAAGATTTTCACAAATCTTGCATTGACTCCATTAAAGCACAGGCATTTCTTACTGCGTGAATATAGTAAATTTGTGAATGCAGGAAATAATCTTAACCGAATGAATTTATATTTATCTTAAACAAAATTATTCATTTGGATAGCTATTTTTTCCATTTGATTTTGACATGCTAGTTTCAGAAAGATTTAGCTATCATGATTTTAATGCAAATAACCTCAAAATTTGTATCTTTTTTTTCTGTTTCTGTTTTTTCTTTGAAAACAAACTTCTCAGTATATGCTGTATGCTTATATATATATTATATATATATATAAGTTCTTATATATATATAAGTTCTTGAAAAATTATTGATTCTTCAGAAAAAGGGTTGATCTTTTAGCATGTTGTCCATGTCCATGTTGTCCATGTTTTCTCATGATTGGGATTTTTTAAAACAGTTTGAAAGGTATTGTCTTTTTAACCTTCAGCTAAATCTTATTCACTCTACTGGTTGCTAGTAGGAAAATTAAAAGAATAGAATGTGACTTGAGATAATGCAGGTTAAAAGACCCTATTTCTTGTCAGGGCAGTTAGTTAAGAGCACTGTGGCTTCCTATTAGTCTCACAGTCTGAGAAGGTGTCTCTTGCTAAGACACTTTGTAGCCAGTAATAGTGTAATCAACTTTCATTTAGTTAGCAAAGATTAATAATAATAATATTAATGATAAGGTTGCAAACATCTGCTTGGAGTCCTAGACACCCTGAGGTTTGGTTGTTGCAGCCTGTATCACATTGACACCATTTTCCTTATCCGTGACAGTTAAACAAACCTAGTATTGCACTGTTTATGTGTACTTTAATCACATTTTCATTTATCAGCAAAGAAGTTCATTTAGGGAAGTTCAGACATTATCCATTCAGTCCTCTATTCCTGTGGTAAAACTAAAAATCTCAACCCAGGGCTGCTTTTCATCACAACTGGTAAGAGACCACAAACTCATTTCAGAAAGACCTCTGAAAAGCCAAGAATCCCACCCTGGATAGCATGCGAACAGCAAAAAATGACAAGCAGCCTATGTAATGTTTCTGTCTCTCTCCTTTGCTACACTGAGCAACTATCTCAACATCAAACCTTCATAAAAGAAAGGATGCTTTTTTACTGAAATATTGTAGGAGCACAAGGAAGACAAAGAATTGCATCTCCTCAGTGTGAGCCTCGACTGTCCACCGTTGGAAGAATCAGGCTGTTTACTCAGGCTGATAGATTATTACTTTTTCTAACTGGAGATACTCATTTCTTGTATTAATCCGTGTAAACAAGAATTAGTCTTGCAGAACATGCCTGGAACAAAGAGCAAGACAGAGACAACACCCAGTCAGGACAGCCCTCCTTTAGAGATGCTCTAATTAATAGTCTCATTACTTTTCAATCTAGGTTTCTGTGCCTCTCAGAGGGGGAGCAATGCAGAGGGGAAGGTCCCAGATAGTACAACAAAAAAAAGGGCTGAAACTGAAGGGATTTGGCTGCTGCGTATGTTAGCAATGCATCAGAATGCCTCAAAATTGAGGTGGGTATAGCCAGGAACAGGACCACAGCCCGGTCCCAGAGGTGGCACATTTATAATGAGACCAAATGAAGGGGCTCATTAGTTTCACAAATGGTGAAGAGCTGCCTGTTCCCTCTCTTATTATCTCTCCTCCATCTCCATTATGAGTGAGTGTGTGTGAAGGGGTGGGGAAGAAAAGCAAGCGCTACGTGTACAGGCTGTGAGCTGATCTGCATTGCCCTACTGGGAAATTAATGAACATCTCGGTGACTCCATCTCCAAGCTCCTCCCTCACCTCAGTGGCAAATTAGAAATAGGGAAAGCTAAGGGAAGCAAAATATTATAGATGAAACCTTTCTTTTTATCAGAGAGAGAGGGAGAGAGAGAGGGAGAGAGAGAGAGAGAGAGCTCTACAGGAAAACAGAAATAAAATGCACTATGTAGTTTATTCTTTAATTTAGATGCCTGATGGTCTGTGGATCTGGGACAGGTCATAACATGCAACAAAGCCACCCTGGGTGTGATTTACCAAAACAGAAATGAGTTTTGACCTAGAGTGACTGGAAAGCTGTGCGAATGACCCTTGGATATGTCAGAATGGCACTCAATAAGTAATTGCAAATATTTTTTTTTCTTTTACAGTTTTTGTTCAGAGCTAAGCCAGCCAAATACTCCATACTAATCCCAGCACAGAACAAATAGTAAAAGCAGTCTTTGCTGCTAGTGCTGGGAGAAAACATTCAATTAAGTTGCTGCGGTGGCTTAGTGACAGCAGCCTTTCACCTTTGGAAACCTAGCTGCTAGTTATCTGTCTTGGGTCGCTAAGGAAAATGAGTTGATGTTCTCAGGCTAAGCCCTAGGGCACATTTTGCTCAGAATCACCAGACCACAGTATAATTTGGAACTTTTGTCTGTGTGTACTTAGAAAAGGTCTAGGCCTGGATGAAAGCTGAAATTCAAGATTAGGATATGCTAAGAACCAAGTGGCTTCCCAGAAAATTAAATACTGAGATTCCCAGCACTTTAATTGTCATTAGGTTCACTAACTTGTAAAGCCAAAAGAAAACTATGGGCAAAGCAGTGAAGTGGGAATTGTGAAACATTCCTAGCTGCTGGGAACAAAAGACAGCATTCGTGAATGGAAGGAAAAGCTTTATTACATAGACATGGATTTTAGGCAGTCAGAGAAACAGAGCCTGACTGCCCTCAGTGCCATAGTACTGAAGCTTGCAGTGCCTGAGCTGGTTTCAGTATCTCCGCATCTGTCAGTGAGATGGATGTGGTTGTGCCCTAACCATCCCACCATTCCTGTCTGAGTGGAAGGAAGAGCCAGGAGAAACACTGGGAGGGAAGGAGACCTCTTGACTGGGTGGGTCAGGAATGGCCATCCTGCACCCTCACCTCAGCTCACTCCTCTCCCGCATTAAGAGTGGGGACAGAGGGACAGTGAGGTTGGCACATCCAGCCCACCTGCTCCTCCACAGCCACTGCCTGCAGGGAGAAGTTAGGGCAGCACTGCTACAATCACCCAGTTTTGGTTTGAGGGCAACTGTATAGGACCAATCCCCAGAATCAGCAGAACCCTGGAATGAGTCTTTTCTTTAAAATGACCTCATTGAGAGGCATCACGGACTTCCCAAGTTTAAAGCTACACCTAGGGCAAAGGAAAAGAACCAAGTACTATAGCAAGGAAACCATGCTCAAAGAGCAGGAATCCAGAGCTGCTGAGTGAGGCCAAGCAAGCCACAAGCTGGAGAGCAAATATCCCCCCTAGTTCCTGGGGGACTTCTTTCCTGCACACTCAGCATTTACCCCAGCAGCTCTCAGTGCTTTCCTGGTGTGCACGTGCACAAACCCTGTGGGTCTCTGCACAAGACTTATCTTTTTGCCACCTTGCAGACTTGGCTTTCTGCCTGTCACAGACCAGGCCTCACAAAGCTCTCCCACCTGTGCTGCAGCTGGCCCCCAACACCCCACACCTGCCTGCAACTTCATCAGGTGTTACTTATAAAAGAAGGGAAGGAGGTTATAAATCTCCTTTTCTTAGTCAAGACTGTACCTAATTCAAGCAGCAGCAGTTGTATCTGTACCAGCCAGAAGACTTCATCTCATTTATGTTCAGCTTCACTTGTGGTAAGTGCTGACGCTTGGCTGGGTGATGGGACTTGCTTGTCCTTTTTGTCTTGAGCACAACAGAAGCAGAGTGAGCCCTTGCTGTGGCAAAAGCAGGAGACTGCTGTCCCAAACCTTGGTTAGCAGAGGAAGGCAGATACCTCTCAGGGTGCTTGAGCATACCCTCAACCCTCTGCTGCCTCCCCATGTCCTGCACTGTGCTGGCTATGGTGAAGAGCAGACAGCAGGAGCATGGCTTGAGCACGCCTCCTGCTAGGAGGTGTTGCACTCCAGTGCTGTTAGTATGGGTACCACCATCCTCCAAGTACTTTTTCCCTGTGTTTTTTTTTTTGCACTTTAACATCCCCTTTTGGGAGAAGGGGTGATGAAAGTAGTTATAGTATAGAATTGTGGAGTTTTATGGATGATAAAGGCTGTGGTGGACTTTGGTTTGGAAGCAGTCTAGAGTCATATTTGTCTGTGGTGAACTGGGGACCAGGGGTCCTCCCATTCATCCTGGGTCCTGTTCCATGCTTGTTCATCATTTGGACGGTTTGTGTTATCGTTTCCAAGGCTTATTAACAAGATGGAGAAGTAGAGGGTAGAAGGCTGTTCAAACAGAAGGACTGCTCTTCTTGTCTCAATTTACTTGCGGTTTAAATTAGCAAGTTTTCCTCACCATAGAAAGTCCATCAGAAGTCTTATTTATTTATTTCGTTATTTGATGATAGAAGAAAAATCAGTTTATACGTCTGTATTACAGCATGTAGATATAAGCCAGAAAGCAATGTGTAATGATTCTATGAATGTTTTTTTTTTTGTGACTTAGATGCCCAAATCTTAGTAACTTTTTTTTTTTCCAGTGGGATTTCCCTTCTTGTACAGAGCTCTTTCTCCATCTTATACACTACTTTCACTGAAGTTAGAATCTACTGGGACCTTCACTCTTAAGGCTCAATTTCAGTTTTCTGCTGAAGATCAGGATCAGGCACGAATGTTTGCCAGCCATTGCAATGGCTGAATTTACTCTTTCTTCTGTCTGAGTGGAAGGCATAGGGAAAACATGGGCTGTTAATGCAATATATCTCTAAGCAACTGTAGGAGCTATGCCTTGCTAGCTACCTATACAACACCCCACTTCCAAATGATCTGGTTATGGCATACGGTGATTTCTGCAAAGGAAGCAATTTGGCAGGAACCAGCCCTGCGGGAAGGAGGGAACTCAACTGGAGCATCCTTATCATCTTCTGTTATGTTTTGACCACAGGTTGTCAGCAAATAGCCTTTGGAGTTTAATTACATGATCAAGATTGCTGCGGAGCATGGAAGATGAAAGAACGAATAGGTAATGGAAAGCAATTTTTCCACACCTTTACTCTGGGGCAGCCATAATTAAAGTTAAAGTGCTGCTGCTTTGCTGGAAACTGAGTTAGGGGAGTGAATTGTAATTGCAAACACTGTTTGCTCAGTCACTCTTGGCAACAGCGTCATGTTAACTCAGTCTTTGTGTCTCCTGTGAATCCTCCAGATTGACGAAAACATCTTTTCTTATCCAATTTGTTATCACTGACTTCAGAAAGTCATTAAAGAATATCAGCAGAGCAGATTGGAATCTGGATTAAGAAATCAATTATTGCCAGGAAGTACCTTTATAGACACTAATTAGGCCTTGACTGACATTTATGGTATTCCTTTAATGGTACATATGGTCAGTTTTTAAAGGTACAGGGCAGCTATCAGTGCTGTAAGTAACACCCATCCTTTTTTCCAGCTGGCCACATGCCAGCTCATGCTAGATCAGACACATGCTGCAAAATCTACAAAAGAGTGAATTTTCATACAAGTAAAAATAAAGTCATTGACCTGTTCATTTAGCCAGAAATTAAATGTCACCCCTGGCACCAGATAGCTGGTGTTGGTCACATTTAGCAGGATGGCTCCTGCCTTTCACGGCTGTTCTGCAGATTGCCAGTGGCAGATAGATTAGGCCTTCACAAGAAGGGCCTAATAGATATACGACAGGCGTATATAGGTCTAGACATCTGTGCAAGAAAGAAAGGCCCTGGATAAGTAATCTTACCCTGTGAAAATTGGAAGCACTATAGAGATCTATAATAGAAACAGCCCAGACAAGTATAATTTAATAGGGAAAACGCAGAGACGGGGCAGTCAGGGGACCATGCCAAAGGCAACGTGGGAGCACGCCTTATTTCTGCTTTCACTGTGGCTGTTTGCAAAACTGTCAGCATGATTCTCCATATGGATGAGCATTGAATTGCTTTGCTTTCCCTAGCCTCAACTGGAAGAGTTATCCATCTCTACATTAAACTGAGTCCAATTCCTAACCTCTTCTCTTTCAAATCCTACTGAGGTAAATATCTCCAGGTATTTTAGTATTTTATGATCCCTTCATGATCTTAAAATACAGCCAGTGCTATTAGCTTGTAACTGCCCATTCTGTAAGTAAAAACTGTTTGAAGACAACCTCCCTCTCCACCCTGTCAAAACAAAAAACAACAAATGTACCAAAATTTTGAAATAATCATGCATGGTAAGAACCTGGCTGGACCATACAGTACAGAAAAGAATTAGTTGAGACTTCTGTCAGGGTAGATGTAATCAGTACAATTTGCATAAGAGCTAACAAACTTTATCTTTAGTTTATTTATGTGGCTAGCAAGCTGCAGTGACCTATAATAAATACTTAGGTGAGTTGTGTAAAGATGAAAATTTTAAAGGACAAGTCTATATTCTACAGTTCTTCAGGACTCAAATGTTTTAGTTACATTGGTGCTAGATGACTGTAAAATTGAATAAATCATAAGTCTCAGTCTAGATTTAATATCAAATTTGGTACCTGTAAATAATCCTAAAAGATAATCTCATACATTTTATTTGAAATATTTTCTAACACTGATGCTGCAAATCCTCATATATGAAACTTATACAAGTACTTCAGAAAATGAAACTCCAATACAAAGTCATCTTCTGGGAGTAGTTTAGGAGACTGAAGTTTGAGTCTATCTCTTGATAATATATGGACATGAAATTTAGCTGTCTGAAGGTAGACATTTAATGTAAATGTTAAATTAAGAGAAAAGGACATGTCAGTACTGTGAAATTCTGGTGAAATTAATAGCTGGCCTGTGAATAATTTCATGTATGCAGTGGCTCCTGTTACCCTATGTGATGAGTACTGCTAAATGAAGGATTGAAACATAACTGTGCTGCCTTCATGCAATAGAAATAAAAAAAAAAGATACTAGCTTTCTTAAAAACAAAAGTGGAGTATTAATGGAATCAGTTAGACATGTGAGTCAGTTAGACATGTAAGACTGAACTCAGTTTACTATTAAGATAACGATTATTTTTACAGCATAATTTTCTATATTCTATATAGGACTTCTAATTTTATGTAGAGTAGGGAGTACAGCATGTCATTTTTATAAAGTGAAGTAGAAATAGTTCCTGTGGGATTTTTTCTTCAGAATCTTGAACAATGCTCACTGGTGTTTTGCAATGATCTACCTGGTACAGGTTTATAATCTTTCCTGTGTTATATCTGCATTACCCTAGTGTAGGCCTTTTTTTGTTGTTGTTTTTGTTTTTCCCCTTGCTTTATCCTGCTTAATCTGGAGTGGGCATGCTACTTGTCCACAGGAAAGTCAAAGGGTCAATCATACCTTCACAGCACTGATGTGTATTTCATCCTTCCATGGATTTTAGTCTGGAGAGGCTCTTCAGGTCTCTATCTCCAGTCAGTTATTTGCAGCTTTATGTAAGTAAAATATGCTACGATACAAATAAATTTCCTTCCTTAATCTGAAATATAAATTATGGTAAAGTAATGAATCAAAAGCAATTATCCCCCTAATACGTCTAATCTGAATATATCTTGGTGTGTGTTATAAAGTATTTCTCTGCAAAACCACAAGCAACAATGAAAGATGCAGGACCATTCCTCCTCAAGAAAACCAGCATCTTGTCCTCAGGATAAAATCTGAATTTGGTGCCTACCTTTAGCTCTATGATACTGAGGCTTGCAATGCACTGATAGAGTGGGAAGATAGCTCAGAAATGCTCTGCAAAATCCAGAGTTCAAATTCACATAGATATACATTTATCTTTGCATAACAAAGCATTGTGCAGTCCAAAAGAAAGTCAGTCTGTAGCTCCACCTCAGAACAGTAGCAAAAGCTGCAAGTGACAGAGTTGCAAGACAAGAAATTAATGCAGAGAAATTTATTTATCAGAATCTAATGATCTCATTGAATATGAGCTATGTAGATCAAGAGCAAGTCAAAAATTCTGAAAAAATGGGGATTGAATTTGGATAGTTTCTCTTCTGCACAGCACTCAAAATATTTTGTCTCATCTTGCAGACTGCTTGCTCATTAGATGACACGTATTCTCTTGGCACCACTTGGACTATTTCAAGTAAGCCAGCAGAAAACATCATAATTAGTACTTTGAGTAGCCTTGTCTCAAACCATAAGAAATTTCTATGGTAGGTGTGATGAGAGAGGAGCAAGGCATCAGAGGGGGATGTTGCAGCTATAATTACTGTTACAACTGTAGCTGTAGCAAGGGCTTTTACAGCTATAATTAAATGGTTGTGGCCAAGCACAGGTCAAGAAGCTGGAGGATTCTGCTCAGGATGCAAAACTGTAAACTAGCCTGCTGAAATGAATTTGGATTATTTTCCATCTCACTGGAAGAAGTGAGCATAGGGAGTAGCTGCAGCCTCCTGAACTCTGATAAGATCAAGTTCTCTGAAAAGCAGGAATGCTTTGCATGTGTGCAGTTTCCGGGCTCCCCTACAACTTGTGCAGGTAAATGTTTTCAAGAGGAACTAACAGATAGGAGCATGTGCAAAGAAGTGTAGTATTTCCATTGCCTCCATAAGTAGTTGGAAACAGCAGGTACAGAAGCTTCTGGCACATGGTTTCTGTAGTTTACAATGGAAACCCTTATTTATTTTGTGGGTTTATTAGAATGTGCCATTAGTCTGTGTTTAGGCTGGAGAGCTGAATGATAATTGGTCCTTCAAAAAAAAAAATTTCTCGGGTTGGGTGGGGTGGGGGGCATAAAAAGGTGTCTTTAACTCAGTAAGTATACAGCGTGGGCTGAAGCAGTGAACCACAATTTCTGGAAGCATGGGAGTGTTCCTGGATGTACTGTGTGCCTCTAAAGAATACATTAGAGCTGCACTCTACAAAAGGGGGCACCTCCTGAGATAGCGGCCCTGTTAATTACACTGCCGGTTTCTATTGCCTTCATTCCACTGGCGTATGAAGAAGCATTGACAGATGGGCAAGCACAAAAGCTGTGCAAAGTCAGCAATGCTTGGGGTTCTTGCAAGTGTGATAATGACCTCAAGATGATCCGATTTTTGTAAAAGAGAGGCTTGTTCTGCAATTGTCATCACCGTAGTCTCACATCAGAAAAGGCTTGCTTTTTGTATTTATATATCTTCACTTCCTCTCTTGTTTTTTGCCAGCCACATTTCCCATACTTCTAAACACCACAAATTACAAAACCGAACATTAATTCCCTGTGTGTCTGACAATCAGAGTAGGAAGAGCTGTGAACAAGTTCTGGCTGAAAATACTCTGAACTGGGGGGATCTGATTCAAGTTTTTTCATCTGTAAAACCATTGCCCATCATGGATTTTTTTTAAATGAATGGTGATCTGCAGGTGGAAAACAGAAATAAATTTAAGAGGAAAGTAATGTTTTGATTGTAGTTGGACACTTTATATTCTAATACGAATGTATTTTGTATGTTCAGAATGCATTAAAAAGAAAACCACTGTCCCTTTCCTAAGTAAACTCATAGTATATCTGAATCAGCGTAGAATGCATTTAAGAACACTAACTCATGCTCTTAAGGTTTCATTTTGTCTGAAGTTAGTTAGAAATTACTACCACGAACTACTCTTAATTTGTATTTTCGTGTCAATTCTGTGTGGAAACAATCAAACTTTGTACAAACATATGAATCAAAAAAGTAGTTTGTACACCATTATTCAGTTACTCAATGAACAACCATTTCAAAATCTGCTCTAAATTTTGATTGTCTTACACATAGCAGTTAGGATGAACACAGGTGAGATATTTGCTAAGTGTAAGGAGTCATCTATGGTTTGACTGAAGTGTAGTAGGACAAGCAGCTGGCTTGAGGTCATACAATTCCTCATCATGTACTGTATTGCAGGTGAAGTTCCTTTTCTTTACTCTAGTCTCACTACATCAGCCTGTTAAGTCTTGCCTTGCTAGGGCCCACATTAATTTCATGCTGTTGTTGGCGTACATCACTTTCTAACTTGATACCTGCAATTGCTTGATGGCTGTATGAAGGCTGTAAATCTTTGCCTGAAACAGAACAACTCTTAGAACTTTTAGGTCTTAAGCTTCTGTCATCATAACTTAAGGGTGCTGGACAGTGTTCAGAACATGACATATGCATGTCAATACTTGACTAGATAAAGTTGAAAAATAAAATAAAATGATATACATGTGTTTCAAAGCAATGACTTGCAGTTGCTACCATATATTCATAAATTACCTTTGATGAATACTGAAGCCTTATTTCTCCATGTCTTACAGTTGGTGTGGGCACTGATTTATTTTTTTGCAAAGAGAGCTCAGCACCCTTGTAGTCTTCTCCAGCAATGGTTTTCACTGTATTGTCCTCACTGGAGTCATTGGAAACGTGGAGATCTGGGATCTCCCCAGCTCTGTCCAAAGCTTTCAATTCCACTTGCTCACGCCACCCTGTCAGGATTGTTGTGTTGTATGTTGTGCTCATTAGGGGAAAAGTCTAACACCTTTCATGGTAAAGCATGTGGGCTTTGGCTGCTCTCACTGGCCTTAGGGTTATGCTGTCATTTGTACGGAAGTTGGAAACAGTATTTAGTAGCAAGAGCTTCCAAAAATCATTAAAATTTAATTTGCTTGTGGGGAGGGAGGCATAAAGCACAGGAGATTATGTTCAGTTTATGAGCCTTGACCTTTCCTGCTTATCCATTTCTCTAGTTTAATTTTTGTTCATGAAGTACACATTTCATATGGCTCTGGTTATTATTACGTACTTCTTACTTTATTAATATTACTTGAATGTATATGGGAGGCTATCATTTCCTTTATTGCTGAGGGAGACAGCATCCTGTATCAGTCAGGAAGTACGTGGGGGTAACAGCTAAATGTTCTCTGTACTGAGCCTACGGTCAGCATCAGAAAAGGGAACTAAACAGACTTTCTGCACCTTCAGATGTGTTACTCCTGTCAGTGCTGAGGACGTGAAGCTTTCTAATAGCAAAGGCATGCCTGATTCCTCCCCAAACCCTGCTGACTTTCCAGCCACCTGAGTGGATGTTCAGCTGCTGTTTGCAGCTGAATGATGTTTCCCTTTTCCCAATGCTTTCTTAGCTGCTGGGTAATGATCATCATGGGTCTTTTTTTATTATCGCAGCTTCACAGTAATATTATTCTTCACAGTCCCCCACATGGCTGTTTTGTTTCCAACCACTCTTTCCCTTTGGACTTTGAACACTTCTTAATCTAAGATGGGGACAGAGGGAAGACAACTAAGTATAAAACCCATGGACAATGCCAAAAAAAAAAAGAAATGTCTGGCTAATAGCCAGATCCCTGAAATGGATAGAAATGTGCCCTTATATGTTCACACACCTAGTTTCTGTCAAAATCTTCCTGACCTGCCCCAAACAGCTACAGCCAAGCAAACAAGCTACCTGATTAAAGAGTTTTTCCTCATGCGGTCTTTGCATCTGTACCCACAGTGAAATCTCCAAAGATCAGGAAGGGCCAGAGAGGTTAAGACCAATCAGTTGGTCTAAAATGCAGCTGGTAAAATGTTAAACCCATCCTAGTGCTAAATAATACAAAGAGTGACACAACTGCTCTCTTCTACAGACAGCTCTTTGTGCATAGTATGTGTGCATATGTGTGAGGGAATGTTTCATTTAACTAGGAAGGTAAAGGGGAAGGCTATCAGAAGTAGCAGTACTTGAAATAACATCTGTTCTTTGGACAACAGTCTCCTATCCACCCTTCTAGCTTTCCTCAGCAAATTAATGAAGGGAAAAAAAGGTGAAAGGAACTCAGTAAATAAGTCTGAAATCAACTGTCACAGTGCCTTGTGGAGCTGGAGGCAGGAGATTAAGGCCTCCTTTCATAGATATTTGATTTACACCAGGCATTCTTTATTTTAAGTAACTTCTCTCTGTATCTTGACAGGTGGGTTGGCTGCACAGCAGTCATCAACATAAAACCCTTCAGTGCGGGAACTGCGCTTGAGTGTGAGTTGGCAAACTACATCTCTGCATATAGATCTGTGCCTGTTTTTGACTGTCTTCATTTGCAACAGAACACATAATGCTATTTACATGAGTGGCACCTATGGAGGAGCAGATATTTGGAGTTACAACAGAACAATGTATGTAATAACTCCTTCTGTGTCAAAATCACTCACAAAATATACTTTCTCAGGAACTGCAGTTATGAGGTTAAAGAAAGATTTAGCAAAAACTATCTTTAGTGAATTTCCATATGCCTGAGCTAGTCAACTACGGCAAGAATATACAGCTTAGCTTATTATGAAGGATTTTAATCAAAAATAAGTACAATAAATTAATAGTCAGGGCCCTGAAAGCTCTTCAGCCTCTTGGACCCAAATCTTTTTTTTTTTTTAATTTCTTGATTCTTAACATTTCAGGAGTCCATCCTCAATCAAGAAAACATTTAAGTGCTTAGTAAAATGGGGTAATGCTGGTTGAATTGGGACCTGACTATACAAAATTAAGCTGTCAGATAATATTTTAAATAGGTACAAGGAGCTTCTCAAGAGATTATAGAAAAGTTTGTAAACAGTAGGCCCTGCTTCTTTAACTTATATTAATAAATTCTGTGTTATATTACCACTGTTTTTCGTCTTCTGAACATTTTATTGACATCCAACTGCTGTGCTGAAGCTGTGAAGGTGAAGCTTGAAGCAACAGTGGCTTACCACCAGTATGACAGTAGTTACTTTTGGAAGACTCTATGGGCCTGTAAACTAGCACCTGATACCCATACATGTGTATATTACAGGTGAAATCTAGGGATGATTCCTTGTGATGTGTGGTGTTTTGTTTTTTTTTTTTTTTGGCTGAGGCTCTTGGATTAGGAACATGATCTATTCTTAAAGAAAAGCATTTACCTGTTTAAAGCATTTGGTATCACTGGATTTGATTTGAGCTAAGGGAATCTATCAGAGCCACAGGACCAAAAAGGGAGTTCTCTGTACTTGTTTACTGCAGTACTAAGAAAATGCCTCTTCCCTCCACATTGAGTTCATCTGTGGTGTTGATGTCCTCTGTTAGGCATAAGCAAGTGACAATCTGTACCTTCTTAATCCCTAGGCATCTATGGCAACTGTAATCACCATTTGTGATGTAGAAATCTCTTTGCCTAAGCAAGCAGTGAAAAGGAATGCCTAGGAAATGTGCAGAATTCCCATTGCTAAAACTCTTAAGATCAGTTCAAACAAACTTCTCTGAGGAGTGTCACAGGTCAGTCTTGTTTTACACATTTCTATGACTTCTTGGAAAGAATCCATATTACCAATGCAACTGAACAAGCAGTGTCAAAACGCGTGGTTGCTGTGATTCTCAGGGTGTAAATGACCCAGATGTGTTTATTTTAAATTGTTCTTGCTACTAATCATTAACTAAAGTAGCACTGATACAAAATTGCAATGCTTCTAAATGTGAGTAAACAAAATAGAGCTAACTGAAAATTTTCTTAATATAACCTGAATTCTTACCATTGTTTTTAAAGTGCCTTCGAAGTTGTTCTTTCATTCTTCACTGCTAGTGCACTCTGCAGTCTCAGAGGCTGGGTCAATGAAGGGGCACACAGTATATCTTCAGAAGAGATCAATTGCAATCCCCCAAAGACTGTGCTGCATTACCATTACAGAAGATCACTAATCAGCAACAACTTGCTATATGGCATTGGACACATGTAACTTATCTCCCTGCATTATCCTCTTTTTTTTTAAAAAAAAAAAAAAAATCACAAATCTCCAAACAGCTATGTGGAGGATTGAATGAGATTATGCTCTTACCCTGCTAAGCCTGGGGTAAACAGTGACGCAGACACAGAAGACTGGAATTCTTCTGCCTCTCAGAAACAAGCAGTATTTTTTCCCTGTTTTTTTCTGCTTGCTTCTCAATGGGAATGAAGCAAACAACATTGATTTGGTATGTTTTAGGAAATATTTTGATTTTAAATAAAGATTGTTTTGTATGTTTTAAGTTTGAATAAATTTAAAATGCATGCAGTATCTCAAAACATCACCCTCCTTTAGATTCTTTGCAGAGGTGCTAAGGGCAGCATAAGGGAAAGCAAGTAATGAAGAAGATGAAGTCAGACATTGCTTTGGCTCTGGTGGTGTCCTGATGTCCAAACCTCTATGCCATGACCCTGGCTGGGGATGCCTGCATGGCTTTGAGTGACTGTGCGAATGAGCTGTGCATGTGAGAACGCTCCTGTAGTGCATGAATTAACATGTTATTAACAGTGACAGCTATGTTCTGCCATTTGTAACAGCTCAGTGATACAAGGTAGTCTAAAAAATGTTGGTTGTGACCACTGCTCTCCACCACCGCATTTACTTAATCCTGTCTTCAGGAGCACAATCTAAGCAAGGCTTCAAGACATTAAATAGATGCTTAAGGGGCAATACTTTCAGCTATAGCTAGATGTGAAGAAGTATTGTGATTTTATCTGGATTTCTCTAAGCTTCTGTGTGATGCTGAAGCAAGGAGTTCTGATAGAGTTCTCTTCCCTTCCATGAAATAAGCAAGTTTTTTTCTATTTATTTACGTGAACTCTGTTAATCACAATTCCCTCCTGTTTTGTTCTACTTCGTGTGGTGTTTATATGAGCCTTTGAAAAGTTGACTTGCTTTCTCTGTTATAGTAGGCATTAGACTTGAATTATTTTTGAACATAGTAACTAAACAACGTCAGCAGCCAGAGCTTCTCAAACTCAGCTTCATACTTTTGAGGTAGGAAAGTAATAGGTTACCAGAAATGTTGCCAAAACAGAAGACAGGAGAGTTTAAATAGCTGATATTTGGTATGGAAATATATTTAAGTGTTAGTTTACCTGTTTTCAAATTTTTTTATATTAACATTAGAAAGATAATGTTTCAGATGGCTGGGTACTTTACCTGTTGTGTACTGATTGAATTGTTTTAGTTATTAGATGCCTTGTTTGTGTTTTGCTACTTAAATGCTAAATATATTTACACTTGTCAATTTATTTTTTAAACAAGAGTACAGAAAAGGGAGAGGGGTACAAAATCCATTGGCTTCTCAACATCACTTGACTTAAAATACAAACTTGATTAGTCAGAGGATTTGTTGCAGTTACAGGGATAACTGCACTTCCAGCTCACCCTGGTACCCTCCAGAATAAATAACCACAGGCATTCATCACCTCCCAGCTGAATCACACTGTTCCCACCAGTCTCCTGTGATTCATCACAGCTGCCTCAGCAGCACTAAGTCAGCTTTGTTGTCTCTAGCTTATTCCCCCTGGAAACAATATTCATAATAACTAAATATTAAATCACCTTCTTAAAGCAAGACTTTTATTTAGAACCAAACCATAAAGAAGCAGATGCACTTCAAAACAGGGAATGGTCTTTATGCCTGCTTTTCTCCATAGTTTTCCACTTGGTGATTTTCTATCATTTCTTTTCCATGTGGTTTACAGTGTTGGTCAAACTGTCTGTGTGAACTGCTGTCGGTGTCTTACCAGGTACCTGGAGACCCCTTGAAGTTTAACACAGGTCCTATTCTGTTCCCTTATCTCTCCTACTTCCTTTGAGAAGACTTTTAAATAACATAGGGATCCCTTTCATCCCTTAGCTGCTGCTAGTACAGCAAAATGAGGAAACTGGAAACAAGTTGCAGGAATGACAGCTGGCTGGAAACAACACTGGATGCAAGATATATTATGTTAACAGTTCTTTCTTTTGTCTTTCAAGTGTGTACCAAGATGCTCTGATTTGAGGAGCCGTTGCACGTATTGCTGCTTGCACTTTCAGCGACCCCATTAGGATTAAACAGTATGAACATAGTGTGTGCTTCACGAAACTAGCCACAGCATCAGTAAATAGACCAAATATAGTATTCATAAAATGACTGTGTATCAGTACCAGAGTGAACCCAGGGCTAACTTCACTGCTTTCTAGATTAGTTTTGTTGATCAAAAGAATAAATATTTTCAGGTACAGTTTTGATTGGAAAACTTATGCTCGTATCTCTGCTTGCTGCATTTGCCAGTTATACAGTGGTTAATTGCAATGTTATATTGTCAGGAATTTAGCAGAATTGTTTGTCACTATTAGAATACTTGCAGATATTAAGTAAGCAACAGTTACTAGTATGCAAAATCTGAAAGTAGTAATTTGTCATCTTACAGCAAATGTATCATAGCCTCAATACCATATGTAAAGACTCTATCATAATTTCCTCCATTTTCCCAGGTGTATGAGTGATTGTAAGACTGTTTCAAAAGTTAAGGAATTTGCTAATAAAAATAAACTTTATTCATTTATTCATAGGTCAAATATGGTGCAGAAAGTGTGAGATGTTTAACCTCTATAGCAACAAGAGAAGCAAAGAAAAAGTTTCTAGTAGAAGATAGGTGTGTTTTTTGTTGTTGTGTGTGTGGTTTACTTTTTTATTTCTACCTATTATTTTTCTCATTTATTTCAGTGAGTGAGGTACACTTGAAAGTCAACGGTTTGCTTCTGTAAGTTGAAAATTGAAGCTGGTTCACTTCCTAAATCCATTGCCCTTGAGAAAAAATGTGGGAAGTCCTATCCTGCTCAAGACTGATTTGGAAAGAAGGTTTTGTTAAGATTTCTTGAGATCCAGTTGATCTCCTTCCTGGTTTGCAGTTTGTAAGTTAAGGAATCCACATATCTCTTTTGAAGGATCAAGAAATGTTGTCTAAAGGAAGGAGCTCTTCACCTGATACAATCAGTGGTTCTCTGACACCAGCTAAAAGCAGCATGCATGTGTTTATCTGGGTCTTGTGCACACAATGCAGATCTCTCTGACTATTAACTTTGAATGTATTACTTATACCATTCAGTAGATGATGAGCTGAAGAAAATGCTTGTTTTTTTTCATCTTGTACAAAATTTGTTTAACCATAGGGGCAATCTTTTTTCCTAGGTTTCAGACCTCACAGTGAATACACTAAATACACACTTGGTCACATAAATTTTCACATAGCTGACAAAATACTGAAAGATATATTATGTAGCAGAAATGCTACCGTGTCATTAAGTTGATACTATGAACTGGGTAGAAAGGTTATAAGACTTCCAAGATGTTTGTAGCATCTCTTCTAATTCTTCAGTCTTCATCATCTGTCTCTCAATACAATCATTGCAATACTCTGATTTTCTTGCATTTATCCTCATCAAAACGCAACAGTTGATTTAATAGTAGAACAAATGCCGTATGTTTGCAGAAACATACTGACCATGAGAAGTGTCACATCTAGAACTTTAGTACAGAATCCCTTCTTAATTTTAGGCTAGGTAGTTTTGACTGTGAATCTCGTTTTTCATCCTGCCCTAGTAGACAGTGTTCATTGCATGTAGCCAAGTAGACTGTTCTGTGATTCCAGATGGAGATGCAGAGCTGGACTCTGTGTCCTGTTTCTTGGTTCTGTTTGACACGATTGTTGTTGAGAAATTAGTTCTAATATTTTTTATTATATAGAGATAAGAATTTTAATTCATTATATTTCATAGCCTAACAAAATGTGAGTGGGGCAGCTATAAGTATATTAACATCCAGTAATTCACTCTTACAAATACAATCTGTTGCAATATGCCATATAGCAAAGACAGTTTTTCATCAGCTGCTGCACGGTTGTTTTGATGCCTGTTAAAATGTGAGCCTCTACTATACCTGAATTGGTCAAAACAGGACTTGTGTGCAGCACTTGGACCAATGGAAGACCCAAAGCAGATGTTACAGAGCTTCAAACCTGTTTTTATCTGAACACTGTTTCCTGTCTCTAGTTCTCATTTTCATATTTGGCAGAAGGTACTATGACCTTTACTCCTATTCTTTAAAGGGATAACTTTTATAGCAGCAGGGGTGATCTGGCCTCAGATGTTTAAACTTCTGAATTCCACTTGCACCATATGTGCCTATAATGGTGCATGTTGATTTAGTGCTGTGAGTTGTAATCTCACTCTCCCCACCTTCCCATCCCATAAGAGCTCAGAGAACACTTGCACTACTTAATTAAATACTTTATTACACATAGCTGGCTGTAACCAAGGTTGTTAGAGATCTACACCCTCCCTCTGCCCACCCTGATTTTATTACTAGCAAATGTTCAGAAGCTTCTACTGCAAATGTCTAGAATAATTAGTATTAACTTTAACCACTCTGGATTAAAGATGTGTACTTCACACCAATGTCTTTTCAATCAGGCATAATTAACCCTTGGGATATGTGGACTTGTTCTAGTAGTAAGGAACTTAGCAAAATACAATCACTTTTCTAGCCTCACTACATACAGGTTCTTGTTTCCCCTAGAAAAGTTTTAGGGATCTGCAGAAATGAAAAAATCAAACCTCACTGAATTGAAGACAGACTTCATGTGAAGAGTATGAGGGATTACTTTTTTTTTTTCCTCCCTATTTGAATTAAATATGGTCAAAGGAGGTAGTGGAACGCTCCTTACTCTATTTGAACATTTCCATACATAAAGTTCTCTGACTCTTAAAATCTTATTTTAAAACAGATAATTTTGTCTACTTGGGAGGAAAAAAAGATGCATCATTACTCACTTCCATGTTTAACTTGCTTGAGACACAAATATTCCCTTTCTCCTGTAGTGATCAGGAAAGGTGTTACTGTTATGCTTAGCATTCACACACCTCCAAAGCATACTCTGCAGGTCCAGTTTCTGGATAATAGCTACATTCTGAGTCCTAGCCATGTCTTGTCACTATAAATTCTAAAATGCTAAATTTTTCTCCATTAATTATTCACCTTGTCAAAGTATTTTTGGATCACAGATCCCTCAACCAAGCAAACCTATGTCAGTTGTATTTAAACTCTGCTTGTCTTCCTTTGTTCTTTCACTATTTGTTGCTTATTGCCTCTTTGTTGCCTGTAATCCATTTGTGAGCTTTCTTTGTCATAGGAATGTCATTAATGTTGGCACATAGACATCAATGAGGCTATTTCCCTGAAATAAAAAAGGTTCATGAAAAGAGATGTTGTTCAATGCATAAGATGCAGCTTTGCATTGATTTCCTGCCATAAAAAGCTATTTTAAGCATTGGCTATGTTGGGCCTACTGGCTGCATCATTACATGTTGCCATTTCCCCTGAGTTCCATCAAAATGCCAGGAATGGAGGTGTGACTGTCAGCTAAATATTGCAGCTATCATTTTTAGTACTGGGAAAACTGAGCTAACAGTCTGGATGTCAGGATGACCAGAAGTTCATTGCTGCTACTCTCAGGTCTGTCATATCTTACACTGGCTCTGCTTTTATTTGGTAATACATTGTGGACTGGCAGAGCTGAGCTGGTCTCAATGGCTTCATGTAGAAGCAGCAAGACTGCTTCTCCTTTTTCCAACAAACTTCCCAGGTTCACCTTCAGGTAACATTAAGGACTGACAGTCTCAGGGCAACTTACTAGTGCTCCTTGAATATCATATCATTTAGACAAACCATCTGTCTCTGCTTTCAGCATTAAAACAGTGGGATGGTCTTCCGCAGGCTGGTATATTCTCTGCATGCAAAAACCTTCAGTGTGTTGCTATTAAAGGGGGAGTCTATTTATAAAGAAAATGTGTATGCTGGTACATAAAGGAAAGGACTAAACATAGAGAAACATCATTTATTCTCTAATTCTACATGTGGTCTCTGAAAATCAAAGCATGAAATCTTCATGGAGCTTGGAACATGTTGAAACCACAAGTTATTTTTAACCATTTCCTGTATGCCCCACTATAGAATTTTACAAGATTTCTAGAGATTTCGGGTATATGTTGGATCTCCTAGGCAGACCTAGTGAAGCAAATGAGTGCATAGAGGACAAGTTCTGGAGTACTGCTTGGTTCTGAAGTATTCCAACTACCTTTCTGCAGAGCTAAGGTAAACCAATAGCTAAGAGGGACCACATGGGGCTGCAGGGAAATGGGAGAGAAGTCCTTTCTGATTAAAATCTGCAGGAAGAACTGGTATTCTCGTATACTTACCTGCTTGAAAAGCTACTTTGGGCTTCTGATAAGACTTCTGATCTGTGAAAAGGTACTGTCCATGACCTGGAGTTCTTGGCTGATATTTACTTGCTGCATTAAATTAGGATGTCTGTCCACTTCCCCACAGCTCTTTTTCACATCTCTATGATAACACTAATATTTTCAAAGCACCTGTATCTCATTCACTTAGATAAACAACTAATTCATATCAAGATAAAAGTGGTTTGTTAAGCTTCATATGTAGAGAGACTTCTGCAGCCAGACATCTCAATCTCTGGGTGGCCCTTTGTGTGTGGTGGTCATTTTGAAATCTGAAGCATAACTTTGAATTATTTTTTTGTGGTATATTTCTGCTTTGGTTTGACTGGCTATTGAGCTGTTCAGGACATGAGTCTCTTTTCATTTACTCATGTAGTAGTCTGCTAGTCTAAATTTTGTTTAAATAAGAATTAATTTCTAGATTTCTGACAAAACAGGAATAGTTAACAACAGAGTAGCGGACTTCAGTTTAATAGTCACTCAGTCTCTACATAGAGCTGAGACAGCAATTCCTAATCCATAATCTGATCCAAAAAAGTATTTATACCATGAAAAGCATTTTTCAAGATATTAACACAAAAGGATAAGAATGATTTGTGAAATGAAATATAAAGCTACGTTATTAGCAAGAATGTTCATTTTAAAACAGTAAAATCTTTGGTCAGTGCTTAAAGATCAGTTGTAGAACTTTTACTTATATCTGTATTAAACCACTAAGCAGAATTATGGCATGGGAATTCAAGTATGTTGTTGAGAAAAGAAACTACCTCTTAAAACAACAACAACAAAAAACACCATTCTGGTAGTTATTTAAAGTAGCAACGAAGTGAGTTAAAACTTGTGAAACAAGCCCTGTGTTTGGGCAGTTAGTCCATTTCCTAAGCCACTGTTTCAGTAATTGTTATGGGAGCACAGGAGAAACATTTCTAACAACATTCAGTGCTAAAATCTTAGAAAGTAATTTGGAAAACCTGTAATAGCTTTTTTGTAACCAACATTTTAGAAAATATTTTGGTGTAAAATCTTTGAAAAGGGTAATCTTAAGAAAAACTTAATTTGATACTTAAAAGATTTAGGAATTCACAGCCTCATTTTTATCCTTAAAATGGTACAAAATAGTACCAAATCTTCAGTGCTAAATGCCTCAGAATAGCAGGGCTTACAGAAAGCCACTTTTAGCCTTCCACGGCATGAATGAACAACTTTTCTATGTTGCTCTTCAGCCGTGGTTTAACCGGTATATGACTGATGCAGTCTTCATGCTTTCTAACAAACAGCTAAAATTAAACTGTTACAGAGCAAGTCTGTCAGGGCAAAAAGGATGTAGCATGCCCTGATAAACCCATGCCCTTGTTCATCTCTCGTAATTCCAGGGGCTGATGGATTCTATTGCCAAGGGATTTGGGTATGTAAATCCCCCTGACTAAAGCTTTGCTGAATTTTATAAGAACAGAACATTGTGTTACTAAACACAATGGTTAGTGGGTCTTGTGACCTTACTCTCTGGGGATTGGATCTTTTTCAAACGTAATGAAGAAAAGCCCCACAATGCACTGTGGAGTATAAATGAGTCCCCAGAGATTCCTAAACCAATCTAGGAGTTTACAATAAAAATTTGCAAATGCAAAAGAAATTTTGACAGAGAATGAATAGATGATGACTGGATATGGATATAAAAGGAGCAGGGTTTCCTAGTGAAGTTTTCATTCATGTGGTAAAGTGCTCAAGGTGACAGTTCACGAGCTACACACTGTCTTACTAGGAGATTGCCTTGGACTTAATAGAGTAGTCAGGGCAGGTCAGGGGACTGCAATAGCTGATTGCTTAAAGGAGTTAATGCAGCAAATAAGTAAGGTCACTCAGGCATGTGGTTGGGTTGTTTCTAAAGCAAGATACAGAATGAGTGACTAATTTCTTTCAACCGCTCTTCCCCTTCATCTCATAGTCTGAGCCCCTTCACTTCTGAACAAATATTGCGGCTTCAGCGCAAATTAATCTCCCTGTGGCTGCTCAGACACTGGCTTTATGTCCTTGGTTGGGTTTCTCTTTCCCAAAGGCAACAGGTCTAAATATTATTGACTTGCAGAAACCAAACCTTGGAAGTCGAAGCTGAATCTTTATATTTGAAAACAAATGTCTTTTACTTTATAAAATCTAGATTCAATGCTCAGAGAATGTGTAATTACTCTAGGATAAAACTTCAGCTTTTCCTTATTTACATTGGAAAACACTCATTTTATAGAAAGATTAAAAATTACCTTGTTGTGTCTCGTCCCCCCCAAGGTATAGTTCTGAACTGGGGAAGTTGGGAGGTTGGCAGAGCAACTGAGGTCTTTAACAGGAGAAGAAAAAGTCCTAGTGAAAGACAGAAGGTGGTGCAGCTGAAGAATCTATTTTCAGATGATTTCAACTCACTGTGTATGAGAAGCATCTACTCCTATTACTCCTATGCCAGTCCTTACAGACAAGGATTTCAAAAGGCTTGAAAACAGCACTTCTTCCCCCACAGCCTAGGCCAGAAGAGGTATGGAGCTAAGCTCCTTTCTGCCCCAGTAATGACTCTGAGTCCAGTACTGGGTGTACTTTCAAATAGCATAATTTTGCATAAAAAGCATGTATTTCCTACAGAAGTGTTGCATGTTCTAAAATATTTTTTTCCAAAATAAAGTATTTGCAATTTATTTATCCTTTTCTGCTCTTAAAACTCCATCATCAACTTAGGTATAAGTGGAAGAAGAAAGAACTAGAAGGTTTTCTCCAAAATAAGCATGCATAAGAGGAACAAAGATATATTTGCAATTGTTTGTGTAAAGATTGTTGAAAGGAATGGTCCAGATTTTTCATAAAGAGATAATAAAAAACCTTCAGAAAAAACTTTTGTTCATTTATTTTTTAATTTGAAAGTTTTGTCATTCATAAAGCTGTGTAAGAATATTTTTTTGGTATTTGATACTTATTCACTCAAAAGAGTTTTTTTGGATAGGACCAGAGGGTCCTATCCAAAAAGCAGTTTATTTTTTAGAACAATAAAACAAGCCTTAACAAGTGGCATGAAGGGAGGAGAGGAGAAATAAATAAAGCGGACTTCTGCCAGAAACAAGCTTCTAATTATTATTATTTTTTTTTAATAGGAGGAGAATTTTATTCAGTTTTATGCAAACAACAGACTTACGCAGAATCAGTATGTATGCTATTTATAGTAGTTCTTTACATTTTCACTTTCCAGTTACCTGGTAGCGAGTCTTATTGTTCTGCATGTTAGATACTACTTTGATGAGTAGTTGTTTAACAGTGAGGAAGGGGAGTAACTTCTAGATGTTCATGCTTGCACTTAATCTTGTTAAGTTGTGCATATGAAAAAGACTGTGCATCTTCATATGGGATTGCCAAAGAAGCTGAAGAGAGATGTTGAATTTCTAGGGACATTCAGCTCAATGTGTCTCCTCAGCCCTTTTTCTGAAGTCTCCAGCTAAATGCAGAGAATTGATTTGCCTTTTATTTTTATCCCATTTTATAGCACTATTTGCTGAAGAGACATTAGTATTTATCATGACAGGTTCAGTCATCAAAGTAAATATCTGCTGTCTGCCTCATTCTGGTTTTGACTTACTTGATTTATGATGTTGTAGAAACACTAATATTAGCATTTTAAAGATTAAAACAATGTTTAGACTAGAGTAGACAGTAATCACTATTTGAAAAGGTTGAGTACTGTGATTTATATGATTCATTGAGAACAAAGATTTATCTTTAATACTTTTATCCAGTTCTCATGTCTTATTAATGGACAAAATTAAGTTGAGGGCATTAGCATATGATTGGCAATACAAAGAAATGAAATATACTATGTTAAGTGGTTCTGAATGAATGTATTACAGAGAGAAATGTTAGTTTTTACAGCATCTCTTGAATTTTCTTCATAATCCACTGTTTAGTAAATGTAAGCCACTGCCCTAGTCTTTTTTTTTTTTTTTTTAAAACTCTTACATATGGAGTGATATGAAAATATCCACACAAAAGTAATTTAGTTCATGAACAAAAACCGCCAGGGGGCACATCGCTTTGTAGCTCTGATGAGCCTGATCTCCAAACTGTCCTCCGGTGATGGAACTTTGCTGGAGCTCTTTCCTGAATCAGGTCCTGAGATAAATGTTGTCCTCAACTTTGCTATTCTGATTCTCCTTGTTAGATTTACATGAGTACAAGCTGAAGGGGAAAAACTGAGTTATAATTTCAGGATTTGGCCTATGCTTTGGACATCTTGGCAGTGCAGAAATGTGCAGCTTTCTCAGAGCAAAGGCAGTAGGTATGATAAACCTATAGCACACTCTGTCTTTCCTTTTTTTTTGAAGTGAATTTAATATTCATGAACAGTGCCAGATTAACAGAAAAATATCTTCCCCCTACCCACATTATGCAAAAGTCCTGCATAATTTAATACAGAATAAACAGATATGGCTATATATAAATTTATCAAAAAACAACAGTAATGTTGTTTTAATAGTAGTGAGTAATTTTTCTATGGGTTTTATGAATCAACCTGTATAATTCAGTAGTTCTAACTGCCTGTATGAAGGTTATTAATAATTTAGTTCAGTGAAACTTTTTGTGAGAGGTTCCACATCTAATCCAGGCAGTATTTATAGAAGTAAATAATAAATTATTCCTTGTAGTAACTGTAGTAACCAGTCAGTAGTTGGTACCTCTCTGAATTGGATGTCATGTGTCAACCACTGTCAGTTGTGGTGATGCCCTTTGGGGAGATAAAAAAATTTGGCCAGATTCTTTCAGTTGTTCAGAACCTGAATACATTCAAATAGATTAATGATTAAATCCAGATTGATTCCCACAGTAGTGAACTTCCAGGCTAGTGATTTTATGAATAGTGATTGAGGTCTTAAGTAGATTAATTAAATTCTATCAGGAGGAAATATATTTCAGTCATTTTTTTGTAACATCCTTAACTTTACCTTTTTGTTTCCATTGCTGTTGTTTAAAATTAATGTTTTGTGAAAAGCTTCTCTGTAGTGTGAAGGGCTTCATCTTCACCTGCTAACCCCAACCTTTTGTATGTTAGTTATGTGCACGTGTTGAAACAGTTATTTCTACCATTAATTTTCTTGATCATGATAGTGTCTAAAGAGCCTGGTTGGGATTGAGCCCTTGCTGTGGCAAATGCATACAAGGTCTCTATCCTTGCCCTGAAGATAATAGCTCTAATATTTTTTTTTTTTATTTCAGATGTTATCAGTGCATTATCTGAACAAATGTTTATTTCTCAGCACCACTGTGAAGCAGGGGAATATAATCCCCAATTCAGAGATAAGGAACTGAAAGATTATGATTTGTCCAAGGTCACATAAAAATTCTGCGGCAGAGTTAAGAGGCCAAAATTTCTGATCCTGACTCTTTGTGTTACACACAGTACCACTGTTTCTTTCTGGTTTCAATTAGAAATAGATTATCTCATGTTGGCTCTGAATTAGGAAACCATTGAAGCAGTTATTGCAGACCAGTGCATAACATGACCTGGGTATTTGTCCATTATAATTAGCTACTAATTTCTACTTTTCATGGATGTCTGAATTCTTTTCTTTGTCTTGACAGCTACCTTCCACCACGTCATTACCTGGCTTCAATTAGCGTAACTCCATCCACCTCAGGATCTTCCCCTGGAGTTTCTCATTTCTTAGCAGTCGTAAGCACACTCAAGGTTACCAAACCCACTTAAGGAATGAGTTCTTGGGACTTAAAGTTAAGTCATCTTTATACTGGTGAGGCTTCCCTAAGCCAATGGATTCCCATTACCGTGAAATCAGTGTATTGAATCAGACTCAGTGTGCCCAGCAATCCTTGGTGCTCTTGGGGGACACATCCTTTGTCCTTTTCACATCTGGCTAACCACCCTGAGTCATGACTTACCATGCCTGTTATGTTTCGTCTTTGTTATATCTTAGTATGTGAGCCAGATGCTGATCTGACAATGTTGGAAGAATTTAGCATAGCTAATTTACTCAAGATTCTTTGATTTTTATTTTTATTTTTTGGCTAAGAAATGTCTATTTTTTTATTAGATATAGTGCAGGTCCCCTTTTTTTAATTGAACTGCAATTATGTGTTTTCCTTGTGACTTAAGTACACCAACAAAATTAAAATCCATGTAGCACTTCTGACACTACCTTTCAGCTGAGTTTATCAGGAAGTAGTAAGACTCCATCAGCACAAGAGTGATAATGTAACAAACATTAAAGTGGAACATTCTATATCATTGACAGAATTTTATTCTTATGCCCATATAAATAAGACTGTGCATTGAAAGTAATTAGTTTCTACTAAAGTGAAGCAAAAGAGTGTGCATGGACATATCTAAAAGAAATATTTAGGAAGCACTGCCTTTGAGGCAGTGCAGTCTGGCAGGTAGACAGCTAGGTTAGGGGCTCAAAGAGCAGCAGTGTTATTCCTGCTGCTGTGCCTGACCTGATCTGTGACATGACAAAAGTCACTTGCCTTTTCTTTGTTCACTATCAGCTTTGATATTCAGGCATATCTTTCAGGCTACTTGGCCTACATCTGTACTATCATAAACTTCTTGATCATTCTCAAGGCAACTATACAGGAAGTCCACCAGGACTGAATCATAAAATAAGTAAATAAAATCAGTTTTCAATTTACCAGCCAGTATAAATGATAAATTCTCACTGGCTTACAATAGAAACAGACTCTACTGAAATTAGACACCATATAGATTGTGGCCAGACTAATTTCTTTTCTCACCTTGAGCGGCGAAGGGAAGAGGTGGACTGACGTAGCCAGCAGCAAGTTTGTCCATGTGGCCATGATGTGGGGTGCTTGCCCCACCTGCACCCACCCCAGGCAGTTTCTGCATAGCACTACCGGCCACTCCCCCGTTCCTGCCATCAGCTGATATGGCTCTGGTTCCCCCCATAATCCTGTCTTACCCAAACAACAAAAATAAGAATTAACAGACAGTGGTTTTCAGTCACTTGTTACTCAGTATATTAATGAGGTACGTTCAGTTGGTTGCTAAAGGACCTTGGTTGCTCTAAGATTTGCTGTGGTCGTGTTATACATCATACTGTTTATCTGAGCTGCACGTGCTCCTTCTGCACTCAAATTTGAAAGAAAACTTGTGGCTTACGTTTGTCTCTAGGGACAGACATACTAGGAACAGCGTCCTTCTTACCTTTTATTTCATTAACATCTGTCCCCCAGATGGCATTTCCATTATAGGAATATATGGTTTATTGGTTTAACTTTAACCCAGTACTGTTGACTCTTACTGTAGATGATCATGTTTTTTTACCACTTTTTTTTTTTTTCCCCCCACAAAACATTACAGACCCTCTGTAAACCATGATACGTATGCTGTGGAAATTTTTTTGCAATTTCCAGCCAAATAGCTCATGCTACACAAAATGTAAACAGCAGGTTGAGGAAACGGTACTTTCCTCAAGTAAGAACAGAACATATACAACTCTGTGTTCTTTGCCTCCAGACTACTAACACACTGTGGCTACCTGTCTCTTCCATACCTTCTCTTCTTCACCAGTTCCAGACTTTCTAGCAATATTAGTGGTCTTCCTAGTCATTCCATAAGTACTGTGGCCATCTTTCCCAGTACTCATTTGCTCTTTGCTATGCAGCCAACAGAAAGTTCCAAGGAGTACCAGGAGGTCAGGGTTCTTCGAGTTGATATCATCTTCCAAAAGTGAATATTCCTCCCCAGTGTGCATTTTCTTTTTCTTTTTCTTTTTCTTTTTCTTTTTCTTTTATATTTTATTTTATTTTATTTTATATTTTTATTTTTTTATTTAATTTAATTTTAATTTAATTTTAATTTTAATTTTAATTTTAATTTTATTTATTATTTTATTTTCAGGGGTGGCATGCTTGTTTGTTTGTTTTTCTGGTTTGTGTTTTATAACAAATATTGCCATTTGCAACTTTCAATTTAGGTGTGGGTTTTGTGCCCTTAATGGAAATTTGCTTAGAGCAGTAAATCCCAACTTTCATCCATTTACCTTTGATTGTTTCAAAACTAATATCATTGCATAGCTTATTTGCTTCTAAAAATGAAAGATCTCTTTGTGTCAAACAGCATGAAAAATTTTCTGTACCACAGCACATTTCTCTTAAGAATAAATTAACCTCTGGGCTAATGCTACAGTTGTCATCCTCTTTGCTCCACTACGCAAACTCTTCCAAACTATTGTTATCTTCTGTAGATCTTGTATGATTTTCCAGACATTGGCATTGCCTTAGTTTTCTGTGATTCCCTCAATGTTGATCCCTATGATCATGGTACAGTTTATGATTTCAGACTTTGATTACCACAGATTTCCAGAGAGCTGTGATTTGGAAAAATAATGTATATTCTCTATCGCATCAGTGCTGGAATAGTGCAAAGAATCAAATAGCTTCCTTTGTATAGTTCAATGAAAATGAATATGTTAAAACTAATTTTCTATCTTTCAGTAGAATCTGTTTTCTCTTTTTCTTTAAATCTCAGCCCACTTCTTGTCAGTTAACTTCCACAAATTGTTTTCAGCCTTAGGTTAGACAGCAGTATTTAGAAGCATTTCTCCAATTTAATTCCTAATAATATAAATATATTTGCTTGCTCACGTGTGTGTACATATATAGATATACATATATAGATACAAAAAATTCTGAGAAAGAGCTCAAATTTTGTTCTTCAAATGGAGTATTTTTTACTCTTCACAGCTGTTATGAACTTTCATAATTTAATAAATATAAAGTGTGTGATGAACTCTACAACCAGACATTATCTGAAATGACACTACATTACAAATGTCTTTCCAAACCTGGTACTATTGTTGCTCACTGTAAGAAATAAAGAGCAAGGTGTTGTTCAGATGTGTCCAATGGTTATGAAGTACTTTCAACCCCAACAATGGTTTCATTCTTCTTCTTTGGAGTACTGAGTTCATTTTATACCCACTTCATACCTATTTATACCCGATACCACGTGTTAATCAGCGGCAATGAGAATGACAGAACTTTCTTTTATTTGGTGTCTAAGACTTAAAGGGGTTGGTATTGGATGCCATGGGATTTATGAGTCAAACCAAGGCCTCAGATGTCCACTTCTCCACAGTACTATGGAAAGGCTTCTTCTCAGACTTGCTGGTTGTTTCCACAATCTTTTTTTTTTTTTTTTCCCCCCATTGGCACTGAAAAAAAAATAATAATAATAAAGATTTTCTGTTGTGTTTTAATATAGTACAGTAGCAAAAATCACCTCATCTGCCAGCACCTACCATGCATAGAAATAATATCTCAGTTCATGACTGCTTGGCTTCCAGAGCTTTGGAATCTAAAGTCCCTATTTTGGTATTTCTCATTAGAACAAGGGCACTCTGTACCTTTCCCTTTTACTTCTATCTTGTGTTTGTGAACTTTGCAAATTGATGTAATCTCTCGCTGCTATGGCGTCTTTTTCCTAACGTTAAGCATTATTTTAGAAAGTGTTGTTAGAGAGTGTTATCTGGTTTCTTCTTGATTTATTAGCTCATTTGATGCTGACCTTGCCAATTTACTTGATCTTGTATGTCAGCTACCCTTTGTATACTAAAAAACACATTCCACCTAAATTGCTCATAGGTTAATCCCTTTCTTATAACTCCAGTCACTGACATCTTGCTTTTGAATTAGTTACTATCATTTTGTTGACCTTTTCAATCTCAAGCGTCCTTCCCTCTTCTAAAACAGCAACTGGAATTGGATGTTATAGCCTCAGTGTAATCTTGAATGTAGCTCAAAACCAAATGATAGTAATTCTGTTTACTCTCCATGCTCCAAAATAAATGCCTGTGATGCTTTAGGCTTTCTTACTGTGCTGCATAGCAAACTGCACGTGCCAATTAATTAATCATGAATACTTGAGAGATTTTGAGAGGCAGGAGTAAAAGGCTGTAAGTCATGCATATCTTGGTTATAGCATTAAGGTTCACCTTCCTATTGCAGAGCCACACAATATAGGAGGGAACAATTTCCAGGTCTAAGACACTCTTACTGGGCCAATGAGGACTATGAATATTATGCAAGCAGTTCACTTGACCTTAGGGTGGAGGACTGTCTGCTGTTGCTTTACAGTACCTGATTTCATGAACAGAATTTATTTATAGGAGCTGAAAAAGCAATTTCCCCCTCAGCCAGTGACGGGGGAAAAAAGAGGATCCCTGCAGGGGATATCTTCCCAGAGATAAGGCACAGCTGTCTCTTCTGGAAGTCAAAACAAGGCGTGTTCCAGCTCATGGCTATCACTTTCAGTATAGCCAACTTGCATGAGTCTCTTAACATTGAAGTCTTAGTTGAAGCCCTAGCCCAAAGTCTTACTTGTTTTCAGATGAGGTTTGCTTTTTAATTAAAAAGGAGGGGGGTGGGGGGAGGGAGGGATTCTTAGCTTTCTGGCTTATAGCCGTGGAGAATAGTTAAATGCTATGTTGATAAAAGATGGTTTACAGTTTTAAAGTCACAACAGTATCTTTTAAAGAAACAGTTGAAAGAGACCTGTTCCAAGATGTTTCTATCTATATGTAGTTAGCATTAGGCATGACAGTACTGCAGGCTATTTTACGGTATTCTGTGCCAGGTTCCATCTCAAGCAAAATCACTATGACACCTGTGAATTTTCTGTCATAGGAATAGCATTATTCTGAAAATTTCAGTCTCAGTGATTACTGTCTCCAAAATCTTAACACCCCACCCCCCTCATGTTACCTGCATGATTATCGGGGATTTTATAATTGAGTTGCTGGCAAAATTTCAAAGGAACAGTGAAAGCAACTCTTCACAGCAGGAACTGAAGTTGCATGTGGTTATAAAATTAGACTGATGAAATCCTAAATTATAAAATAGATAGAAGAATACATGGTCTCAAAAGAAAGTACTTGTTCAAATACTCCTAAACTTTGAATGTTGAATAAATGTACTTCTAATAACATTTCTATCCTCTTACAGTTACGAATCCCCTTAAAGTTTTTTTTTTTTTTTGAAGTTTTAAAGGCCACTGTATTTATACACTATTTTATGTTTGTCAAGATGGTCTTTTATCAGAGTATCCTGAGTTGAAATCCATCTAAAATCTGGCAGCATTCAAGAATTTTAATGGAAGACTACGTTCAGTGTGCAGTGAAATTATAATGCTGCAGGAAATAAATAGTAGAGGAAAAAATAATTCAATGATCCAATAACTGAGAACTGAGGTTGAAGCCCTTCTGTGGCCACAGATCTTCAGTATTCCTTTGAAGAAAAACAAAACAACAAAAAAATTGTCTATCTATGCTGTTATCCCTTGTCCAGAAAAATAAGAGATTAGTCTTATTCTTACCTTAGGTATGTTGTAAGGATAAAATTTATTGAGTATGAAGTGATAAGGGTTGATGGATAGAGGAATAATTACAGGAAAAGAGCATACAAGTTAAAATAGCATACATTGCTTCTATTATGTGGGTTCTAATTACACTGAAAAGAGAGACTGAAACTGATACCAGGTGGATACATGTAGAAAAAGATGAAAAAATGACATATGCAAAAAAAAAAAAAAAAGATAAACGACCTTTTAAGTTTGGTTATACAAAATACACTCGCAGTTGGCATATCTCAACATTAAAATGTTGTTTTGGCAGATGGAGAGAAGTAAAATCTTTGCACTAGGTACAGCAACAACACGAACAAAGTGTCGGAGTATAATGCAAATGCTCTGGTTCTGCCCATTAAAGTACCAGTATTTTAGAAATTTTCTTCTACAAATCACACAACTATTCCAATAACAAATATGAGAAAATATCCTTTCACTGTAGCCTCCTACCTAGTACGCCAAGCTATAAGGATATTCTTAGCTATTCCGCTACTACTGTGTGACTAAAGTTTATTTCTAGGGAACTTTTAATATTATGTCAAGAACACTAGAAATCCTATTAATATCAGTCTTTCTGGAGGTAAGCTCCTGCTATCATGAAGTAACTCTTAGAGGCTACATCACTGGTAAAGTATAAGAAGCCCACAGTCCACAAAGCAGTAATAACACATGTAAAACTGCCTTGCAGTAGTATCTGGCTACTCAACCCCATGCCTAGCAAAGCTGTGACAAATAAGCCTCCTAATAGTCTTAAGTTACTGTTTTCAGACAACTTTAAATGAATAATTGCTCTATGACAAGATCCTACTTAGCAAATTGCATAGCATCCTGCGTATCAGTTCAACAGAAGCTGCATTGTGTGCTCAGTCTCATCAAGGACTCTTTCACCTTTCACCACAGTTGCTTTGGGATAATGAAAGAACATCATAAACACAACTTCCTGGAGGCAGAGATAAGGATGTTGGAAAAGTGTTAACATGATGGATACATAGTACACAAGATCATACTGGTGATTGTTTTCTTCAGAGGACGAGCACCACTCAGTAGTCAGACACAAACTGAACTTTGACCTTACCATCTGACATTAGGGAACCGGTAATGTACACAATGCTGTTGAAAGTATGAACATCAGCAAACATTATCTGCATTGTAGAAGAAATCTAATAAGATGGTAAAATGCCAGAAACTATAGCCCATGAGGCTTGAATGTTAGCCACATGATATTTTCCTCAAGATGAGAGGTAAAAAGCTCAGAGGATAGCATTTATGTTACGCGTTTTGCACCAGAGATGCTGTTTTCGCAAGAACCCATGCTGACAAAAATCAAAGTGTGAAATTATAAGATAACCTACACCCAATGTGGAAAGGTGCTAGAGAATAAAGTCAGGTGTAAACCACAAGTGTTGCATTATTATTATTTTTTTTTTGACACATGTATCGTTTGGGCAATTTAACACCAATAAATGCAAAAACCAAGAGTAACTTCTACTGTTAAACAGCTAGGAATGGAAGAACTGGATTGTTATGGGAACATGTCATTTGGAAAATCAATTCTATCCTTGTACCCTGGCATATAAAACTTGGTAAGTTGCCCGAAAGTAAGGGCCGTAGAGGGGAAAAAAAAAAAAAAAGGCATTCATAGTGTTAACAGACTTTTTCAGACTTGTTGAAGAGGTTCTAATCAGATCCAATCCAAAAGTTTGATACTACAATATATTTAGCAGTGCTAAGCTTCATGCATGTGTTGCATATGGTAAGATGTAATTGCTGATATTTTATCAACTGTGAAGTTCAGAACACCATTTAATATTTGAAAACAAAGAGTAGACATTCTTAGTTTTGTTCAAAAGCTAGACTTCAGCCTTGCAGCACTTGGACTAGGATTCTGGCCTGCAGATATAGGATTAAAACGTGCATCAAGACTCAGCAAATGTAGTAAAAGCCAAGATATTTAATATACATAAGTATGTGATTTCTTCATCTCTTTTTCACAATTTGCTGTCTTCTTCACAGTAATAGATTTGATAGGTTGCTCTATCCACAGTGAAGCAGTTTCTGTGAATCTGAGGATGTGTGTACTGTCCATATGTCTTCAAACAGTACTTACTCTCCAAGATGAATGGTCCTGTGTGCCGAGCACCACACACACTTTCTGTGAAACAGGAACCCTGTTCCCAAATTGCTTGTACTTACAGGTCCCTCCTGCAATGTGTCTATTTGAGTAGAGTGCAATGGTGTACCTCCTTGGTCTACAGAGAAAATGTCTTGAGCCTTTAGTATGATACCTTTTCACTCTGCAGAGCTAAAAGACACAAAGAAGAATGCTATCTTCGATAGTAAGACAGAAAGCTTCAGGTACTACTTTGGAGCTCCAACCTGGGATTGTAATTCTTTCCTTGTCATCCTCTTGTCTCTCTTAACTTGATATTTTTAACTTGATATTCATCTCTTTATTTTCCAATTTATTCCCTTTGTCTATCACAATAATCTCTAATCCCATATAGTCTACTTTTTTTTTTTTTTTAGAGGAAGCAAAAATCATTGGAAAGTTTATATAAACAGTGCTTTGAAAGGGAGACATCACACACGTTACCAGGTGCCTGTGTGCTTGTGTACCATTTTTAGTCATTGCTGCTTCTTCTCTTCTCTAGTTGCTGCTGGGGATTGTAGGCAAAGCTGGTAAAACACAAGTAATTTACAAGGGAAATAAAAATAAATGCATAAAAAGGGAAATCTTCTGATATGGAAGATCATATGGCTCATTGTTTATATGTTCTTCCAACCACAGTTTTATTCCTGCACATTATTGCAAACATTGAAAGCTTAAGCAATTACGAAATAAGCATCTATTCAGCTGAAAATTTCTGTGTGAAGTGCTCTCCTGATAGCATTGGTTGCTTTTGTACTAAGGAGAAAAAAAAACAAACAAACAAACAAACAAACAAAAAAGCTTCATAGAGAGATGGGAATAATACCATGCGAGATGGGTCTGGTAGTCAGAGTACCAAATTTAGCAAATGTAACTGAGTGCACACTTGACTTAGTCACTTTGTTATTACTAGTGTTGCATTTGTAAAGGTTTTATAAGGGGTTAAGAAATCATTAACTACTGCTACAGACATGATAATCAAACTCTTGACTTATTAGACTCTAACAATGAAAAATTGTTTATCCAATTGTCTGATAATTAATGGAATCTTCAGTATGAGATCAGGATTTATTCACCAATGGTCTGTGAACAACAAAAATAGGCTACATTTGTTAGCAATAAATATCACGACATGAGCAACTTCATGGGTACATGAGCAACTTCATGGGTACATGCTGTGCATATTTCTATGAAATAGGCTGTAGGCCATTTGTTTAAGTAAAATCAATCTCATCCTCCAGTTGTCAATGTAATGAAAAAATTTAATAGGCCTTCTGCTATAGTTGCAACAGGAAGGGTTAACTTAGAACGAACACCAACTGCAAGCTCTTAGCCATGATCAGAGAGGTAGAATTTGCTGTGGGTGAAAAATCATTCCAGCTGCAGGGAAGGAAGTTACATGGTGTTTTTTTTTTTTTTTCTGGCTGGGTGGGCGGTGGCTTGTTTGTTTGTTTGTTTGTTTTTTCTTTTTTTTCCTGGGGGAGGATGGATTTGGAATGGAAAGTGGTAGGGAAAGAGGGGTTTTCCAAGCGCCTAGAAGAATTGTTTCATTTTGTCTGGTACAGAGTAAGTGAGCTTAAGAAAAAAAAAGTTTTAAGAAAACTTTTTTAAGAACAGTTTTAAGAAAAAATTTGCTAAGTGTATATATGTCAATGAGGGGGTTGCTTTTCTCTTAGAAAAGGGATTAAGTTCTGTGTGGGTATTTTTATTTAAATGAAACACATCTTCCTGAAGATATTTTTGTCTTTTGTTGGTGACAAAAAAAAAAAAAAAAATCTGAAGATTATAATAACAGAACAATGATGTAAAGATGAAGTGGCTTATTGTTTCCTGTCTTACGTACTAACTGGACTACATGGGATAGAATCTGCAAAGAAACTGTGGGGATAGGCTTGTATAGTTGTCATAGGTATGTATGTTTAATCTGTAGATAGTAAGCGTTAGTGCAGAAAAGTGCTGAGCTTATTGCTCACTATTGAGCAAAGCTACATTATAAACACATTTGTAGTTTCATCCATTTTGAACTGTCTCAATATTCAGTCTGTTTAAAATGCACGTACTGAATGTAATATGAATAAGTAGAATAGGCCTGATGGACAGTGAACAGAGTTAATACACTGAGTTTTGTACTACTCTCTATCTGTCTTCTGAAATTTGTGGTTGATGTTGGACTGACCAAAAAAGTAAGCACATATCTTTAAACTTGCCTTTCCTTTTAGAACTGGCTGCTTCTTTGGGTTTGGATAGTACTCAACGTATTTTTTGAAGCCACTGCAATACAAACAGTAGTACACTAAATTGTAAAATTAAAATAATACTACTAAGATTGAGTAATTCTTACATGGACATGAAGTATTAGGAGTAAACTGTATTTGCAACTTCAGCGTTGTATCACAAAGAGGGAAAGTTCACCCAAGACAAACTTTCTATTGACATAAAATGAAAAATATCAAAGCTTAATATTGTAACTTTGCCCATGTGTTTTATTATACATATACTAACAAATCAGAACTTCACATTCAGCAATATAATGCAGACACATTCAGCAATATAATGCAGAATATTAGAAGAACTTACTCTACTAATTAGTAAATTTAAGAGAATCTTCAGAAGCAGGAAAATACTTTTTCCAGGTACAGAATTGATTTACTTTCACTTCAGCAATAGGAGTAGGACTATTGAGTCCATCATTTTAATCTTTTTTTTTTTTTTTTGACATAAGTCTTCTCAGAAGTGATCTTTACAAGCTGTGATTTGAATTAGAAATATATGCAGAATTTGTTGTCTTATCTTATATGGGTAGTAAAGATGCTGCAGAATCTTGGTGTCTGACTTTGATGCAAGTGTTCTGGGCGTGTTTCTCTGCCAAAATCAAGATATATAATCTTCACTGTTGGTGTTGGAGCTGGCTGCAGCTCCTTTATGAAACCAAAATATTTGCGACTGAGAAACTCACTATTTTGTACTTTATAACTCGCAGGTTAGGGCGTTAGACTGGGATGAAAGGGCCCAGGTTTAAGCCATTGTTCTGAGAGAATCAGTGAGACCAGGGATGAAAGATTTTTTGCTTTAAATCAAGCTGAATGAGAAATTGCAGGCAAGAGCTCAAAACACTTCATTCACATTTCAGCACCTATTTCAGAAGTATAAACCTCAGCTTTTCAGTAGAAAATGGGCCGTTCTACTTCAGGAAAACTTCTGTGAGGTTTTGTTTTCATTCCACCATGGTACCTAAAGCCTTCACAACCTGGAAAATTGCCATGCAATATAACTGTGTTCTCTATCAGCTCTAGTCCATGTTAATTAAAGTTGCATTTAACTGGAGGTGAATGCATTTGCCAGAATAATCCAACAAATATTTGGTCATGTTCTTGCATCAGATCTTGCTCATCATAGAATGGTTTGGGTTGCAAGGGACCTGAAGACCACTAAAGACCACCCAGTTCCAGCCCCCCTGCCATGGGCAGGGACACCTCCCACCAGACCAATGCCCCATCCAGACTGGCCTTGAACACTTCCAGGGATGAGGCATCCACAGCTTCTCTGGGCAACCTGTGACAGTGCCACACCATCCTCACTGTAAATAATTTCTTCTGAATATATAATTTAAATCTACTCTTTTATTTTACAACTTTTCCTGTCACTATGCTCCCTGGTGAAAGATGGTGAGATACTCTCCTTTTGTAGACCCCCCTTTATGCACCGGAAAGTTGCAAAATGTCTCCCTTAAAAAAAAAAAAAAAAAGAGTCAACTCCCTCTTTTCACTGGGGAGATGCTCCAGCCCCTTAATCATTTTGTGGCCCTCCTGTGAATGTACTCTAACAGGTACACGTCCTTCTTGTGCTGAGGGCCCCAGAGCTGAAAGCAGTGCTCCAGGTTGGGTCTCATGAGAGCAGAGGGGGAGAATCACCTCCCTCAAACTGCTGGCCATGCTGCTTTTCTTGCAGCTCAGGATACGGTTGGCTTTCTGGGCTGCAAGTGCACATTGCCATCTCATGTCAATCTTTTTATCCACCAGTATCCCAAACTCCTACTCCGTGGGTCTACTGTCAACTTATTCATCACCCAGACTGTGCTGATGTTTGGGAATGCCCTGACCCAGGTGCAGGACCTTGCACTTGGCCTTGTTAAACTTCATGAGTTTCGCATGCCCTTAGGACACATCTATGTCCTTTTTGGGTCTGTCAGAGTTTAGGTGAATTAGTTTTTCTGGTGTCACAGTTGGGAGAATTTTTTTTTTTTTCATTTCACACTCTAGCATAATGTGTACGAATGTTTTAGTTGAAATTGGTTTTCTTTGCTACCTTTTCCATTCCATCTGTGCCTTTTTACTATTGGAGCTATCTCATTCAAACCAATCCAAGAAATTCCTGCTTTTGGATTACCTCTCAGGTTGATTTTCAGTTAGCTTTTAGAGATTACTAGAATCTAATGTTTTGAGATGATTTTACATATTCTGAGATTATTTACATATTATTACATCTGCTTAATTCCAGTCTTAATCCAGAACATAGCAAAGACTCACATTCCATCAGTGGTGTATTTGGTTCTCTAAAATATTTCACTGCTGAGTTTTCTGTGGTAGTCCTCACTCAGCTTCAGAATAGCGACCTTGAAGACACAGAAATATTGAAGTCTTATGGAGCAAACTCCAAACCGAGGAACAAGAGGTTATATCTCTGTGGCCACCTCCTACTGTTATGTGTGCAAATTAGATACATGAATGAAGGGAGAATTATAAACTGGTGATTGAATGTTATTCCCAGTAAAAAGGAGAAAAAGATGCACTTGTTAGCACTCACATAAATCTTGTGAAACAAATAGAATTTTAAAGTTATGATACTGTGGTTGCCACCCGGCTATTGAAAACCTGTGTAGTTTGTTCCTTGTGCATTTTGCTGTTGTCCAGGCACTCCAAGCAAAACTGAATTTATGACAGCAGCTGAGCAACTGTGGAAACTTAGGGAAGCAGAAATAGTAGAAGAGGTCAGCAGGAGCTCAGGATATGTGATAAGAACCTGTGAGGGGGTATAGAAGAATTTTGGAGGAAAGGAAACTGTTAAGGGGTTTCTTCTTCTCTTTTGTGGTCCTGTCACCTTCATCTGTAACATTGCTGCTGTTCTCCACCTTACCCTGATGCATAACCAAAAGATCCATGAGGTCTCTGTCTTTTGTACTTTTAAAGCTCTACCATGGAGACTAGAGCGAGGGCAAGAAGAGCTTGATCTTTCTGCAGGCAGATGAGCTGTCAGGGAAGTAGGAGACATTTCTGTGAAGCATGGCTATCTGCATGGACATGAGGCAGGGAGTGTTTCTCTTTCTGCTCTTGGAAGTATCTGCCTATCCTGGCTGTAATATCATGGCTCTTCATCTTTCCACTGCAGCAGCAGGAGTGAAAACAGGAGGCAGGTTGGAGGTGTTTAAGGCATAGTACTGCTCCTCCTCCCTTTTTATGCAGACATAGTGGGTGCGGTAGCTGTCCTAAACTGCCATTTATTATCCTTGTGCCTTGGTCTGCCTCTGAAATCATGGGGTGGAATTGTAGCTTGTGCAAGATGTCCATGGGAAAATAACTCCTTGCACGTTTGTACTATTTGGGTAATGTGAAAAAAACTTTTATCCCTCACGGTGTCTCTTTGAAGTGCTGAAAGAAATAAATAAGGACACAACAATGAAGGTTATTTAGCAGTTGCTTTACTCAGATTTTACTACTGAATCCTTAGATACTGCTACAAGTACCAAAATTCAGTATTACCTTTAAGGTGGCTGCTAGAAGGACTGTCTCTAATTATGTCATGTCAAATTACTGTCTGCTGCATTTGTAGCAAACCTGTGAAGTTTTATTGTCAACTGCAACTTGATTTATTTAGTGTGAAACAGAAACTAGGCTGAAACATTTGTAAACTGTTGATTTTTCCCTTAAGATCTTTCACTGCATATACCATGACGCTAGTCAATGGATATTCGGTGATTTATTTAAATGGTCCCATCACAATAAAGGGGTAGTGCTAGGCTTCAATTCTCATTGGCTTGACAAATAATGTAAGATGGCTGAAAATAGGAAGCAATCTGAAATTTGCAAGTTGGAAACTCACTGTACTAAGCGTTTTCTCCCTAATTTAAGACCTGTTCACTAGTATGTGAAAGTGACAGGAAATATCTCTCTATATCTGAGTATGATGAGGTGTAATCTTGAAGTGACACATGAGAAATTCTTCCTGTAATAAACTATTGATTTTGTTCATAATCAGGACTTAAAGAACAGGATATGTAAGCATAAGTGTGTCTAAATCTGAGCAATAATAAATGTCTGTTTTAGTGCTTCAATAATTGTATTCATTGCAGAAAACAAGGAAGGTGTTGGGGGAGGTAGGGAAAAATACAGATGGCTTTTTGAAGGGAAAAAAAAAAACCACAACAACAACACTTAAAGAATTTATTGTAGTCCTTGAAATATTTTTAGCCAGAGATTAGTAAGCAGAGCTAAACATCTGGTACAAGCAAACCACCCCAAGAGCAATGAGGTGTCACTGTGACAAAAATGCACTTTTAAGTCATTAGCATCACCTTGAATGAAGTAAATGGACCAAATGGTTTTAAATACTAGACAGTACATTTTCACATAAAACATGTGACATCTTAATCATATAGCAACATTTCAAACTCTATGGGCAGCAGTTCTTTAGCAACCTATCTGTTTGGTTCTAAAGACCATTGTTCAGACCTCCTTCAGGCCCAGATACACTGAAATGCAAATAAATTCTCAATGGATACCTATTTATAATGTTATTTTATCTAAGTGTTCCTAGAGGTTCTTAAAGTAAAACATTAAGAGGATTATCTCTTTTCCTTTGAATGAACTTACTGTCTTAAGGGGAAAAATCAATAATTAGTTTACATGTTGTTCAGAGTCACCCAACTTAAGCTTCCAATGATTGCTGAACTTCAAAACTGAACTTTTAGAGAGCTTTGAGCATAAGGCTCTTATCTTGAAAGTAGAAATTAACAATCCATTTTGCTGATTTTTATTTCACTATTATTATTTTCATTGTCACCTTTGCTGAGAAGTATGTGTTCTGCTTATATACTATGTTGACCCTATGTCCCTTGACATGACCTCACCCTATCTTCACTCCACAAAACCTCCCAAAGCACATAAATTAAAAAAAAAATCAGTACAAAATGGAGGAAAGCCGCACAATATGATGTTGTTCTCTCACTATTGCTATTAATTTTAAATGAAATACTCATAATCAGCAACTTAAATCTTTCCAGTTTGTCCAGGTAATAAGTCATGTGAAGAGGCATAAGGTAAAAGATTGGACAGGACAGAATGGGGGAAAGAAAATTAGAAAATTATAAAGGGTATTTTGAGTTGCCTGGCTGCCTTTGGAGTAAGGGATTCCATGCCAGTTCTGTCATTTGAGCTCCTTCTGAATATGTAATTACAGCCACAGGCCCTAACAGCAATCCAACTATGTCTAGCACGGTGCTGCACCCAGCCTAACGGGCCTCCCCCACCCAGCAGGGCTGGCTAACTTGATGGACTCCAGTGAAGGAAGGTTATATGTGTCCAACGTGGGTGTTACTGAGACAGGTTGCATTTAAGCCTGTAATACCAGTAGCCTGAATGCTACCTGCTTGTGCCTAATTTTATTATTATAAGCATCTATGAGTAATGGAGTATACAGAAGAGCATGCTTAGCAACACTTATGGCTAAGCATAGCCTCTATTTGCACTTGCATGGGTTTATGTAGATGCCGCATTGAGGATGACCATTACAACAGCTCAGATGTAGCTGTTTCTATGCTTCATGTGAATACCTGTTCTGACACATCATACTACAGCTAGAAAAGAAAAGCACCAAGTGGTGTTTAGCCTGTCTGTCTTTATTAATTTTCTTTGGTTTTCATTTGAGGAGAGTTATACGGAAATGATGCTACCACTCGTGTTGGAACGGTGAAATGATACGATACTTTGCCTTTGGTATCAGTGCTTCCTACCCTGCTTGCAGATGAAATTTTCATCCCTCTTTCGGGACTTCAATGTTCACACTCTTAATCTATCTTTTCTATAGGTGTTACAGAAACCACTTAGCCCCTTGTACCCTCAGGTGTCTTAAAACAAGATTTAGAAAGAATACTGTGAGATATGGTGTTGGGTCTTAGGGCAGGAGGAGAACGAAGCAGAATACCATCATGTTACCCAAATGTTAGTCGCAATATCCAGGCTACTGCTGTAGCGAGCTCAGTTACTGGTAGTAATGGAGGTGGGATCCTGTATAGGCAAACAAGAGTTAGTGCATGCTGTTCAAGTGAAAGCCTTTTAGACTTGGCAGAGACAACCAGGTTGTCTAACCTGACATGCCAGTTCTGGAAGTGCTCCTAACTGACCCTGTTTTTCTCTAAAATAACTTTTGAGAAATGGAGAATTCTGCAGAACAGCAAATGAACCTGACTTTTTAGGACAGAATAAAGAATGGGAATGACTTTCAAACATCAAGGGAACCAGGAATATGAATTGAGTCATGAGGGTTAGTTCTTTTCATGGGTGACAGCAGGATCCATCAAGAGCTAATGTTGGGTGGCAACAAAGTCCTTAATACCTGGAGTTATCTAAGGAAGACAGAAAAACACTTAGTAAGTAAATAATGAAAATGCACAGAGCACAGACAAGATAAATATACTGAACTGCCCACACCCTGGCTTCTTCTATACTGTTGTACATCACATCTAGTTTGATCCACCTAGGACTCAAGGATAAGGAATATAGATCCTTGTCTCATTATAGAGTCTCAGAATAAGTTGTGTTTATAAAATCTGTTTTTAGAACCAAGCGCCTAATATTTCTGAGTGATTTCTACGTAACAAAAAAAGGACTCTGCACTACTTTGTTCCTTTTTATCAGCTTTCATATTTCTTTTTCATTGGGTTTTGTTTATGTGTTGTCCTGTGCAATTTAAAAATGCAAATGTATAAAATGCTTATGCCAACATTAAGGCTGGGAGCTGGGAGAAGTGTTCTCATCACCTGAGGAAGCAAAAGACTGCAAATGCTTTCCAGTGGGCTAGTGGTGACGGGAAACAAAAGTTGCTTAAGGTAGCAGTTGATACTCTTACAGAGTAGGCTATACGATAAAGTAGGGGAACTTTTACAGATGACAGCTTAAACTTGTGAGACAAAGAATGTCTTTGTCCAGTATGCTGATATATTTAAGGAGATTTCTGTTATTGCTATAGGTATATTCTGCTAATCCCAAGATTTATGGAAAATGGAGGGTTTTCCCCCTCTTGATGAATAATTTGCTGTTTAATAGGGGTTTTCACTATTCTCTGAAGCACTGGAAACAGACTGCATCTTAAGCAAAGCTGTCGTGTTATTCATAGTGAAATTAAATTCCCCTGGGTTTGGTGTGTGTATCCATGACATGCTGAAGATTATAAATTGACAACTAGGCTTAAAGAGCAAGTAGTCAAAAAAAAAAAAAAAAAAAAAAGGAAAGGAAAAAAAAGAACATGAATAAGAGTCTCCACGGTATTAGCTTAAAAACTGTGAAATATTAAGGGTACTTTTTATCTGCCTTGGAGATTAGAGTTCTTGGTGTCTTTTGTCTTGTTTTTGTTTTTGATGGGCAAAGGGCTGTGTGTATGTGCAGAGGGGAGCACGTGGAATAGTTTTCAATTTGCCAAGACTAGAAATTTCTAAATACCAGGTTGTTTCACGTTATATGTTGTGGTTTGTTTGTTTGTTTGTTTGTTTGTTTTTTTTTTTTCCATTTTACTTCAGCATTTGAAGTACTAAAGACTGTGTTGGAAAGTCAGAAGAACTGGGAATGCTAGAATTAACTTAATCTAGAATAAAATTTGGGAACCTGTGTTTCTGACAATTGTAAACATACCTGCAGATTTGGCAGGTTGTTCATTAAGCTTTTCCACTCAAAAGCCAAATACTTTTTGCATGCAGTTTAAGTAGTAGCGGTTTATAAAATATTACTTTTTTAAAAAAATATTTTTATTTATTTTTTTATAGCGGATGCTCTTGTACTCTATTTCTGCTCTTCTGTAAGGAACAGAAGATGTCCACATGATTTGAGCAGAAATAGTCATTGTGTATGAGACAACTTTTGGTATGTCTTCAAGTGGCTTAAAAGAGTGTAAGCCTCAGTTTTAATAAACATTTCTGCCAAATAAATACGGACTTCTCAAGCCTTTGAGAATGTGCTGTGCCTATGGCATGCAGCTGAACAGGACTGACTTGGTCAAAGTTTGCAGTGCTGGAGATAGTATTACTAGATTTCTTTCTTGTGCTAACAGGAAAAGATTTGGCGGGGGGTGGGGGCGGCGAATGTAGGGTTTGGATGGTAATATCGGAAGTGAACGTGGGTTAGAATAGGAGGAAGGAGTTACTTGATGGAGTCTACATAACCACAATTTGGTGATTGTAACAGGGTATCAGAAATACATTGGGAAATAATTTTAAATGCAATTTCAATTAGACTAGAATAAATATGTCTCACATCTGGAAATGAAATTGGGAAAGGTAGTCAGGTGACTCTTTTCTGCTAGTATGTCTTGTTAGCAATGTGAAACAGACTGACCATTGGCTTTCTTGGTAATGGGTGTTGTTTAACAGCAAGACCAGAGGATCATTTATGGCACAACAGAATAATAAAAACCTATGTGAATAGATTGCCTTTTTGCCAAAATAGTTTAATATGAAACTACTTCCGAAATTCTTTGAAGCAGTCTTTCACAAAGAGTACTTTGCAGTACTAGCCTCTTTGACAAGCACACCAAATTTGTTAAAGAGGTCGTTTGGTAGGTAGTTCTGCTAGTAGAGTAGGAAATGAACCAAGCTTGACTTTTACAATTTGCAGTTGTAGTGGGGAGGCAGATTGTTTTTGTTTTTAATTCAGTTATGGTTGACTGATGCACATTCTCCAAAAAGCATGTAGGCTTTATGTTGTTAATGCAAAACAAAACACAGCATTAAAGAATAACAGAACTGCCTGAATCAGTCCTGTTTTATGTAAAGGCATATCCAGCTTTGCAGCTCATCTGTTTGCCAGAGTTGCAAGTACAACCATTTAAAACACTTTGATAAGACTTACTGCCCTCAAGTTTCCACATTCCATATAATTAAAAAACATAAAAGGAATGTGGTACAAAAAGCTATTTTTTTTTTTTGCATTGCATTCCTTTTATTTTCCAGAATAGAATTTACATTTGTACAGAGTTCTGCATATAATACCTGTAAAGAAACTGGAATGACAGATAATAAAGGAGTCAAATAATTTTTATGGCTGATGACTAATATTGATGGGTGTCGAGCTGCCCTGTCTTCCATCACAGGCTTGCTTGTACTTCAAAAACCAGCTTTGCTACCTGTCTGCTGTAACAGATTATTTTAGCAAATCCTTTTCTATTCCAAGTGAAATTAACAGCTGTACATATGTACCTGCAAAATCCGTGGAAATGACTAGTTGTGAATTAATGATCTGAATATGTATCTAGCTATGAATCCAAGTTTCATGGCAAAGGATCTCTCAAACAATAATTGAGTTAGAAACTACCACAGGGGCCTGGATTTTCAGCTACTACTAATTTGTGGTGGAAATGATACGCTTAAGACTACCAGTTGGTGAGGAAAAGGATGAAATACTACTAATGCCAGAGTGTTCCTTGAATGGATTTCTGAGCCTTTTAGAGTTTAAAATACATAAATTAATTAATTAATTAAAAAATTGCATCACTTAGTCAAGTATATCCATGAGAACAACTCATTTTCTCTGTCGCTTGACTCTCTCAAACCTGATTCCTTCACTGTCTAGCATTTTTCAAATATATCTTCATTTTCTAGACTGTACTTAGCAGTGGTCATTGACGTCTCAGAACATTACCTTTTCCTTTTGTCAAAAGAAATCTTTATGTGCTTGTCTTTGTAATGGATCGGGTATTCTAAGATGATTGTTCTGTTTAATCTACCTGTATTACCAGATATCATGGGCATAAATATTCAAAGGTTCTGCTTTTTGGAAACAGTAATTTCTGACACAAAGAAACCTCTATATTTAAGAAATAGTGCTCAAACTACTCTAAAATCTCATTGTTTTGGCCTCTGGTATTCTTTCCACAAATCTATGCACCATGTTCCAATTTGGGGTGCTTTACAAGCTTTTATGCCTGATTGTTGCGGATAGGATTTAGCCCTACCCTGTACGGAAAGGAACTTGCATCCTATGTATGTTCTTTGTTTTGATTTTCTGTCAATACAAATTTTCTTTTGATTTGAAAACTTTGAAATTACTGCTTATTATTTCTACTGTTACTTCACCATTTTACAGACTTATTTACTTATCTCTCCTTATTACAACTTTTTAGTGCCAATTACACAAAATATGATCCATATGTGGATTGTGGTTCACATTTGTAAACTATGTAAACACTGTCAAGCCTTATGAGTTTAAACAGTGGAGCTTACTTCTACTAAGATCTATTCTTAAGTCCATTATAAACAACACGGTTTTAGAATGATAGTGGTTTGTGCAGACAAATTGAAAAAAAAAAAAAAGGAAAATAAAAAGAAAAGGAATCCTAAAGAAATACTTTAAAAGTACAATTGACAGAAGATGCAGAAATAGCTACCCAATTTTTGGCTTTGGGATGCAAAGTAAAGTTATAAAAACTCAAGCTTATAACAAGTCTTTTAAAACTGCCAAAGATGTTGAGTAGTTTTAGCCTTTGTCAAATGATGCAGTTGCACAGCTATTTTCTCAGAAGTGTGCTGCACAGCACGTCGGGACCTGGAAATATGTTGCCTGTGTAATGTCAAGACCTGACTCAATCAGCAGTTTATCTCTTGGCCAAGAACAGTAGGATCAAAACACCAGGGTGGTGTGCCCTGGCACCTTTGGGTTGTTTCGGAGCAATCTCCTACTGAATAAACTAAATCTGCTGCACCACTCTTTCTCTCAGCTGTGGTGCAGGGCCCGAGGTGGCAGGTCCAAAGGATGTGTATGCATCCACCTACACCTGCCTCTTTAGTAATGCAGAAGGATGCGATGGGAGAATCACCGCAATTTGTCCGTATCTGGTATTAAGCTGTCAGTGAATATCTAAATCACTTCCTTTTCTGTCACTTCATCCCTCCACTACATCCTTCGAGACACAACACCATTCAGAGAGAGCCACCAGAAATACCCCCTGAAATGATATGTAAATCCGGCAATTCATCATGCTCTGTGTAGTACAGGTCTAATTCTTCCTGCTAGGCCCCAATCTGCTGAAACATTACTCTGATATACAGTACAAAAGCAGTAACAAAGATGTTCATATCGGCCCATTGTGAGCTGGTGGCAGGGAGAGAAATCAATGAAGCCATGGGGACAATGGCTGCCGTTTAAACAGGCTGCAGAAATTTGCTAAGGCGCGGACAAAAGGCCTGCGCTGAAAAGCGGGCTGCCGCGGCATTCCTCGGGCCCCATTATGCTGCCGAAACAATCCCCACTCAGAGGGTGGATTTGCATCTCTAATAGGGTTCAGGCCCTGTTTGTGAAAGGCTTTCGCTAGGCCTGACCCCGTCTCTCAGGACCACATTGATACCCGGCGCCTCGCCTTGCCCCGTCCCGCGCGGCCCGCAGCAGTATCATGGGAAAATGCGCCCGCTTAAAGGCAGAAGAGGAAGGCAGAAAAAATTAAAGGCTTGAGGCAGTTTTGGTGGTACTTAGCAGGGAAAATTACTTTGGCAAATAATGGAACCTACTGCTGGTAATTACTGCTAACAAGCTTCCCCCAACCCAAATGTGACACTTGGACTGATGTGAGAAAAGCTGATATAGGCCAAGCTTATTAAGCCTGAAAGAAAGGAGGCTCTTCCCTGTGAAAATACAGCACTTGGAACCTGCAAATCCTGTAATCTAGTGTTACCAATTATCCATTAAAATAGAAAATAGAGCTGTAATATTTTAGGCCCTTTCTAATGTGCACAGTGCCAGATGCTCTAATCTGAAGTGATTTTAAATGGAAAAATATTTTGTTTCATTCATGTGCTTCTGTTTAAATTGAACTTGGCTTTCCTTACTCCATCTTCTTCTGGAGATAGACAACAATCTGTCTTTTAATGGGGCTGTGTTAATGATATTGTTCTAAGTTTTCTGAAAACACAACGGTCTTTACTCCCAGAAAAAATACTTTGAATCAACTGAAGACCCTCTTCAAACCTTCCTGTGCATAGGTTCCTTACTCACACAGGCCTCCCTGTTGTGTCTCCTAAAGCGTATCACTTTATGTAATATAGTCTTAAAAAAAAATAAATAAATAATGAAGACACACTGATGTCTTTTATAATTTATCTAGAGTACTTTAACAGTTTTTCAGATCTGAGGGTAAAGTTTCAGTGTTGTCTATGCTTTTAAGGAAGGCTATCCAGAAATAGGACTTAATTCCTTATTAACCTCATCAGCTTACATTTAATTCCAGCAGAGGGTCATAAGTAATGTTTTTTTCCCTGTGCACTTGCCAGTAGGTGTTGTCTTAGGTACCAACATCTTTGCACTAAGGTCAGCTCATCTGCACAACACTATTTCTGGAGGTCCCCTTCTGCTGTGTTGATCACACTGCGTTGGATTCAGTTAACTTCATCTACTACCTAAAAGGAGGAGACACATACATCTTGGAGGTGCACAAAAAGACTACCAGAGGCAGCAGTTACAGGCTGTTAAAAGGGAAATTCCAATTGAATGTGAGGAGAAAAGGAAGGTGAAGCCCTGAAACAAATTCAAAAGAGGCTGTGAGGAATCTCCGTTCTTGGAGAGTTTCATAGCTTAGCTACACTGGATGAAGAGCTTTCTGATCTAACTTTATAGTTGGCTTTCTGCTTGGAGCAGGATTTTGGACTAGACAACCTCCAGAGGTCTCTTCCAACCTACACATTGCTGTACACCTATGGACTTTGCCTCTCTACCGTTTGTTCATTATTCTCATTTTCTCTCCTTCTGTGCTGTGATGATATCTGAGTAGGAAAGCTACATCTTTGGGTAGCACAAAGCAGGAATTAGGATCAATAGTTGAGAATTAACAGCATGAATACTCACACCTGAAGCTTTTACCAAAAACAACTTCTACTGTTCAATAATCCACTACATAAAACCTATATTCCTGCTGCTACAAGAAGACACTGATTGACATCTGTTTATTTTATTTTATTTTAGAAAATTGTTTGCAGACAAATATTTTTAAAAGCTTGGATTCAAGAATTTTTCTGAAGCTAGGGTATCATAGAAGTTTTACTCATATTTATAGGCCCTTTTTTGGACCAAAGAGAGCAAGCTGAGCCTCTAAGACTGTTACGAGTATCATTTTGATGCAAAACTGTGTGGAAACACTCAACCTATGTGGTCTTTATGATTTTGTGAAGCTGTACTCTCTTTTTCAGCAAGCACCTTGGATAAATTCAGGCACCCTGATACAACTTGAGCAACTTGAACATTGATTAGAGGGAAAAATGTAGATTGCAGGGCATTGCCTTTTAAATAAAAAGGCAAAGTATGCTCTGCTAGATGATTTCAAAATATTTTTGTATGCCTGAACTATTAGAGTGCAAAATAAATAAAACATTTTGGTCTGTATAGGATTTGGTTTATGTTGCTAAATTGCACAGTACATATAACATTAACTGTTATTTTGTAGAATGTTTTTTCTTCCAAGGCTTAGATTTGCAGACCTGCTCTTTGTGTTTGAGGAAACTGTTATATCTTTAAGATGGAATCTCATTACTGCGTATAATTGTAATTATGTAAATAAGGTTACTTCTGCCTGTCTTATGCTCAAAAAGCCAAAGGAAAATGTCGATGATCTAGTTAGCATCATGCATTCCAAGTGACTCAGAACATTCTGCTGAACTTTTCTATAACGTTTCCAAAACCCTTCCTTTTCTAAATATGAGAATAGAGTTCATACTGACCAGCTACTATTCTTGGTTTTATTCACCTTGCACTTTTGGAGAAAAGCAATCAATTTACTCATCTAATTAAAAAAGTGTGTTGAGAATCTTTGCAGAAAAGTGATGACAAGCCTATATATACCATGTAAAGTTTCAGTGGTAGTTTCTTTTATTTTTATTTTTAAAATAAAGAGAAAACACCAGAACTGGGAGAGGAAGATACACGATAGCAAGGGCTTCACCCACACTGAGCAGTGGAGAGGGAAGCCCAGCTGCCCAAGCTGCTTGGTGCCAGCATCCTGGCAGCATGCCACAGATTTTGGGGAGCAGCAAGGAAGCCTTCAGCTGTGGGCCAGGCCCTGCCTTGCTGGGGAGTGGAACAACCCCAGGCAAGGGGCACTGAGCCGAGGGCAAGAGGGGATATGGGCCTGGTTCATGTGGGCCGTGGAGGGCTGCAGCACAGCAGGGGCCAGGCCCCTGTCAGAGCAGATCAAGGGGCTGCGGTGACAGTGGCACTAGCCTCCTGATGCCAAACCTGGCCAGGGCAGGCAGTGCTCACGGCACTGATGGAGGAGTGCCTCAGCCTGTCTGTTTGTAGACACTGCCATAACATGAGAAGTGTTGTAACTGATACACGTATTATGTATGGTCATATAATAACCCGCCTTAACCAGTAGGTCACTTTTAGTGACTGGCATAGCCCTGTGGAAGCCCAGCCACTGAGGACTGGATGCGGTCGCTGGGAGGGACCTGGAGTGGGGTTACCACACAGTGTTACACATTGGCAGATTCACCCTGTCAGCAGTTTTATGTTTGATGCCTGACTGTCCCTTCCCTCTTTCAAGAAAGATGAATTGTCTGGTTGGGTGTTAATCTCTTCTGTAAGCGTAGTTGCTTTTTTGAGGCAACTTTATTCCAGTTGAATTATATCATTATATCACCTGGGTACAAACATGGAATTTGTTTCCAGTGATACCTTGCTCTTAAAGTACTTTGTAATAGGGAAACAGCATTGCTGTTTGCTTATGCAGATGAGGAAACAGAGGCACAAAGAGGGGAAATCACTTTTCAAGGTCATTTGAATAAAGCTGTGGTTGAGTTTGGGTATAAAATCTTATCTCCTTACTCCATATCTGTCTCTCCAATCATGTCCCTGCCTAAGAAGCTCCATGAGATTCAAGTGTTTTTTCCTGTGGTCTCAGGAAGCCCACCAATTCTGTCTTCCTTGTCTTTTTATGTGAGAAAAAAAAAATCTAGCATGCCTAGTGATAGTTTACTTTAACTAGTGGAAATTTTTCCCTAGTGTTAATTGAACAGAGAAGTAATATGAGCACGGCTTATTTGGTAAGGCTGGCAGATTAAGTTATACTTGCTGATATTCCCGAGCCCAGGGAATGCGTGCATATTTATTGTGGACTGGTGTAGCATACTGATTTGAAGTTTCACACTTATGTTAATGTTCTTAGTTAAGTTTGCATTGTGCTATCTGTAGGACAGATTGCACATTTATTTAACCTTTCTTTTTTTTTTCCCCAATTGTTTCTAACTTAAGTATATCTCTCAGATAATGCTGCACTTCTGCATAACCTGTGAAATGGGGAATCTGGAAGGTTGACAAAAAATGGATTCCCATGAAAGCAAAACATTTTGTTTTTGATGAATTACAGGTTATTAATACCTCTTAAAATTGTGCAATAATACAAAAGAAAACTGTTCACAGATTATTTTAATATTTTTTTCTGTAATCATTTTTATCTTGTATTATTGCACAATCAAATTGTAAGTAAAATATAACTATCAACCTTCTCATTAACTATGCATGAAAATTGTGTGTCTATTGTACATAAGTCATAGGAAAATATTAGTCTCCCCACGCTAAAACTAATTCAGCACCTTTCTACCTGTATATATTCTAATGTGCAGGCCACTAGCAGAATACATGAATCTTCAAATTTTATTGAAGCATTTTCTGTTGTCCAGGACGTATTTGAATGACCTAGAATCAATGTAGAGCTGTCTGGCACTGAGAATCACTATTTAATTCCGCAGCAGAGGTTGTTACTTATCCATCCTTCTAATACAGAGTTATTTCTGTCATAGATAAATGTATTATTCAGATGCCTCTTAAATTAATTCAATCAAATCTTGTGTATCCTTAGAAGCAGGCAAAGGGGAAAAGAATTATCTTTTAGAATCTTCCACACAGAAGTACATCAAAGCCCAAAAATGCTCTCAAATAGAGCATGCTTACCTTCTAGTCCATGCTTTTAATTGAAGCTATGAGGTACTGAAAAGAACTGTGCTGCATACTTTGTAGTTAGCTGATGGAGTAACTGTCCTGTCCTTGGAGAGAGAACCTTTGTACTCTGACCAAAGTGAGAGTGTGCCACAAACCTGGTGAGTAGCTGCTGGCAGGAACGGCTCTTTTGAGTGATAGTTTAGGTGTAACATGGCTGATGCAGGCTGAAATCTCAGATGGGGGGCTTTTCTGAGATATTCTGAGTTCAGTTTAAGGGGAGGGTGTCACTTGTTTTTATCCCCTCTTTCACAGCTCTTTTACAGGTATATTCTTTAGATCATTAATTGTACTTGGATTTGTTAGTCCATTCTAAGGCTTTCTGATCATAATGGTATGCATGCAAACTGGTCGTGGTTCCTAGAGGTTTAGCCAAAAGTTTTGTTCTCATAAATGGAAACAAATATAAAATAACTTACATTGATCTTGTTCATGAAGCATATTAATATTTTTTTTAGTAAAGCATTAAAAACACTAGCACACACACATATGCAGCATAGCATTGTCTGAGGTCTTTGTAAACCTAACAATCAAACTGTTTGCAACAAGTGATCTAATAAGACATTAATGAACTCTCCTTTGGTTTTTAAGTTACCTGCAAATTTAGTCTTTGGCAACACAATAGTTTTGGTGACAGAAGAGTGAAAGTTTTACTGAGAGAATTTTAGTATCTAAATATATATTGTGAAGTCCTTAACTAGTAGGCATAGCTTATGAATCCATAAATGAGTTAAGTAGTCCAAGGATGATTTAAAGCAATAGAGAAGAAAATGTCTTTCAGAGGACAGATCTCCAACATCTTTCTCTTTCTCTCTCTTTTTTTTTTTTTTTTTTTTTTTTTTTTGAGTTACCACAAGAGTTTGCAAATACATGAAATAGCAAAGGTTATGTTTTGACTTTGGGTGCTGTGGTTGATGGCCCAGCATGGAAAGCAGCCCTGTGAAACTGCTATAGATCCTGGATAGAAACTGGATAGCTCTTTAGTTCCTTGTTCTTTCTCCTTGAATTGGAAAATATTGAAATAACCAAGCTTTTGAAAAATTCTAATCCTTCTGAATTTAGCCCTGCTTTTAGGCTTACAGTCTCTTTTACAGATTTTGTTTTCATAGTGTACTTGACAATAATTACATTACCTTGGAAATACAGATAAGAATTCCTGTATTATAAAGAAAACAGGCAGTAGTCACGGGAATTCTTTCAAGGTAAAAGGTTCATCAGCAAAGGAATGTTTATTACTAGGTTTGTTGTATGTAGAAATGATTTCAACAGGTGAATGAATGCAACAGTTAAAAACATTTGAGAGATTTTGTTTAGCTGAAAGTCAGTCCTGTGATGTTTACCGAGTGTTTCTTCTTTCAGAAGAACTTCTGTTCTCTGAGGGCTTCGATGGCCCAATGTATTCCCAGCTAAATGGCACCCTGAGCCCACACTCCTAGGTTGTTCTCCAGATAGGTCCCTAGTGACAGCTTTGCAACCCTTAATCATCTCCTGAGGGGAGCTGTGCAGATACAACTGATTTCCACATATTACCTTTGATATCAACATGGAACTGAATATGTAACCCTATTTTAGCAGCCCTGTACTTCATTGAATTAATAAGAGTAAACAATGAAATCTTTAGCAGATTTGAAATTGTGTTTTGCTTTTCCTGAAGTAAAGCCCTGCTTTATTAGTTACTTTAAATGTATGTTGTAAAAATCTGAGCACAGGAAGCGGTGCTATGTGATTATGTAAGTATTTTTCTGGCTAACAGTTGTTTAGGAAACAAGACTTTTGGTTTCTCGGGATTCATTAACAAGTTGGGGTCATCCTGGCTATCAGAAGTGTTTATGCCTTGCTGGATTGAGTCATAGACTAGGTAATATTACAGGTAGGGAACAAAATTAACATTCCGTTTTCTGCTCCTCAACTCTAGTGATACTTGGGAATATCATTTCCAGTAAGCACCACCACAGGTTTGACCAGTTAAAGGAATATATTGTTGGGAAAAGTAATATTAAATAGATGGTGGGTTACTGCTCCATTAAATGCTTTAAACACATCTGAATTATACTTTCCCCCAGCACTTGTCCCATTGCGCTTTTTATTTCCTTTCTTCAGACATGAGAAATGGCTGCACTTGGTTTAGTTTGTAGCAAACAAGAAAGCCAGCGTCTACATATGAACTTGAATTTTAGATCATAACAGCATTTCTTCACTTTGAGGATTTTCCTTCATACAAACTGGACACCTTTGTTGAAGGGAATAAAGGGAGAGGGCATCATACCGAGAAGGGACTGATATCATTGGAGAACAACGCTCTCTACAAACGACATATTGTACAGGCAGACACAAAATGAGCTTTCATGCAGGGTTCTGTCAGTGTCATTCAGCCCTGCCTGAATGGACAACCCTCTTGTGATTTATCTTCCATTCATCAGTCAATACCCGGTACTTTTTCAGCAGTGATGGATAAGATCTCTTGCTAAATTGACTACTGCCTGCTGAGCATTGTTGAGCCTGAGAACTGAACAGGAAGGCGAAGCTTAACATATCTCACATATGGAGCTGTAGATTGTGAAAGTTACAGGATGACATTGAGGAGCTTAGAAAAGCACCTGCTTGATTTTGGATCCCATAGGGGAAACAGAACTGTCCTATTCTTCTAATGATATATAAACTAATTTGCATTTTAGCTGATATCTGTGCAAGAAGAATGTATCAAGGCTTCAGTTTTTTAATCCCTTTTTAAAACTGCTGTATTTGCAAAAATGTTCAACATGAGTAGTGTAGCCCTATATTAGTGTAGCCCTATATTCTTGCATGTTTCAAGATATTAAGATTTAAAATTTCAAGATATTAAGATATTTCAAAAATTTCACATATTTTGTGTCTGAGAAGAGAGACTTACAGTAGTGGTGATGAGACAAAAATAAAAATCTTTTCTAAATAAAGGCAGATTGCATAACATCTTTCTGTAGCATAACATATTTCATCTAACTGATAATCCATTTGTCACTCAGCAAATCCTTTTTGAATATATCCAACTTTGAATTTTGGCATTGGAACATTTCATCTTTCATTGACCTTATTCACCTTTGTTGCCCACCCACAGGACAGGGGTGCTCAGCAGGCCACTCAGGCTGCAGTTCTTCATACTACCTGGCTTCTGATATTTGGCATCCAGTGTTTTCTAAACCCTACCCATAAAACAAAGGCTTCCACCTTTTCAGAGGAACCACTTTATCACTAGTGGCCTCTAGAGTATGGTATGGGGAAACTGGAAGTATCTCTGGGCAGGAACTTTTCTATTCCTTTTAAGGTAGACTGTACCCATATATTTTGGGGTTAGGGTCAGGAATCTACATGATAGCACAATGTAATTAAACCAAACATGTTTTGAGCAACACATAACTTGTTAGACATATGGTAGGGCACGAGTATGATAGAAACGTGTCACTGGGTTGAGGTAAATGAGCAAAATATAATTTCTGTCTTAACTCTCATACATTTTATTTGCATCTTGAGAACTACAGCAACCCTTTTCATTATTTCAGTAGAGGGAGTGGGCTTTCTTTGGAGGAAAATGGCAGTTCTGTTGGAAAGACTATGGAACTCATAGGGACTTGAGTGCCTCAGGGTGCTGCTAATGATGGAAAGAAAAAGTAGCATCCTTGTAGAAACATCACTTGGACCTAGCTAGCAGTGCACCCAAAACCCCATCTTTCCCAATGACCTACACCCCCATATGAATACAAGTTGGTGAATTTCAAGCTAACTGCTCATTCCACATTAGTTAATATATTATGAACAAGGAGATCAAGATGTATTCTGGGTGAATCTCTCATTTGTCTTTTTCCAGGAAACTGCTGGGTAACCATATCAGCAGTCTTATATATATTATATATATATATATATATATATATATATATAAATTCAAGGTAGTTGGTAGAACCTGCTTTGAACATGATTTTTAAGTACCTAAATGATTTGAGAAACTTAAATTCATGGGATTATTGCCAATTTAATTGTTCATTCCTAACATTTTATCACAGGACATAGGACACTTAAGTCAAATAACCTCTTGTAAGGGAAAGAAGGGGGAAAGGTTCAAAAAAATTCTGCTGACAGTAATGTCTATCTCAGATACTTAAATATAATGATGCCAGTAGGTGCTGCTTGAATATTGCTAGCTATAGTCATTTTGGAAGATGTTCTTTTGTTTTAGGAAGATCATAAGTACGGTGACATGTGATATATTTAGTGCAAATGAGTACTTAAAGAAGCAGCTGTTAAGGGATTAAACAGTTACATAAAAAAATTCTTATGGTTTTATAAAAATTAAAGCTGTCTCCAGGTAGTCTAATTTTATATGCTCTTGTGCAAATTTTTAAATTTTTCCCTTGGAATACCAGCTAAATACCTATAGTAGTTTAGAGAAGATTTCTTCTTTCCAGCATAATAAGACATTCTTCTTCAAGTCTTTTCTTGTGTTGTCAACTGGGTGGAAGATTGCCAAAATCCACATTCTGTTTGGTCTTTCTCCTGGGCTTGGACTAGACTGTGATCACTTCATCAGCAGTGTATGTGAATAAAGGGGGGGCCTCATCTGGAAGAGGGCCACTGGTAGTACTGCGAGAAATTTTTGACATGCATTTTTACCTAAATTGTATTGTGGAGAAAGGCCACTTTTAACAATCTTATGCTAAAGCTGGTATAACTTGTGAGAGTCTGCTTGATGGGTGGATGAGCATCCGGAGCTTTCAGAGTCTTAATTTATTGGGGTGAACTTCCAATACCACCTTTACAGGTGAGAATTCCACAGGGCTTTCTATGGTTTGGCCTTCCCCTGAGCTGGGGCTCCGCAACATGTGGCCTTCTAGGTGGGCAGTAGGGACTTTGTCCCCAGAAATGGGCCTTCAGACAACTTAGAAGTAGAAATGAAGCTTGGCAAACCAAGTCTTCTTGTTCCTACCTCAGCTACTGCTCCCAAACTTTCCTGGCTACCTGTTCCTTTCAAATTTTCGTGGTCTTGAAGGTAAATCAAATTTTCAAAAATTTGAATTTTTATTTAGCAGGGAATCCTAACAAATTTTGTTTGTCAGATGAAGTTATGTTTCCCTAATGAAATTTGAAGTTATTGGATGTGTTTAAATGACATGTGTTTCTAAAAAGAAATAAAAAAAAAAAAAGAGAGAGAAGAGGAATATTTTTAACCACTTTTCAAGGGATGGAACTTTTTAAAGCTTCATGTAATTTTTTACAGAAATTGATAATATCACTTGTTTGCCGTCATATGCCAGACACTTTAGTGGACAGCACACCTTTACAGGCTTTGTATTTGAATCTTTTCAAATACTTTTTATGTTATATCCTCATGTTTTCTGTTCATGGATGTAATGAGGGGGTTCTAGCTATTTTTTTGTTTTTCACTGGATTATCCAGCTGCTTAATTGGATGAGGGGTGTGCGTGTTTTTTCAGTTAGTTAATTTCTGGAGCGTTAATTATTTGATAAGCTCTCATGAGGATTTAGGCTTGAGGACTCCCATAAATTTGAATATTAAAAGTTTAATAAAATAAATCCAAAAAGTTAGCTTCTTTTTTTTTGACAGCTTTGGCAAGAAGGTGGGTAATTAAGAGAAAAGCACTCCATACCATTTGCATGAGAATAGAATAGACAGAAAGAAGGATGACATGTTTGTCCTCTCCTTTCAGAAATTAAAATCTGGGGGAAGGAAGACAGTGTGGCTATTGAAGCCACCTCTTGGATCTGATTTCTACATTACCCCAGCATAAATGTGAGGGCAAATCTGTTTCAGTTTCCAGAGTCCATGGGGGATTGTCTGCTGTCTCTTTTGAATTGCTCCATTTCAGCCATATTGCTGGCATACTTGTGCTAAGGTTGGCAAGAAACCTGCACAGGGCTGAATAAATAGCCACAGCCCAACTCATTGTAATGTTTTGAGATGAACATCTGCACCTTAATTTTCTGTAGCCTTGCTCTTGCTTGAATCCTGGTCAGGATTTCCATGAATATGTTTTCAAATGGGATGGCAAAGAGATTTGGGTAGGAGATTTATTCCCCCTAGGTCTCTTGCAGGTAGAAGATTGCAGAACATTTACATTATTTTCCTTTGAAATGCTGGGTGCTTTTTGCTGAAACAAGGGAAACCAACAATTGTAAAATTCCAAGTTATATAAATTAGCTCTGTCAAAGATTCAAGAGAAATAGTGCCAAAATGCAAAAGTTTAAGGAGGGTTCACTTTTTGCAGCAGTGTGAGTTTGTAAATAAAGTTATATTTCATAGTGTTTTCCTGTTTAGATAAGTGTTAACAGTTTCAAGACTCCTTGGAATGAACAGCTGTGCTGGAATGTTTCCAGCAATTAAGCTCTTCAGAGCAGCTTCTAGGCCTTGATATTGAAATATTTTTATTTTGAATAAGGAATAAGTTTTTTTTTTTTTTTTTTTTTTTTTAGTGACACTGAAGTTCCATGCTTTAACTTAAGGTAAATACCTGACATTCAGGTGGCACATTTTCAGCTATCAGTAATTGTTAATGAACTAACAATATGTTCCGTGTTTCTGCGTATTGCTTTCATAAGGTTGTATTTTCATATGGGTCACCACCCCAATTAACTGTATAGTTACTCAAAAGATAGAGATGATAACACTGAATCTTTGCAGATGGACGTATCTGGAGAGTTGGTTAATTTGCATCTGTCTCCTGGCAATTGATGATAGCTGTACAAAACCAGACCACCGGGGTCGGGATGCAGTATTAATTATAAAAGTACTGTCATGTTTTTCAAACACAAGTTTAGAGCTAGATCTTTGACTGTTAATGTTAATTCTTCATTTATTTTAGCTGCTTTTACACATTTGATCTTCTGTGCACAAAATGATGTACAAGTTGTAAATGCTTATCCTTAAACATTTAGCTTTTCATAAATAGGTCACATAGAGAGAAATGGAGCTTTTATTTTGCTTTTCAGAGGCAGAGGTTGTCTTTGTATTGCTTTTATTTTTTATAAGATGGACATTTTAATATGGTAATTTGTTCTTAACAAAAGTAGGTGTTCTAAAACTAGTAGTTTGATATATAACTTTAAAGGTGAAAATTTGTATTGACTCTCACAGTAAGTAGGTTTCAGCTTGCTTGCTTGACAAGAAATGAGTGTAGAATTCTTTTGATTTTAATTCTTTGGCTTTCAAGTTGGTCCTTCTTCCAAAGAAGGCATTAAAATTAGATTATGAAGAGAAAAGTGTTTACAGGTTTCTTAATCTCAGATTATAGAAGTAATGATCATGAAGTGCTTATGCGAAGTATAAGTGAATGAAGAGACAGCATTACTGAACATGTTTTCCAATGTACATACTGAGACTTCAAGTCAAGCGTTCTAACATAACTAAACTTTCCATGTGATCTGGAATAGAGGATAATAGAAACATGGAAATGAACTCAATGTACAAGTTCCTCTAAAGTTTATTGGGCCTATTTGTTTGTAATCTTTTCACTTTAAGATTTATTTTGCTCAAGAAATCATAATCAGGTCTATAGCAGTTTTACATTTGGAGTACTGCATAACTGCTTTAATCATGCAGGAATTGGAAAAATAAACATTTATAGTAAACTTGAAGTGCTTTCTTTATCATTGATAGACTTTTTGATGCATCTGATCTTCCTTATGAAGAAAATCTGTCTCCCTTGTATTGTTATGACTAATTTCTGCTGTTTGTATTTGTGTGTTAGCTAGCATCCAGGCTGCTTATTTGAAAGTTCTGGTGTCTTGGCAGCAAAATCTACTTTTAATCAATTTTTCAGTCCTGGTCTCTTAATACCTATTTTTCTTCCTTTATTTAAAAATCATCTCCTGTTGTAACCACATCCATTTTCCCATTCCATTAGAGAGTATGGTCTACAGAAGACCAAATCCCTTTACAAAGTGAGAAATTAAAGGGGAGCAAGAATTTAACCCACTGCTTATGCACAGTGATCCTGAAGGGAAGAAAGGCTATTTTGAGGGATCTGAGGGCTAGATCTAGCTGCACCTGCTTACATAGCCTCTCTGTAAAATCAAATACCTCATACAATTGTTTTTAATTTTGACTACAGGTCAACACCGGGGTGTTCGCTAAATTGTTTTGCAATGATGATTGTTAAAAGTTAATTAAAAGGGGGTGATAGGAGTCTTCCACCAATATCACTTCTACCAATATCAGATCGTTCATTATGCTTCCTTCTGGCTTAAAATAGTAAAGGAGTATTTTTTTATATGATCAAAGTCACAAACCTGTTACTTCTCACTCTGTCATGACACATACTGTCAAGTTAGTGGGTTGCATTGAAGTTGAACATAATTCTGCCAAGCTGAGTCTGAATTCTCAGGGGCAACATCTCAGAGAATGGAGATGTGGTAGGATAGTTCAGTATCTAATGGGCACCTACTGGACTTAGTAATAAATTTCCCCTGACTTCCAAAGAAATTGTACTAGGTCTACCATTGAACTGTTTTGAATATCCACTGTAACCTACAGGTGAGTTCCTTGAATGTCACTGATCACTTTTGATACTTGAAATGAAAAACAAACAAACAAAAAACAAGAACAACAACAAAAAAACACCTCTAACTAGGGAGATGAAAGGAGAGTATTGATGCAGGAGAAATTATTCTCAATTCTGAAAAAAAATAAATAAAGAGAACATAAGAATTAAAATAAACGAGGTATATTTAAAGACAATAGGTTTCCTTAAGCTACAAGAATGGATGATCTGCTTCTACCAGTACATCCATACCCAAAGAGACAGGTATCTCCCACTGAACCTCCCTTAGCACAATTTGAGTGGGAAGGGGTCAATCAAAATGGTAAATATTGTGGAATTTGGAAATTGTTTAGATGCTGGCATAGAGCCTTTGCTTTTGAGGCTTGAAGTAAAGATCAGACAAACATCTGTAAAACGTATATAAATCTGTGTATATATTTCATAGTTAACCTGCTTAGGAGACAAAGGGTGGGATATGTTACCTATCAGATTGAAACCAAGAGCAGAAAGAAAGAAATGGTATGAATCTTTAGAACTGTTTTTTGCTTCTTTATTATTTTAATTCAGGAAAATGGAATAAAAACAGATTTCATACAAAACAGTGCTGAAGAATTTATTTTTCGTTGAAGCTCTCCATCTAATATAAATCTTTCTGGACAGAATTATCCATGTGAAAAAAAAATGCTATCATTAGAACATCTTTTTAAATAATATTTTTTTCAATTTAATGTACACAGATTCAGCTTTACGTATTACATTTGGAAATGCTAAAATTCTGTACAGGCAGTTACTGGTTCCCTAATTACTACTTTGTCTGATTTTCTGTAAGAATTTGATCCAGTTTTTTGGGGGGTAGATTTTCTCTGCTGTGCTTGTTTTGCGATAGTTTCTCTCACTCCGCTGATAACAATGAAGCATGTTTAAAGAAAAGGCCTATGGAGGAGAAAAGATTTCATTAATCATGAATCATTACATTTGTCAGTTGGCAAAGGGAGACTTCCTCATTTATCCCACGAATGAAATTAACTCCGGCCTAGCTGCAGTTGGAAATTCTAAATTATCTTGGCATCTCTCTGTTACTGTTTATACATGCACTATAAAATAGCAGATGGCATTTTATTAATAGCAGATGAGCTGAGTCTTGCAAAATACTTTTTTATATTTGGTGTCTTTGAATTTGAGATGGCACCTACCTACACGATTTCATGGTGCTTGTGTAGTTTTCTTAATTAAACAACAACAACAAACTCAATATTGTTTTAAGCTGGGGTTGCTACTCTCCTCTCACATCTGGCTAATAGAGATTACATAATGATGAGTTGCTTAAAAATTAAGCTTAAGGAACTTTTAGCTGAAAAGTCTGTACACACAATTCTTTTATATGAAATACACTGATGTTTCCAAATCAGATGGAAAACCTTGTTTATTTTCTCATAGGTAAGACTGGAACATTGGGACTGTTCAGTTAAATATAGATTGTTTAAAATATTAAATGAAGATTGTCTTGTACACATCTGTTAAGAGAATAGTCACATTCCACATATCTGCAGATATCTAGAGATCTGCCTGTAGTTTGCCCCAGTAGTTAAATGCTTCTACCTCTAATAAGGATATAAAATTGTTTTTATTTTGTTGTTGGTTTTTTGTTTTTTGGGTTTTTTTTCCTTCCTTAGTTATTTGAGTAGAAAACTATGGTAGCTTATTACCAGGGCAAAAATCCATCTTGGCTTTTATCTGTGTAAGTTCCACCAAATGTATTGAGACTAATATTTCCTGTTTAAACCAGACAGTTTGCTTGGCTTCATTGTAAAGGCTTAAGAAAATTCTTTGAAGCTCACATGAAGTATGCTTTTCTGATTGAACTGTCTATGTATCCTTACACTGACTAATAGGCTAAAATTGGGTTAGTTGTTGTAAAAATTCAAGGTCTTGCTGTACCAGAGTCAGTTCTGAAGCTCTGTCAGTGCAAGTTTCATTGCAGTTACTCTGTAGTTGTGAATATGTTTCAGTTTGGAGGAGGAGATCTTTGATTTTGTCAGAAAATCCAGTCAGGTCTGGTTTTATCTATGACTGTCACTCTGCTTGTCACCAGTATATTGGGCTCAAAGAATCCAAATCAGGGTCTGAATTATTGACAGAGATATGGAAGGGCTGAGGAAGAAAGACTTTACTGTGAAAGAATGATTTGGGGTTGGTTCTATAGCCTACAGTTAGGTAGCTCATCTTGTAACTACCTAGTTTTAACAGATTCACAGAATGGTCGAGGTAGGAAGGGACCTCTGGAGATCATCTGGTCCAACTCCCCTGACAAACAGGGTCACCTAGTGCACATTGCAACTGTATATTTGTTTCTATATACTAATATGGATTTAAGCTTTTGTCTGAAGTTTCCTCTGAGTCACTACCAAAGTTCTCAGCACAGCGGGGTTGTGTCAGTTTTATCCAATAGGATAGACTTTTAAGAGTACAGAGGAAAAACAATGATTCTGAAGAGCCAAAAGCTAATAATGAGGTAGAGCAAGTTCTTTTTCTGGTAACACTGCCTTCTTCCAAGGAAAATCATGAAGTATTCATTGGAACTCACTATTTGAAACCATTTCATCTTTCCTGAAGCAGCTTCTTGTTCTGCACTTCTGTTTTGTATAATCTAATAACTGTCTGCATGACATGTTAGAAGCATATCACAAGGAACAAAGACTTAAAGAGCTGAAGTTAAGAAAACTGATATGAGGGGAAAACAAAACAAAACAACAAAAAAGAGGATTGATATGTTTATGTAGCCTTGTCTGTGTAAGAGTGCTGTCTAATGCAGAGTGAATTCCATTTTCATAGAAGAAAATCTACCCAGATACAGAGGCATTCACTTTGGCTGAAAAGATCCCTGAGATACAAACTGTTAGAAGTCTGGAAAGTATTTGGGGATATAAGCTGTATGCTTTCTTTGTTCTTTATATTGCACACCTTCCTTTTTCTTAAACTCTTCTGTAGAGATCTCCTGTGGGTCATCGTTGGAGATGAGATGCTGGTCAAGATGGGCCTTTGATGCAAGTTAGTATGACCACTCTTATGTTCTTAAGAATGCTAGTCCTTTCTTTAGCATAATCTAGAGGACTCATTCTTCAAATGCATAACTTACTAAGCATAGCTATATGCTTCAGAATTTAAATAAAAGAATGAAAATTTATGTCAGTAACTCAAGATCCAAATACTGATTTCCCAGTGTTGATCAGGAAGACTATAGAGTGGGAAGAAAACAATTTGAAGAAGAGAATGAACTTCATATAAATTAAAAAAGAAGTAGAATATATTTATATCCTCCAACACAGAACTGATAACTTGTGCAAAATTTGCTAGTGATTTATGGGCTGGGCACCTTCTCCAGTGTCTGAGCTTCCTCACAGTGAGATGATTTTTCCTTCTGTCCAGTCAGAACTTCCTTCATGGCATCTTGTGACCTGCCTTTTGCCCTGTATACTCTTCACTGTGCACCTTTGGTTAAGCTTTGTCTTCCTTCAACCTTCGTTTGGGTAACGGAATACTAAAAGTATATTCTTCCTTAACTGGTGCTTCCCCAAGATAAAACTGTACATATCCTCCTGACATCTATTAAATCTTGAATAAAGTTACTTCCTTTTCACATTCCTGTAAAGCACAAGAAATGAAAAACTTGTACAATTTGTGTTTTACTATAGAAAGGATGAGGTCATGCAGTAAGTGTATGCACAGCTAATAGAGGGTCCTTGTTTCAGAACATGAATTCTTGAAGTTTTTTTAAATTGACAGCTGCCAATAGAGGCCACTGAGAAGTTAATTACCTCTTCTAGGTTTGCATCTGGACCAACTACTTGATTATTACTTTGTCATGCAAACGGTCCTTCTTTGTTGGTGGGTATGCCCTTCATTTACTTGGTTTTCTCTATTCACATATATATGGACAAAGAACCTGGGCTCGAATTATATGGGACATCAACATTCTACTGAAACTAAAAGCGGTTTTTCTCTGAATTAGTACTGCAGCAGTACCAGTGTTCACTTTAAGTGCCTTCCCTGAGGTATGTATGAAAAACATATTTCTTATATGTAGACCAGCGTTGCGACATACTATCCAAGTAATGATGGGATTAGATATATATCTTGAACTGTCATAGGAGTATCAGCCTCAAACTTCTTATTTCAAGTGGATATTATGAGGACCACATGACAAAAGATTGGCTGGCAGCCTATTCTGTAAAGGCCAATCGAAATCAAATACCTGATAGTTTATCCTGTAGAGGGGATTCCTGCAATTAAGAAATTATTTGTAGTTTGCAATTTTGCCCACATGTGAAAAGATAATGTAAAGAAAAAACCTTCTTACTACTTCTTTCTGGAGGTAGCTGGAAAGAAGCAAATCAGATTCTTCCTGATGACTTCTGACTTGTTACAGATTAACAAGGGTTAACAATACCTTGGGGAAATCTAGTGCCAAGCATTTATTGCAAAATATTACTGACATTTCCATGTTATTCTCTTTGGAAATCCTTAATGTCAGCCAGAATAACCACATGAAGGGACTCATATCCATAGTACTTGATTTCTTCTTCTTATCATCTACTTTGCTATATATGCATATTGCAGACACACTTTCAAAGTAACAGACCACACATGAAAAATGTTTTCAATAGCAACCTTTCATGGTTTACCCGGTGGAGAGGATACCAATAGTCACAAAGAGTTACACAACTTGGATGAAGTCAAATCTGTCCTTGTGGCAGCCACATCAAAGTCTGTAGTTAAATTTTGCAAAGCTTAACTTCCACAGGCAGCATATTAGCACTAGAAGATGTATCTTATTTCCCAGTATATAGTTGGAATAATGTTCATTTTCAATATCAGCTTCGTACTGTTTTGTAATGTGAAGGGGAAGTCCTGAAAATATCTCTTTTCCTGCTGTTCATGTAGCAGCTCAAATACAGCTCATCTGTTCTAAAATCCTAAAATCTCTAATCATCTTTCTATGAGCTCGAGTGTTGTGCGCTTTTCATACTCCTGAAGGAAAAATAAAATAAAATAAAATACTGCAGTAGAAGTTATGAAGAACTCCTTGAAATTTGGTAGACTTGGAAACAGAAACTAGTCTTTGGCTCAACATGTTTGTACCTGAGATATTGTGTGCCTTAAGGCAGATGGAATCAGGGCAAATAGATGTAAAAAACTGACTATTGCACATGTGTGAGTCAATCACTTGTGTGAAGTAACCAGATATAGGACGTGTTGGAAATGCTGCTTTTCAGATCTGGTAGTATTTCCAAAGAATATAAGTGTCTCAAAATTGATGGCTTCAGACACTTGCAAGCTTTATTTCATTGGAGGAGGCCACACCAATTTTATTCATCATGAAATGGAAAAAAGATCCCAAATGACCATCACTTTTTTGAATGCTATAATGAGATTTTTAAGGGTTTTTTTCTTCACTATACTGTTTTTTCTAGACTTGTCTGCCAAAGAAAGGGAGACCCGACATCTCAGACAAGATGAATCATGAACAATAAAATGAATTAAGGGCTCTGTAAAACATTTTCTTGTCTTTTGAATGTCTTGTTTTAGTAAAGAAATGGAACCGACTGTGCCGATCTTCCCTTTTAATATTCTTCTGTTAACAGCTGTTACATCATTTCTTTTCCACGTATTTATGATCATCTCGTTTTCCTGTTGTGGGTGCAATCTACTCATAACTGACTCATAATTCTGAATTAACATGTTATTGTATATGCACTGCTTTCTGAGGCCAATCTTGGCCATCCACCAAAGCTATAAGGTAACATTCCATATCCTAAAGTATTTTAAATCATTGATTTTTGGGGGTCATTAACAAACCAACAAGCAGACTATTTAACATTGATGCTAAATGTAAATTGTCAATGACAGCAGCCAGTGGTATCCTGCTGACAAGTGATAATGTCATTTCAACATGTCCTCAGAGCATGGTAATTGCAGCTGTATTCATGAATTCATATAGCTTGATGTTTACCTGATTTGAATATGAAAGGTTTTCTGAAAAGTTCATACGTGCTCTCTGCATGCTGAATGCACCGCATAAAATATATTAGGACAAACTATCTGCAGAAACAATTAATTCAGGTTCCACTGACCGGAGGCCTTCTATTATGGTCTCAACATCAACCAAACAAAAGAAAAAAACACCCTTCCTGGAATGCAGAATTAGTCTGCATTATTAAAATATTGCTGTAAATTCTCTATTTCAAAGATAAGAAATTGCAATTTAGTATGAATGGCAAAACAGATTATGTAGTGCATATCCTGTGAAATAACCAATAACCCTTTGTCATTTCCTTCACACTGTATAGAAGCATGTTCTATGTGTTTGATGGTTAAAAGCTTGTTTAATATACATGTGGAATATATGCATGGAATTCAGCATTTTTTATATCCTGCCCCCTGCTACCTCCCCCCCTCCCTCCCGCAAGAGTCAGTTCTACAGCACCATTGTTGGTGTTCTGTTGAATCAGGAAAAAAAAAGAAAAAAAAGTCTTTCAAATGGTGTACTGATTCAGACTAAAAACAGAGGACTTGTAGGTTTGTCTTCCAGAGATTAGCAGAGAAGAGGGATCAGGTATACTCCAAGGGTTTGGGATCCAAAGGAATGAAATGAGGATGAAGGAAGGCTACAAGATTTCACTGTTCCTCTACATTGGGGAAAGAGTGAAAGCTCAATGCTTACATAGTTTGCATAATTCTGGAGTTGTAGCGGTCCTTATAGCCATAGCAGTTACATATAGATACTTCAAGCTGTACAATTGCTTCATGGAAATTTTACTGTGTATAATAGACTTTTGTGTGTGTATTTTGGAACTGATGGAGGTTTAAAAAAAAATAAAAATCATCCAAAACATATATATATCAGGGTTTAAGAAAAAACATCAAAATGCTCAAAGTCTTTCCAATGATTAAGTAATCATCCCTTTCTGAAAACAAAAAGAAGAAATTAAACCAGTTCTTGTTCATATCCTATTTTGCGCCCCACCAGAAAAACAAAACAAAAAATATAAAACCTAAGAAAGCAGATTAAAGTCCATTAAACATCCATTTATTTTTTTTAATTGCATTTAAAAAGGGTGCTCTAGAAACAGATCTGAGATACCTCCTTGGAAAACTGTTCAAACCTCACTACCTAATGGTTGTATATCTTCTTTTAATTTCTACTTTAAATTTGCTCATTAATTCCTTTGTTGTTATGCTAACATAGTCCTTTTACACCTTGGCTCTCTGCTTCTGATTTTAGTCTTATTCTGTTTATAGAAAACATTTGTGTCCCCTGTCAGCTTTTTTTTTTTTTTTGCAAAGCTGAGCGAACCAGCTCACTTCACCCCTTCACATAAAATTGTCTTAGACTCTTCCTTCAGCTTTTCCCCTTCTTGTGTGTGGCAGACCACGACTTCTCTCTCCATGGGTCCTAGGATTGCATTCAATTCCTTGCCAGGTGCCACCATCGTGGTTCTTAACATCCTGTGTCTGAGTAGTATGCACAGGTTGCCTTCACTGTTCTGTACTGATGACAAAATTTGGTCCCCAAAGGCACAACCTTTCACTCTGTTTTATCCAGTTTTTCTTATTCTGTTCCTTCAGATCATCCAGTTCTTCCTCTATGCCTCTTGCAGGCAGCACTTCCAAATGTTCAGATGTCCATCTGCATGCTCTTGGTTAAGATATTATTAAAAATCTCAGCAAAATTTGTCCATTGATATTGATCTAAGAGGAACTGTAGCAAAAGGCTTTTTGCCAGGCATTAGTCCCGTTTCCCATTACAGGGGGCACAGTCCTTTCTCTTCTATTCCTCATTTAAACTTGATCTTAACTGCTTTCTTGTGGCAGTAAGTCAAGATGCTTTACTGAATGCCAACAGAGTATCTCTTTATTCTCTGTTCCGTTTAGGAAGCCAGGTATATCTCAAAAGAAAGTATCCTGGGTCAGTTTGGATCAATCTGTTTCTTGTAAATTTGACTGTGCTTTATCCTTTTTCCTTTAAAGCCTGAGCCAGAGTTCTATGTATTGTTAAAACTGCAGTCGTGCAAAACATTTCCTTTCCTGCCAAAGTTACCGCATTTGCAGATTTTAATTTACAGGGCAGTCTACACGTTGTGATGGATTACTTAAACATCCTTGCTACTGGACATATGATTTTGCATGCAGCTTTTTCCAGTGTCCTGGAGCAGATATTTTCCGGTCCCTCTGGCTCACATGAAGCAATACTGCTGCTAAGTTGTATCTTTGTTGCTCCATTTCCTCTTGGTACTTACACTTTGGCAAAGCCTGGCACCGATTCTGGCTATTCTTGCTTTATTGTTACACGTTTTGGTCTCTGAGACAGCTTGGCCTCTCAATGAGCCTGTTTTCTTCCATTTTGTGTAGGTTCTCAGTTTGTTCCCAATATGCTTCTAGAGATGGTTGATTTGTTGCATCCTTCCTACAAATTTCCTTCCCCTTCTTATTTTTTCTATCACTTCTCCTTCCTCAGTCCTTGCCCACATTATTAATTATTACTAATAACTGTAATAACTTTCCTTAAGTGAATCCAGCCCACCTCAAGGTTTACATACTTTAACTGTGTGACCCAGCTGAACTGATAACTTTGTTAACTTCTTAGTCATCCCTATTCAGACCTGACTCCCTTGAAATATATTCTGGATCTACCACAATAGCACATCATAAAGTAGACTTAATCCAAATGGATTATTTTTCTATGCATCTTTTTTTTTTTTTTCCCCCGTATGGGGATGTCATGAATTTAACTTGCTGTGCTATCTCCTTTGCTCTTCAGCAGCATTTCCTTCATTTCTATCTATAATAAGTAAGGTTCAAAGTCTGTGGTCTAGTGAAAATGGTAATTCCAAAATTCTCACCTTTTTTATTACTTCATTTGATTTTTTTGGAATTTTATGAATAAAATCTATTGCTTTTGTTAATGAGGAATTTTTCTATGAAGACCCCATTCAAGTTCAGTTGCATCACAAAAATATTTGATCCTTGAGGGATTTGTTTTTTTTTTTTTTTTTTTTTTTTTTTTGAGAATGTAGAGCTGGCAGCTCTTTATTATAATATAAAATCAGTTATTTTTGTGAATATAATTTGGTTTTGTATCTGTATGTACTCAAATGTTTGTTTTAGATTTTTTCTTTTTTCCTCTCATTTTATTGCAAATGAACAAATGGGTAGGAAGTTCAGATTTACACAAGACTGAGCTATTTTTATTTTGTGAACGTACTCTTATTTTTTACAAATGTATTTGAGGTAACTGTGGGTTCTTCATCAGTATTCTGAACTGCAGTTAAAACTTGTCTCTTCAAGATCCTTGTCTCTTTCTCAGAAAGAACTTTTTGTATTGTGTGTGTGTGTGTATATATGTATATGTATATTATTATTTTTTTTTTCACAGAGTATTTGTTAGTGCCAAAACAAGGTGTTGGGAAAACAAAGAAGTTACAGTTCCTTCCTCCAAGGGAGGTCCTCCCTCCCTCTTGCTTCCCTCCGCCCTCAAGTCTGGACTCCATCTCTGAGGCAAAGGAAAGGCTTTGTACTCTCTTCTTGGGTGGATGTCTAGTCTGCTATAATCTGATCCTTTATGATCAGTGCATCTTCTGAGTAACTCTGTCTTTTTCCAGTTGTCAGCTAATATTTTTGTCCTGACTTTTACTAAGTCTCCATCAGTCTTCCCATTATATCAAGCTCAATCACAGCTTAAATACCTCTTCTGAGAGGAACATCTCCTGCAGTGCGATGTGCTGTCACACTCCAATTACTTAAACAGAGCTGTAAAGGTTTCTCTCCTCTCAAAAACTATTTATTGTAAGGGATTCAAATAATTAGGGGCTGCCTTCCTTTTCAGTAAATGGTGGAGAAAGCACTGCAAAAACTTGCAGGCAAAAGGTGCAATTTCCATATGCAAGTCAGGGGAGAGAAAGGAGGAATGGAAAACAAGCAATTAAAATTGAATAATAGTACACACAGTATGTTCACGCACACTTGTTTAAATACTGAGAAATGCCTAAATCCAGGTCTTGTAGTTATAGGCCCATTTTCCAGATACTGCTCTTAAAAATTAGCTTGTTTGGGGGGGGCAGGGGGAAAATCGCAGAAGGCTCTATCTGGCAAATAGTTTTATAATCCTGTTCACGGTAAAACACAGATGGCCATTCAGCAGTGCTCCAGATGCTTCTGCAGGAAGCTTAGTCTCTCTGTGGAGCCATTCGGAGGGTATCCGTGGGTGCTGCTAGCTTGTAACAATACAGCATTTATTCACATCTTTTGAGAGATGAGCTGAAAAAGAAGAAACATGTTCTTATGTCAATCAGGGAGTAGCTTTCAATGTTAGAAGTAAGAGCTGTCTTCACCTGAAGCAATGGCTGTGTCCACATATTCATAACTAGGATGACACACATAGCCTTCAAAATTTAGCTTTGTAGCATGCGTTCTGTTGACAAAATGTATGCATTGAAATGTGGATGTCGTATCAGTTGGCAATATGGTGTCAGGCAGAATGCTGCAGGAAAAGCATCAGTACACACTAAATGCAGTAAATTGTAGCCTACTGAAGAAAGCGATGCTTAAATTTATAGCATAGGGAATATGGCATGGTGAAGGGCAGTTGTTTGAAAGCATATTTCAGAAATCTGTTTGTTTTGATCTGGATAGTACAATACAGAGAGAACTAAAAGGAGAGCAAGAAAACAAAGTGGACAGATAACAGAATTCTGTATCATTGCTTAAACAGGACTACTAATAAGCATGTAATTGAACATCTGCTTAACTGCATGTCTGGGTTATAGCACAAAGAGAACTATCATAATTCTACTCTGATATTTCCATAGTAGAGATTTTACTGGGTGATAACTAGGATAGTGCAAATATAAATGTTATTCTGTGGCAGAAGCTGTACAATTATTTTTTCCTATGTTTGATAGGAAGGAAAAAAATCAAGTGTTCTGCAGTCTAAATTTTTTTTTTTTTGAAGGAAATCCTTTGAATGCATTAAACAGTTGAGAAAATGTTATCATGAGCTTCACACTTAATATCTGCTGTTAGAAGATGTTTCCAAAAAATGGGTATCTTGGAGCTATTGGGGACCCACGGCAGCTTGAGGCATGACTCCCCCCCCCCCCCCCCCCCCCCCAGAAAATAAGCATTTGTTACACAGCCAGTTTAGTCCCCATGCTGAATACCTTCTAGAATTCTCCCAGGAATAATAACACTAATATAATCAAATGTTTTCCTATTTGTTTTTATTTTTTTATTAATAAACTTGAAAAGACTACCATATCAAATCATTCAGACAAGCACTCAGTCATGTTAGCTTTTGTTATTCATATGAGGAAAACCTGAATTGAAGATCAAAATGTTCCAGCAGAAATAGTGTTAGGGAGGATGAGAAGTCAGTGACTTAAAACAACTGTATAGTGCAGTTTCACATACTTGGATTGATTTGGCTATCCAGGACTGCTAGGTAGAAATCTCCATGCTCAGGCATATGCTACCTTAGAGGGCTCACCCAATTCAATGCACATTTGGAGCTGCTGAGAGGACCATGGCACACAAGCGAGCTGGTCAGAGCATGTGTTGCTGTGTGGGAGTTTGCAGTGACATTTCTGTGACTACTTAAAATGAGAGAATACAGAGTGGCTGTAAATGCTCTTTGGCTTTTGGCAGCAACTTTCAAGAATGTGTTCGTGAAGTTCAAACATTTAAGCCTGTAGACTCTGATTGACACCCGCACAATCAGGAGAAACAGCCAGATCTGTGTCTTTTAGATAGAAGTCAAATCATGGGAAAAATTCTTCCTGCGGGACACTGCAGTTTTTCTTCTTACCAATAAGTCAGAACCCTTTCAATCAATTAAATACCTCACTGGGAAGTAAAATGGCAAACTTATTTTACAGTGCCAGTCTCTTCTATTGTAGACATTTGATTTAGTTATTGGAATTTAGGAACTTTAAGCCAGAATTATATTTAGGCTAAAATTTATTTACCTACCACAAGGTTTAATCTTTCCTTTCAAGATGTGCAAGTAGTTTGCATAGTGAAATGCAGATGTTCTGACTGTAAATATAGGAATGGAAAATAAATTTGTTAAAAGCTTTCTCCTTTTCTAAGGTAGATGTAATTGAAATAGGAGAGTTAAAAATAAAAAAATAAAATAAAAAAAAGCAGGACACTAAATAATGGCTCTTCAACAATGAGAGTTCAGTAAGAAAATTTCCATTATGTTAAACTTAATGTACGCCAGGTTAATCAAAGTTAATGGACTGGCATCAGCACTAACAATAAACCATCTTCAATGAACTTTTTTCCTCTTATTTTGATTTTTGTTAAACATATTTTAAAATAGTACTTGATTAAGAATTACTGAGTAGATTCAGAAGTAATAGCTTATATGCTGTACTGTCTAGTAGACTCTGTGAAAGTAACATTAGCTAAATAATTATCCATAGTACACAGTAGAAGCGAACAAGATATTCACTGAATGTGAACACAATTCTAGTTTGCATAGAAAATATCTCAGTTTAAGTCAAATCTTGTTCATTAATTCATTGAGATGAATATTCAGATTGTATCTAGGTAGAAGCTTTTGTCAAAAGAACATGCCTGTATTTTAAGAAAACTAAAAATAAAAATGCATTGAGGGGAAGACTAGTTGTCTAACATTGCAGACAGTAAACTCACGGAAATCAGGTTTAGTATCTGCTGAACTGCATCCAAGGGCATTTTCTTTACCTTTTCATGGTGTGTCACCCCAGATAGAGATGAAATATGTTAAATTGTATCCGTGACTATGTGCCTACATTACCACATAATCCTGGAAGAAGTTCTAGTCTCTGCTGCTGTCCCCACATTTCACTTCACTGAAGGATTTAGGAATCACATCATTACTTCTGGAATTAAGGTAATGCTAAGTTTATAACTGAGTGTACAGAATGACATATTTAACATTTGGTCTGTCAGGATTTGGGAACTAAAGTGAGCTCCAAGAGCATCATCATCTTATAAGAGCATTTTGTTGTTTTAGTTTCCCCTTCTCTTCTTCCCAAGCCTTGCTTCGGTCCATGTCAAAGTGTTTCACGAGATCGTTGTAAATGGATCAGCTTCTCTGGAAGCTCTTGCTGATTTTGATGGTGAATTTATCTGAGCTCCATTCAGGATGCTGCTGCACTCCATTCAGTAATTTTGCCATAGATTTTGGTCAGAGACAATACCAAGCACAAAGTTGATAAACTTTCTTTGTGTAACATTCTGCATGACTACATATTTCCTTAAAAATATCTTTCACGGCTTGTCATCTACAAATCAAAACAAATGCCTCACTGTTCTAGTGCTCACTAGTCCTTGTGAGTAGCCTTGGGACCTATGGCTTTGTAATCTTTTATGCTGTCTGCTGTTTGCAAGTGAATTCAGAGGCAAACAAACCCGGGCAAAATGCAGCTAGTGTCATGACTTTAGAAACAACGTACAGTGGTGACTGGTTTGCTTTTAAAACACCAGGGAAACCGTTTTCCCAGTGGCTGACCTTTGTAGATTTATCTGCTTGTTTGGTGATAGCAGTTAAAGGAGAACCTCAGATGCTCTCTGACCCTTTTAGGTGGTTTATGGGTTTTTAATAGGACAGTTGGGAATAAAGTCCTCGGTAATCATCACAGAGATATTATGGTGTCAGCTACATGTATGCTTGCAGGGTTGGGCCTTAGGTCAGCTTGCTACTGCTAATATTTTTCCTTAAGTGTCAGAGAAACAATAGGTGTAACATTTAGCATACTTTGGAGAGATGACTGCATCTGTTTCACAGAAAGCTCTTTGTGGTCAGTATAATTAACTTAAATAGCTGAATGGTCACCCAAGATTCATCCAGCTGTTTCTAGGACTACTTTTTATTTGATTTTTTTACAGGTTGAATGAAACAAGCAGGTTTCTTGAAACTGGACATAGACGTAGAATGTGGTTTCTACTTATTTCCTTTTTTGTTCCTTTAGACTTTGTGGGGACATTTACAGACAAGGGGTGGCTTTCATATTCTTCTCTCAGTAAACGCAAAGGTAGAGACTCATGATGAAATCTTTACCTTCCCATCATTGTGTTTATCAAATTCATCTTCATAATTGTAAACATGGAAGAACTTTTGAGTTTGCTTATAGCTGATTGAAATATATGAGCAATAAGGATTTCACTGTGGTGCAGCTGAGCTGATAAGCTTGATCTCTACTACTTTTTGTCCTGAAGTTTCTGAAATAATCAGTGTCTACAAGAGATGTAGGTTACATACTTAGTTCAATCCATCACCAACAGATTTTGGTTTGGCTTTACAAAGCCAGTTAATGGACTTGGATACCCTTTTTGCATGAAAACTTTTCTTTGTCTTTTGCCTTGGGCTAGAAAGCCGGAGGTGTGAATCACATTTAGTTTTCCATAGTTCAGTTGCTTCAAGATAAGACAGCTATGTAATTCAGTCTGCATGGTTTACCTTGGACTGCTTTGATGTCATATTGTCTAAATGCAGCAGTTTTGCAAGGAGGATGTCCCAGATTTGTATCAGTTTTGTGCTCTGAAACTTTCCTTGCACTTCTGGAGGAAAAAAAAAATATATATATATATATATAGTAGGCTATTCTGAGACTTCCTTATGTAAAGCTTTTATGCCATTTGCATTTTATCTACCTTTATGGATTTGTATTCCATGGGATTATCATCTCACAGGTTGTTTCTGATAGAGGTTCTTAACATTTAAGATTGAGTGTTTTGACTCAGAGTGTGATTTCCACTGGTTTTGATTCTCAGAAATATTTCTGAAAATCTAAGTCATGGTAATGATATTTCTGAATATTTCTGAAATTTCTCAGTCATGGTAATGATAAAAGGCATCTCTCCCTCTTCTGCCTTCCTGTTTAAGGATTTATAATGCGAGTTGAGGTAAGGTGTAACAATTCACGTGAAAACAACATAAAACATTTGGGAGTACAGAGAGTGACTTGACACTGCTCATCCCTATTGTCTCTAGGTGGACTGAGGATTGTCAGATGTGACTTGTAGGATGCCAAGAAGAATTCACAAACTTGTATTAGAAAGGCCTTGCTTCCATTTGTGCTCTTTAGAAAAGGTCATTGGTCTCATGATGACCTAGAAATCATTAAAACTCTGATACTGAGCAAAAATACCTTTAAAATGCACCCTAACTTGCATTCTTTTAAGTGTATAGAATATGAAGGGGCATAGGTAAAGCATGGCTAGCCTTGACCGCATCTGGTCAAAATGAATCTTCTTCTCTGACTTACAGCTTATTAATTCTTAACATCACAGGTTGTGTAGGGGCTACTGATTTAGCCTTCAGAAAAACTTTTGTGTTTCTAAAATGCTTTTAAATTCTTCTTTAGCCGCTTCATTATAATGCACTTGCCCCCTCAATTTTTTTCCAAATTAATTTTTGTATTTCTCAGGTGGTATGCTTATTAAATTCACAAGAAAAATGTGTAATTTGGCCTTGTAGATGTTTGGAAAGCATATACTTATAACATTAAAGGGTATAGAGGAAGAAGGGAGGATATTGCCACTTTCTTTCTTTCCTTGACCATTAACATCTTAAGTCCTTGTAATTAAAGGACAGCTAATGTAACAACCTTAATAATCTATAATGAGCTATTAATTGTATGTGCATTACATCATTTGTAATATCCCACTGTATTGTTCTAGCTTTCCTTGCTTTCAGATTTTAGCAAAAAGAATTTATCTGGAAATTCTTTCTTTAGCTTTTCCCCAATTCTGGTTAGTTCATATCCCTAGATGAATGTGAAGTTAAATGTCTCCTTCCCCTTCATTCTCAGGAACTTCACTTTATTTAGCATGTGGGCTCAAAAAGAAGAGAAATTCTTCCATTTTCTATCACCTTTCCAACCTGCAGTTTTTCTCTTTCTTCTGAAAACAGAAAGAAATTAAGACAGTAGCTTCCAAGTAATAGTTTCTGTGGTTTTTCATGGAATGTTCATATTTTGTTTATGGAAAGTAGTATTTATAAGGACTGAAAAGATAACACGCTACTGGATTTGCTTTGTTTGCCTAAACCTATGGAGATGATGGCCATTTCTTATCAATAGAAATTACTGTTAAAAATAGCAGTTTTCTTGTTGCAGCCTGGTTTGTTCAATGGCAGATTACTAATTGCAGACTTCATATGTTGTTTTTATTTATTTAATTGTCAGTTTAGTAATATTCAGAGAAAGATTTCTGTCAGCTTCCATGGGGGACTACTACCTCCATATTTATAGGAGTCTAATATTTAATTTGATTTTTGATTTTTCCCCTTTTTCTTCCCCAGACTGAGCTAAAGTGGAACAATTCCAGTTTATTCTCTCTTTGGACAGCTTCTGTACTGCCTTTATGAGCAGAGCAATGCAGATGTTTTTATCTTCTCCTTTACTAAATACACTATTTTATCGTCAAGTTAATTCATCGGGGGCTTTTCCAGTACAGCTTTCTGTACTATGTGTGTAAAAGATGGCTTGCCTGCGGTAGTTGTGTTGTTATATTTTTTAGATTATCATGCCAAAACTACAAAAGAACTGGTAGGAAAATCATAATGTTGCTACAACATGCTGATTTATAGAAAGACAACCAATGATGTTTTTTATATGAAAATTCATTTGATCTGCATCAACAATGTGTATGGATGAAAAGGAAGTACTTTGTACATTACTGAAAGTAAGTTCCTTGTAGTATATATTATTGCCTGCTGTGCCCATCAAATTGAATTAGCACTTAGTGATCTGGTGAAAAACGTTGCCTGGATCAATTGTTTTGGGGATGGCTACAAGAAAACTGATGTGTATTCTGTCCGACACCCAGAAATCAATGAGACGTAGCTGACTGTGCACATGTGTTATCATCAGAGCATCTGACATTCAGATCCACGTTTAGTGTGCAGTGAGGAGTCAGCACTTACAGGACAATAACAGTTATTTTTAGCCAAGACTAGTTGTTTGCATACCTGCTTCAGCCATGCGAACAGATCAGCTGCTGAGCAATAAGTGTTCTTTCAGAATACACACCATCTAGTAATTACTAGTTTGTGACAGATGTATCACATGAATTTTGTCAGAAAGCTCATTCTCAGAAGAAACAATGGGTGTACCCCATGCTCTAAAACAGTCTTGAAACTTCTCAGGAAAGAGGAAGAAAAAGAACTGAAGTGACAAAATGAGACAAAATTTACAGAGTTTGAAAATCCAAAGTGAAATATATTCTTAGCTTCAATGAAATGGTGTGCAGACATCTTATTTAACGTTCCAGCTTCAAATGGTGGAATGATGTACCAAACCTGGCAAACTTGGAAGGAAAAAAAAAAATCATCTTTGTCTTATATGTATCAAATGTTCATGCCCTGATTTTTAAGAAAGAGCAAGATCTTTGCCATTATTTAGAGGAATATAGAACTGCAATTCAGAAGTGAGAATTACTCTTAATTAAAAATTAGTCTGAGAATTTCTTAATTTTATTGGATAGGTGATCTTCCTAAAAACTACATCCTATAAGCTGCAGAAACTGTAAGTTTCTCTCCCTGCAACAGGGAAGTTAGTCTTGGGTGTATAGTTTCCTTAGCAAGCTTTTGTACTGAGAACTTGTCTTAATAGTAACAGTTGTACAATGATCTTTGAGGAGTAAGCATGCAAAAAAGATCTACGTTACCAGAAATCTGGAAATGAAATCTCTGAAGCAGATAGGTGTATTTGCTATGTTTTCAAAAGGTTAAGGGAGTTATTGCAGTTAGGATTGTTCAGAGGTATAACGTCTTATTAACCAACTAAATACATATGACGGTAACTGATAACAGGTACACAAGGCATTTCTCAGCTCTCCTTTTTCACTGATGGGAAGAATGCTTTATCACCCAATTGATTATGACTGAATGACGAGACTGTGCATTGAGCAACTGCAAAAGGTAACAGATTATTAGACCACTTTAACCAAACTCCATTTGCAAAAAATCAATTCTATCACGAGAAAAATATTTGTCACTTTTCATCTTGATGAAGGATTGATGCTTAATATCGCAGAAAGCATCCAGCTCCTGGCTAGCTCTCAGAAAATATGCTACATTTGCTTAAGCTGTTGTGCCATTATAATATTGCATGTAAACAGAAACAAATTATGTACAGTGATTTCATAGAGGTGAGAAATTATAAAGTGGGGTGATGACTACTTTGCTAATGTGTATCTATCCGTTAGTTCCATCAGAACATACAAGTGACTGCAGCAGGTAAAAAGATCATGCACCTAAAATCCCAGACTGTTAAGCTAGACCTTACATCTCTGTTTCTAAGCTTGTTCCAGGATCTATGAAGACTCTCTCTTCAATTATAAAATCTTTGGATAAGTATCATAGACTTGCTCAGTTTAGATTTCAGTGGTTTCTCTAGTGTTACTAAAGGTTAAAATACACTTCTTGCATGATGATTGAAAAATGAGTTAATTATGGAAGTCTGAATCATCAGTGTTTTGAAACCACTTGTTCTTGACTAAATGAGTACTAAAGTGTTATCAAATCAGAATTATCTACCCCCTCTGCACTGTAGAGTGACCAAACAGTGGAGATAATGCAGAACCCTGCCCTGTGCTTTTGTTCATTCACTTGTAAAATAACCAGAAAAGAGTAATCATCTCTTTTCAGTTTGAAGGACTCTCTTTAAAACAAACAAAACCTCTTAGGCAGACAATACAGCACATTTCCCTTCTCTTTCAGCATCTGGGTTGAACAAGATAAATTTTCCTCACAGTAATACCCAGAAACTCCTTTCTGGGAATATGTTACAAGGCAGCAGCAGAGAAGCACGAGGCTGGCCCACCTTTTTCCCTTCAAAACCTTTCTGATCTACCTTATAACCTCACCACCTGCACACACCAAGCACCCTGGCTTGCCCCAGGCCTCTCTCCTCCACCTTGCCTGGGTCCTCCCAGTTTTCTTCCCCTTTCAGCGAGCAAGGAGAAAAGGCAGGGAGGAGGGGGAAAGACAAGAGCCTTTCCTCTGCTGGCTTGCCACCGCTCTATGTAGCATGCCTCTGGCTCTTGCCTTGGTTTGGTTTCCCTGCGTACCACCTCGTGTTCTCCCACAAAACCCTGTGGTGACTTGGGTATCGCAATTTGGATTAACTGTGGTAAACCGAGTGTTTTTTTGTTATTGCCAGAGCTGGGAGAAAGAACTTCAGGGATGTATATATATGTAAAGACAGCACCAAAGAGAAGAAACAGAGAGCCAAGCAGTGGACAGAAAAAAGGCCAGATGTAACTGCGGTAAGAAGCTTTTTGTGGTTCTCGGTTCTCCTAAGGGAGAACTGCAGACATACTCCACAACTGTAATAGTGTTTTTGTACTGTGGGCAAGTTAGTGTATTTAATCATGAAATGCTTTATAGCCCTGTGTGTAAAGTATATTTGAACTGCAAAGCACTGTTATACTTGGCCATAATATAAAAGTAAATTCTAACTTTTTCAATCTAGTCAAACAGCTTGAGCTATTATATTGGCCATTATGGACCCCAGCAGAGGTGTAGGAATCTCATTAGAAATGTAAATGTCAGGTAGAACACTTAAGAACCTCATTATGGGGAAGAACCCAAGTATCAAAAGTGACATAAATTGCTGGCCAACTTGAATATTGCAGAAGAGAAATCCTGCAGAGCACTGTAATGTGGTTTAATTGGAATGACAATTACTACCAGCTTTATCTTGATATAATGAAGATTAAATGTATCGGTAACTAGACTTGTGCTTAAACTGACTGACTAAAAAGAAAATAATGTAGAGGTAATAATTCTCTGTAAATATTGAATAAAACTCTTATGGCAATAAGAAGTATTTTGTAGGAGTGTTGTGTACTTTAATACAACAATAGTTGATAGGAATGCTACAGACTGCTGTATGGTAAAAAGTGTCTATTTCAGATCTGATATTCAGGTTTACTCAGTAAAAAAAGGCTTCTTAATAAAAACCTAGCTATTAATTTTGTTGCTCAAAGTGTTTGATTGTCTAACACTTCCTTTGCCTTGTTTTCTGACGGAGAAGCCAGCTTCTGAGTGGGTCTGTAGTGCACAAGGAGCAGCACTTTGAAATGCCTGGTAAGAGGGTATGCCCTTGTAAGTGTACCAGGACCACCACACATCTTTAAGTGACTGAAAACTTGAACTGGAAGAAATGCAGTGGTAATGTTCGAAGGTACATGCTTGTGACCTGCAGCTGTAGTCAAAAAGCTGGCATGGTTGGCAGGGAGGAAGGTAACAATAGGAATTCACAGTGGAGGTGAGGAGAATGCAAACCTTTTTGACTGCTCTTTGCTTTTCAGTTATGTCATTGTTCTGTATTTCTCGACTGTCATACTTTTCCCTTTTATCAAGGAAACTTTGGAGGGCACAGTAGGATTGGCTGTTTTGACATAAATAAAATTAAACTGTCCTTCTTGTAAGCAATTGGTATTGATTATTTTGATTTCTCTTTATTTAAAGAAAGTGACAGGAGTGCTCTAGTGCATCCAGACCTGATCACATTATGAAGGCTAACCAGAATTCAGAGCTTTAACATACTTTATCAGATCGAGATCAGCCACATGGTGATTAGGAAGAGCTGCCACCCACAGCCATAGTTCAAGAGTCTGCAGTAGCTGAGCTGTTCTATATAGCAGTTGGCACCTATTTTTTTGTTGTTGTTTGTTTTAAATCAGCAATAGAAACAGTGTCCAAACAAAGTGCATGTGTTTTTTTTTTCTTTTTGACAAAAAAATGGAAAACCAACAGGAGCTGCAAGTAATGGAGGTACCAGGATGAGTTTGTTAAACTCATATAGCATAAATTAGTTAGGCTCTACCTTTAGTTAGCCGTTGGATTTTTTCATTCACTGGTGTCCGTATAAAATCATCACATTGCTTAGCACAATTAGGCTTGATTGTTTAAACGGTCTGGATTGAAATAGCATTAATTAGCTATGTCATGCTATTACTCATTGCCCATAAACTTGCTGTTACCATTCAGATCATGCTTGAATTTACTGGCAAAGCAAAACCTGAAAAACGTATCAGACCAAGTATACTTTATGGTGCTGTTTTATTTTTTCACTTATTTTTCTGAGGGAAGACATGCAGCAACTGAAGAAGTTTTGAAATGTAAAATGGGACAGGAAATGAGAGAGAATAGGGAGATAGGGCCATTTTTTTTTTTTTTGGTTATTATTACTTTTAGGAAAACTTTTGATTTTTCCTGTTTTAATAATCTTATACTAAAATTTCTACATTGACTTCCTGAGTGCACAGAGTTCGCCTTTGCCCCTTTCAGAGATCCCAATCCAGCAATTTACAGGTACGAGATTTACTTTCCTTCTCACAGATGTTTTACTTTTCCTTGCTTTTATATTATTTCTTTTTATCTCATTTAAAATGAGCACATAAACTCAGGAAACACAATGGCTTAAATTTAGATTTAATTAGTTCATTTAGAACCAAGCAAAGCCAAGCACAGAGGAGCAAGTATGCCATGCTTATTGTGGTTCAAGTTACTTTAAGAAACAAAGCTGAACAGAAATGCCAGTGTTTATGTTCATTTACATAAGCAAGTGCCTGTTTGTGTATAGTATGCATTTTTTTATTTAAATGTAAAGCCATTTCCTAGTTGTAAAAATCAGACATTATTAGATCCCTAACCTCACCTAATAGCAATAACTTTGCTCTCCCCATATTCTGAGTTGTGCTTGGATGGTGCACCAGCTTGCTTCTTTGGTGTGAACAATTACTGTCATACGGCATAAATCTGCTTCATAAAGCGACTGGTTAAGCTCCAGATTCTTAATGCTGGGCCTCTTAACATAAATAGTTTCTTAACATAACACTTTGAGAATTACCCATGTGTATCAAAAAGAAGTCTTCAGTGAAAAAATTGTTCCATCTTCCAGAGTAGTCTCTGACTGGCTTTGCTCTCCTTAAGCATATAAACTACTGTTTCATTCAGTACTAAAACTTGTACTGATCTTATATAAGAACTTCATTTAAAGTCACCTAGAACACAGGGAAAGAATGAATGTCTGTAGCTTATTGGATTGCCTTCTCTCATGCAAGATTTATAGTATATGTGTGCATGTATTAAAAATAATAAAAAAAAAATTGGTGGAGAGGCATAACAAATATTAACTCTGTCTTTAGGATATGAGCCTTCCGAATTTGTTGGGAAAGCTTACTTAGGTAAAACAAGTTGATATAATTAAATAATGCATTAAATTAAGCTAGAATACTTTAGTTCTTCAATGTAGACATAAAAATGCAAAGGAACACTCACAAAACATAGACATCATTTGAGAAACTTCATCAGTCTCTGTGTAGCCAAGGTGGTGAAGGCAAATGTGGTGCTTAATGCTCTATTTCCTTTTTAGGATTGTATGACATGGATTTTTTTATATAATATCCATTACTGAATTGTGTGGAAATTTCAAGCTGATTGGATGGCATGGTCCACATATCCTAGTCCCAGTTTGGGTTTCAACTTGATGATAAACTTAAACTCCACTGTCCTTCTCTAATCACAAAGGAGAACTATCGGTCTCTTGAGTAGCTGGTAGAATTAATGCTTGAAGATTCCACGATTAATGTAATCTTTATGCAGTAATTTCCACTGTTGTCCAATACCCAGGATTAATCTATTCATAGTGGCTATTAAATATTTTAAGAAATTGTAACTTAGTCAAGAGCATGAGATCCACATCTAATCAGAACTTTCTGAATGTAAATCATTTATGCAATGCAGACAGACTTCCTTGTAAAAGACGTCAATAACGCTAACTAGTAAAAATTCATTTTGTCGAGCACGTAGTACTTTTAATGTGCTCAGATTTTGTTGGGTGCTCTTAGACTGTCTTTTTAATTTAGATTTCCAGACACAGTGAAACCACATCCTGGATGCAAACCATACCACAACTATATGTACTTCTGAGCCAGAAAAATTACTCTCAACCATCAAGGGCTGCATGGATATCTTTTTTTAATTGCCTTTCAATACAATCAACATCCAAGTAAGTCTTGGCAAATGTGGTTTAGTCAATAATTTCTACTGGCATTACTAGTATGTCTTAGAAGAGAGAGGGTGAGTCACCTACCAGACATAATAACTGTATTAGGATGGATGCTATTTCTCACACTGATCTTTGTCTCTTTGCACAGCAGAAGATGAGAAGGCAGCTTGCCTGACTTTTTGACACTTACTTGCTCTGATTTGGCCAAATTGAGTTCCAATAAAGCCAATGGAAATATTTCACGCATCTCATATAGCCTTGGCTCATGTAAACTTTCACAAAATGTCTATTTTCGTTTTGCATTTGAGCATCAATTTCATTCAGGAATCCCAGCAAATATTGCAAAATCCCTAGCATTTACGCTGATCTATTGGGAAACCATCCATCATTTCAAATACCTACAAAACCTGTAATTAGTGTCTGGATAACAAAACCAATATGCCAGGAGAAAGTTTTCGAATACCTGGGTCAGAACAAGACTCAATCGTAAATTTGTGGTAAGGCTGAAATCCTGAATGTATATTTCCCCGTACTTTCAGTATTTGCACCTGCTGGCTTGGTATGGTTAAATTATTGCAGGCTGGCATATAAATTGACAGCTTCATCTCATTATTTTTTTTTCTGTATTTCTAGTATGTTTTTAATTAGAATTTTGAAGTCTGTTTCAAAGGGTTTTTTTTTTTTTAATTGTGTTTTAAAGTATAAATCAACTACAAGAAAAATGTTTGGTTTGATGAATCATAATCTGTTTTATCACACAGACCTCAATGGTGAAATATAAGATAGGATGAGGTACGCAATGGATGAGAAGCTATTTTTTCTACAGCTGATTTTCAGTAAGATGGAGATCTTCCTACCCCAAGGTTTCAGCATTAGCTAAAGAAAATTTCCTTTAAAGTAACACTTGAGTTAGAGCAGTATAAACAGTAAGGCTGCCAATTCGTTGCTCTAGACTCCTGTCAGGAATCTGAGTGAACTTGGTACTTGATTTTGACATACATGTTTATTTTATACCACAAGGTTTGCTTTTTCCAATCATACTTCTCCTCAGGGTTTATTTTGTTTTGCCAATACTAACAAAACTATTTGTGTGGTACCTGCTGGATTATTACCAAAGACATCTAGCAAGTCATTCTACACCCTAATCTTAACATATTTTTAGCTCAGATACATAAACAGTTAACTTATTCCTAAAGTAACTGCCTTTCAAATCCCAAGTCACTTAAGCATTCTCTGATTATCTGTTTACTGGATGTCACTTGTTGACTTTTATTTTCTCAACGTTATTAGAGTGAAATCCTCTAACTGGACATACTAGAGGTGTTTCATCTACTGCAGTCATTCCATGTTTGTCTGGGGTTTTCATCCTTTTTGTACTGCTTTCCCTTGTTAAAATTTGCTTGAAGCCAGGGTGATTTGCTAAATGTTTCATTAGTTGCCTACACTATTTATTTTTTGGTAGTTGGCCACTAAGTTTAATATTTTTAGGACTCCTGAGGTGGACAAACAGAATGTTTTTTGGCTTAATAAAATAGAAAGATTAGTTTGGTACTTAACAACCAAGAAAATCAATGTCTATTTGCATGTTATTTCTGCTCTAGGATACTCTAAGTTTACCAGATCTCCAAAGTAATCTCATTTGGAGCTTAATATGCTTAACAGTTCATACTGTGTCTGCTTTATTTTCTGCCGGCTACTATTGATCAGTGCTGAGAATTCTACAAACCCTTGTGTATTTTGGCATTTCTCTGTCATGACTGTTATTATGCGTTGTGTTTTCCAGGGACAAATTTCACATGGGATTGGTGAATCAACATTTTCTGCCAAATTTCATGAGTGGTTGGCCAAGTGACGGTATTAATTGAAAAAACCTGCTGGCAGTTCAAGCATGCTAATATAAACAGGGGCACATTTTCTTTCCAGAAGTGTATTTTAGCCATTTAGTGACAGGACTGTAATTCCCAGCCTTAAGAAAGCTGTCATGCCGAATGGCAGGTAAGCCTTCCTTCGGGAAGAGCAGTATTCCTGTTCCAAGGGAAAAGAGATTACAGCAACTGAAGTTGCCCCCTGTCTCAAGAAGATAAGTTTTTTCGTTGGTTGGTTGTTGTTTTTTTTTTGTCTTTTTTTTTTTTTTTCTTTGGGAGGTATCTGAGAGAAAATAAAATAGGTAGCTACCATTTTTTGTTAAGGTGGTTATTTACTAGGAAAATGAACTAGGTGAGGAGATGCATAATTTTGCATCACCAGGACTAAATACGGTTTTCTAAATCTTCAGTATCGATGTTTCTGCATCATTTGCCTAGAGAACAAGCATAGGCCTTAATTTTAAGTTTAAGTGATTTGTAAGCTCTTTGATGCCAGTGATTTGTAAGCTGTACGATGTTGGTGAGATTCACTTGAGTGGGTATAACTTCAGTGTCCCTTTAAATTGATAAGCAGTCTTCAGCTATAAAGGCATTATTTTTCTAATGGATAAATTCTAATTTAAATTCAGTTTTGAGAACATAGAAGAACATTTATATGAGAAACTATGATCATTAGTTATGTAATAAAAGGATTTAATTGATGGTCTGCATAGGGACTGTTTTGTCTAATTACAAGGGCAAGTTTTTATCTGTTGGGATCTATTCAGTTTGCTGGGACAGATGTCAAGATGTCAATGTGCAACTGCAATGTTGTTCTCCTTTCCCCTGTAATTCTAGGGAGACAGAATTGCAGCTGGGATGATCACAGGGCTCTGTCCATGTACCTGCCTTGTTATCTTTAGCCTCCAGCCCGTGATGCTTGTGTGTTGCCACCCAGCTGAGTAGACATTCTTGCAGGCAAGAGGTCAATATTTAGAGCCAAACAACCAGGGCAGAATATTTTAATATACAGCACTGAAAAGCTATTTCTAGTTCAGAGTGGGATTCTAATTTAAAGTAGTCCTGCTGGTTTTGATGGGATGGGGAAGACACTTAAGTCCTGCTTTAACCTAGTTAATCAGTTCAGGTATCAATAAGAGGGTTCCAGCAAGGACTGAGGATAATTAGGCCATGTATTTGTGTGAGGCTTTTTTCTCTTGCTAATATCTGAGCTACATGTCTTCAATTTGTCCTGGGTAAGGATACATTTCCTGCAAGTCATGCTTCTGACTGTGGTCTAGGCATAGCTTATGACTTTTATTTCTCAAGAGAAATAGGCAAGGTTTCCTGGCATAGAAAATAGAAAAACTAATGACTGCATCTACTTTTTATCATTATCTTCTTCATTTTGCTGCTGCTGTTCAGCAACACGTCACTATTTAGCCACATCTCTGCAAAGTATAAGCTGCTTACAAGTCAGCATACATCACACTGTATTGCAAGCACACATAGGATTTCTGGGTGGTTTTTTTTTGTTGTTGTTGTTTGTCACTGCAGGGTAATATCTGTGGATGAGATTACTTACTAGTCTGTATCTCTGCTTTCTCCTGTTTTTATTAATTGACCCTAACTTTCAAGTATATCAACCTGCACAGATTTGTTTCAGATATCATTGCGTAATGAGTGTTTCTATTAACAAAAGCTACTATTTGTGAACTTCTGATCTTCCAGAAGAGAGAAGTATAGAGTTGTTATAGTAACCATTTTATTTGATGGAAATTGATGCGAATCTTTATGGATTTTGTTAAGATGAAAGATGGCAACAACAGTTGACTTGGTTGTGTAAAATCCTTACATATAGGTAAGTTTTCAAAAACTCATGAGAACTTGGTCCTTTTAAATTAGGCTGCAATTTTACAATCTGAGGAAAAAATGGCTAGGCATAAGTTGATTAAAAATGAAGAAAGGGCTATTATGGAATGTTCCCTGAATTTAAGTCTCATGATATACTCATTATATGCCACATTCACAATTTATAGCAGCTGACTTAGTGTGCTTCATTAGAGTAATGCCAGTGAGAATTTTCCACTTACTAAAAGTCTAACAAATGCATAATAAGTTTTTAATCCATGTTAATCTAAAACATGAAGAATCAAAAGTAAAAATAAGGTTTCACTTACAATGCCATTGATCATAATAGTGATCCATGTAGCCTAGAATCCATGTCCTTCTCAAGATCTAAAGGACTGTTAAACTTAGGAGACTTCTATGCAATGTACTCCTTGCTGTGTTTCCAGTAGGAAATTCATATATGGTTCTGTTCTAAGGCTATCTAGTTAGAACATAGTCATCAGTCATGTTGTTAAAGAGTTACCAAAATCCATTTAAAAAATAACAGTAATCTCTAAAAAATAATTCTAGTACTTGAATGCATCAGTCATTAAGATAAGTTTTGCATAGTCTTGAAGAAACTTGTGCTTTATATAGGCAATATGCTTGTTTTATGCAATGCTAATAGTAAGGTTTTTTTCTGTAAAATGTGAATGAATTCAGAGGTTTGTGTTTTATTGTTGTCTCTGGTAATGACTTTTTGTTTGTTCATGGGAGCAGTGAAAGACGTCTTAAACTGAAAGTTTCTTTTTCTATTTCTATATAAATGGGGGTGATTCTGATCTCATACTTTTTACACTTCAGTGATTTCAATGCTGTTGTTGTTGTATTTGTCATCCAAAGTCATGATCTGGCTGAGAATGAAAGGGGAGTCCTAAAGTTCAAATACTTAGTATTGCTTGAGTGTTACTTAGGGATTAGTAATATTTCAGATGAACATTTAAAATCTTTTTATTTGATTAATTAAATTTTACTAAGAGCTGCAATGAAAGCATGAGTTGATACTGAGTCCAATTATGTGACTGCATCCAGCTTTAAAGCCAAGTTTGAAATAACTTTTCCTGTTTGCAAGTTTTTGAGCAGACCAGTTCAATAAACTCACAAATGTTACTAAGTAATTATAGCTTACCATAATCACTAAATATATATATATATGTATATATATTTTTAAAAAAAATCCTAATATTGTCAAAAAGGAAAGTGATAAAGTGATGCACAACGGACAATATCTCAGAAAACAGTGCACTCTTGGAGAAGCTTCTGAAGTTTCTCTGCAGCTCTGACACTACAAATCTATGAATATGTAGTTGCTTAACTTAAATCTTTAAATATTATAATATAACATGAGTGAAAGACGTGGATTCAATGTACGAGTTTGAAACATTTTGTAAGGACAGTGATTTAAAAGGAATGATTTTGTGTCAAAGAAAGGAATCTCTAGTCTGCAGTCTGAGTTTGATTAATGACTCTATCTTAGTATAATAACATAAATATATTGAAGGGGATAGCCACATGTGAGATTTTTGTTCCATGGGGAATATTGGTCTTAATTTTCTTCTACCATAAACTAGGTTATGATGTTGAAGTCTTGAAATTCTTAATTGTGTTTGTACAATATACTATTTATTTCCAAATTGTAATGTTACTTACTATATAGACTTTTTTTTTTTTAAAAAAAGTAATTAGATTTTTAGGGAGTGATTCAGCTACCAAATAGCACAGATCCAGTATTGTGCCCTAGAAACTCTGCACAATTACCTCTGGACATGAAGTATTGCTCCAGAATGGTGGAGGGCCTCAGCCATGCTTTTTGTCCAAATATTCATCTCTTGCACACCTTAGAGGATGTGAAATGGCATTAGATACATATCTTTAGGCAGCTGAATACCATCTTTATAAAAATTTGTAACAGTTTCTATTACTTCATTGTATTTTGTAGAAACAATAAATTTTTAAGTTATAAAGCTGAATTTCTAAAGAACTTACTGAAGTGAAACATTCAATTATTTAACTCGCTCTTGCTTTGATTTTGAACAGTTTGCTGTAGGATTTTTTTTTTAATCTTTGCTAGCTCTTTGTAGTGCCTTAGATACTTCAGATAACAGAAGGTAGAAGTAGATAACCAGTTAGGCAGCTTACATTTCTGGGAATGTTAAGAGAAGCAGTAGTTCAAAAAAGGAAATTCAGTCTAGATAAATCAAGTGAAACTCCTACTCAACTGTTGTCGGATGAAATTTTTAGCCCTGTACTAGTGAGGCTATGTAATGAGCATAAAAGACATAGTTTTGGGGGTTTTGTGTGTGTTTTGTTGTTGTTGTTGTTTTTCCCACATAGGAAAATGAGGATGCTTACGAAGAAGACTAACACTGAAAACGAAAACTAGGAAAATTTGAAAAGGTGATATGTGGAAAAGATCAAATAGAACACTCTGGTCCTATGAAGAAGCAAGTACAATAAACAGATTTGAACATTTGAGTGACTTCTATCAATGTGCAGTTGAGCTGACGGGAATAATCACATAAGTCTGCTACAGAAGGCCAGGTGTATGCACTTTGCCTTGGCAGTGATTAAGAAGATACAGAGGTGGACCTAATGGCTGTTAGTAGCTTATGGTACCAGCTATATGAAAACAGAGAGGCAAGTTACGTTGGTCAAAAATGCCCCAGGGAGCCAAGGAGCAAGTTTATTGTAGACAGTAGAGACAGAACCGCACAGCTATGTGAGCAACAACTATCTTAAAGGAGCTGCAAACGTAAGCTGAGACTTCAGAATAATGTTTTCTGTTGCCTGGTGTTATAAGGAAAGTGTGGAAAACCTGGCTCAAGTGCAACCAACGTGGTCTATCAATTCTGCAGTGGCTTTCAAAAGAAGGGACCAGCAGCTGCTAGAGTGCAAGGAATCCTCTTGATGCAGCACCTTCATCTTGCTGGAAGAGAATCCAACCTTTGTCACTCTGGCAGCCTGCCGTTGTGCCCAAGAGCGATGGCAGGGTTGACCTGCTGCTTCAGACACGCTTGTGCAAATGGAACTACCCTGTCAGCATTTCAGAGGCTCCAAAGGTTTTCTGTCAATAATGGACTGTTGCAAAGCACAGTTATTACACACACTCCCAGTGGTTCTGCTCCAAGTAGTTCAGAAGGCAATAGCCTCGTTGATTCCTCCTGCAGTTTGGGTGCAGTACCTCTATCCCTCTTTTGGCTGACTTGCATATGATATAGGGAAAAACCAAGACAGTTTCCCTTGGAGAGATGTTGTAAAGTTCAGCATCTACAATATGTTACAAAAGCAAGCTTATCTGATGAGAGAATTTTGCCCTGTCATTTTTAGTTTTTGAAGCACTCTACAAGCCTTACACGAGGTGATTTCCCCATCCCTTCATCCCCTCTTTAATACCAGAAAAGACTGCATGCCTCTTGCCATATTGTAAGTGATGTAATATGTCCTACTGGGACAAGAACTAAAATGCAAAGGGAAGAAACGGTCCCATGAGGAAAACCAGTGTTTTATTATAGGAAGTAGAAAATCAAGAACTGGTTCTCCAGTGTAATAAAGAGAATGATGATAAAAGAAAGATACATCAGCAGAGACTTCAAAGGCTGTCACATTATTTTTCTTAAAATTGTGGACACCAATTTCCATAGCTAAAACATAAAGTAGTAAGGGCAGAGAAAGCAAAAATGTGTGTACATATAACTGCTGTCTTTAATCTTTTATGTGGAGAACACAATAGGGAGAAAAAATTGTCAAAAGATTTTTGTTGACTATTACTGACAGAAGCTGTAGCAGAGAAAGCTAATAAACTTAAGATGCAAATAGTGACTCTCATGAATCAGCCCAGTCTTCTGTTTGTCAGTGGAGGAGAAATACAGTAGGGTATACATAGGAAATCAATGCAACTGCCACATTTTAAATACTCAGAGCTTCTAAAGGTCAGACCAGGCTGGCTATTCTGTATTCACTCACTTCTGTTACAGCCTCCTTCTCCCTCTGCTGAGTTGGTCCTAAAAAAAAAAAAAAAAAAAAAAATGAAAACCCTTAAGCTTATGGTTTCTGTCCCGCCTTCAGCTCTTGGACTCTGATGAGGGTGGAAAGGCCTTGCAGAGAGATCTGGACAGATTGGAGAGCTGGGCGATCACCAACCACATGAAATTAAACAAAGGCAAGTGCCAGGTACTGCACCTGGGACGGTGCAACCCTGGCTATACGTACAGACTGGACGATGAGACGCTGGGGAGCAGCCCTGCAGAGAGGGATCTGGGGGTTGTGGTTGACAGCAAGCTGAATATGAGCCAGCAGTGCGCCCTGACAGCCAGGAGGGCCAACCGTATCCTGGGGTGCATCAAGCACGGCATCGCTAGTCGGTCGAGGGAGGTGATTGTCCCGCTCTACTCTGAGCTGGTCTGGTGTCACCTCAAGTACTGCGTGCAGTTCTGGGCACCACAGTACAAAAAGGACGTTAAACTGTTGGAGAGTGTCCAGAGGAGGGTGACAAAGATGGTGAAGGGCCTAGAGGGGAAGACATATGAGGAGTGGCTGAGGTCACTGGGCCTGTTCAGCCTGGAGAAGAAGAGGCTGAGGGGGGACCTCATCGCAGTCTACAACTTCCTCGCGAAGCGGAGTGGAGAGGCAGGTGACCTATTCACTGTAAACACCAGTGACAGGACCCGCAGGAATGGTGTTAAGCTGATGCGGGGGAAGTTTAGGCTGGACATCAGGAATAGGTTCTTCACCGAGAGGGTGGTCGCACACTGGAACGGGCTCCCCAGTGAAGTAGTCAATGCACCAAGCCTGTCTGAATTTAAGAAGAGATTGGACTGTGCACTTAGTCACATGGTCTAAACTTTGGGCAGACCTGTGCGGTGCCAGGAGTTGGACTAGATGATCCTTATGGGTCCCTTCCAACTCAGGATATTCTATGATTCTATGATTCTTCCAATGCTGCTACTCATGGCAGCTCAATAATTTCATCAGAAATACATCATGCTGTCACTCTTTTTTTTTTTTTCATGTTATCTACTACTCAAAGGATTTCTGGATTTATTTTTTTTTATTTGTTTTTTTTTTTTTTACAGTATCTGCCAGTGCAACTGTGCATCCCATGCATAGGGGATGCATGGTTATGCAGACATGCATGCTTAGTACTATGGCTATATAAGTAATAGAGAATTGAAACATTGAGAGGTTTCTTCCACTAAATTAGCGGTTGGATTTAAGCAGTGCTCAGAACTACAGGTTCAACCTAGCAACTCTGCTTAACTTCTGAGGGTAGTGTTTGTTTGTTTCAGGCCAGGATTAGGTACCTGGTGAAAGAAGGATTGATAGTAACTTAATGTTTGTACAAGGGTGTCCTTGGCAAGCATGAAAGGAGAAATCTTTTTGGGGCAAGGTTTTTCAGATAAGAAAACTGTGCTGCATTAGAAAAGAGCATAAAAAATGTGGTGTTAAGTTCCAGTTGGTATATAACTTATTTCATAAAGCAGAATCATGGAAACGTTGGCTGGAAGGGACCTATAAAGGTTCAACCATATGCTCAAAGCAGGACTGGCACTAACAGTAGATTAACTAAGCTGTGGCTTTGTCTAGTCATCTAAGAATGGACATTCTGACATCTCTCTGAATAGAAAAATGCAACAAAAAGTGCCCTATAAATCAAACTGAAACCAGGTGATTAGTTTCTCCTGATTAGTCATTTTGTGCAAGCCTGAAAGAAGGCGTACAATTAAAAGTGAGAATTTGGGTATTTTGTTTTAATTTTCATAGATGCATGGAGACCCGTAATATGTTGATGAAGAAATGCTTTCTTTTTGATACAGCCACATTTCTCACTTGTCTGAGTGATTTATGCATAGCAGTAGAAAGCATTGTCAATAAGCCATAGGTACAACTTGGATGAGCAGCTAAAACTTTAGTAGAGAACAATTGCTTATACATTAAACTCCCATTTGTCAAAATGGGCTATATTCTTATATTGCTTTTGGATCACACAGAGTAGAAGCCAATATATAGAAGAGAAATGTGGTTGTTTCCTCAGCAAATATGACTTTACTAGTACCTTTCATCTGGAAAACAGTGTGATTTGAAGTATTACAGGATGTGAGGATGTGCAGTGATCCATGTTGCAGGCATAGTTGGATCACTTTCTTCTGCAGTAGTGATAGTTACCTGGGTGGATGAGTGTGTGCCTCTAGCACGACACGGAGATTTTAATCATCTATTTTGATGGGGAAAAAGCAAAATATGTCGTTTTTCCCTTGCCTGGTGGAAAATATATGCATTATCTGGGTATCTCTACAGAAACTCTGGACTTCCTTGAATATTTAGAAGGAAAAAAAAGGGGATGGGGTGGGCGCTGTAAAATGGGGATATGTATTCTGTAGTGTCACATAGCAAATATTTTTCAATCATATGATTACTTTTCTCTTTTGACCTGAAATTCTGGTCCTACTTGCTTTTTCTGAATGCTTTTTTTCTGAATGTGAAATTTTGATTGCACAACAAGATAGTTAATTTAAGTGACTGTTAATAGTTTTTCTACATAACTCGCTATGGGTTTTAAGAGCTACATGGATGATGATTACTAATTTCATATGATTCTTATGAGATAAGTGCAATAAAAGGTGAATCCACAATGCTTCAGCTGTGAAAGTAAACCAGGTATGCTGTAGAAGCAAATTGATTAAACTGAGGTTTCCTGATCTGGTATTGATGCAGTACTTCATCTTCCTTTATGTTTGTTAATTAGGGAAAATACGTATTCAAGTATGGATTCTGATGTTAACTGGAACAGGAACCATCTATTTTTCATGAGCTTAGAAGCATGCATAGAACAAATGAGAAAAATGGTCACCAATAGATTCAAATTTAGAACTTAAGGATTCTGTGCAATCACATCTTGCAAGCGCTACTTTGCATTCTACAGCAATTTTTAGTACTACGAACACTAACCAGTCTTGTAAGTTTTGGATAAAATTATCATATTACTACAGAGCTATTTCTAAATTATCCCATGTTGTAAAGGTTGTTAGCACTCTCAATCTGATTACAGGAGGCCAGGAAAATTACCCAGTTTTGGGTCTGTATGAGTAACAGATGACACTTTAGAGGAAAAATGCAAACAACAGCAACAAAAAACTTTGAAGACAGAAAATACTAATTCTTGCGTTAGCCAGCACCTATCTTTAACATTTTGATGATGTTTGTGAGTATTATATACCATAAAAACGTGAATACTTCACATACTATTATTTTGCAATAGTTGAGGCATACCTTCTTCACTCTAAAGATGAAAACTGAGATCAAATGCACTAGATGCTAGTCTGAATTATATCTCCTTTTTTTGGACCAGTACTTTCAAATATTCAAGTCCTATGTGTACTTTGGAATTCCATATCTGGAATTTTTGGAATAGATAACAAATTTCCCTATTTACAGTCAAAGCTATTCCTTCGTTCTCTGAAAGAGATGTTCTCTAAGTGCGACAATTATCCCACATCCTTGACTAATCTTCAGCTTCCTGGATGAGATTTTCAATTTAGAAATAATATTATATTTTACATATTTAAAGTTGGTGTCAATTCTACATTGTTGCTACTCTAGTCTGAAATGTGTAATCTGCAGGTGAAGTGATGCTCCCAGCTTGTTTCGTATTTGTTTTTGGTAAAGGTATTTTATTAAAGTGAATATTTAGGGCTGTGCTCTGTACTTGCTCTATGTTGGGCTAAAAATCTCGCTCGAAAGGAATTGGATCTGCTTGTGTTTTGTTGGAAAAAAGAATGCAAGTTTTTGCTCGATCTGGTTGTACTTAAGTTCATTAAGTTAAAAAACAACAACAACAAAAAACCACAACAGTCTGGCAAACATAATCATATGTAGTACTTGTTTGTTTATTTGTCTCTTGCCCAAAAATGCCTGTAGTAGGAGTTTATGTCCATCTTGTAACTATCTCAGAACAGGGTTTTCTCTTGTATAGTGTGCAGAATTGTTTTTCTTCCTTGATTTAAAAAAAAAAAAAAAAGATTTTACAACGTTCTTTCTGCTTGAATAGTTGAATAGCAAAGTAGAAAGTCAGCCATTTATAACATATAATTAAGCTCTTTATATGCTGAACATTTGTCGTTACTATAGGAAAAAATGTTTGCTTCTCTTGTGTAGTGTTCTGGCATTAAATGCTGTGAATACCTTTATTTCATTATTACAGGTGCATTTTTGAGAGACCAACATTTTAAACAGAGCTCTGCTTTTCCTTGCAAAGGAAAGCTGAAATATAATAGAAGAGACTGAAAATTAGAAGTGATCTCTAATTCAAGGTACATAACAAAAATCACACTTTCCTTGCACATCTCCACAGAACGCTATGTGTTACATTTTATGACAATCAGTGCAAATCAAGTACCGCACACCATGCTGAGCTTGGAATCAGCATTCAACATGCAATCCTCGGGACAAAAGTAGGTGGTACTGATGGGGATGAAAACTGGTTTGGATGAAAACTACAAAAAGTAGGAAAAATAGATCTCCTAACAACAAAATCACACCTGGTGTTAAAGCCTAGTCTTTCATTAAGCAATGATTATTGCCTGCTGTGTATAAAAATAGCCAACACAAATAGCACAGCTTAGCAGTGCTAATTTAATAGTTGAATGTGCTTATGGGTGTTCAGTGGAGCAGAGCGAATAATCCAACAGGAGTAGTATATTGAATGATTTTAGTCCCTCTTTTCTACTTACAGAATAACCACAAACAGATCACAATTTCCTTGAGCTCATCTCTTCAAATATTTTTTATTAATAGTTTTTCCTAGATACAATTTACTGAGTTGATTGATCATGAATATTCTGAATTTAAACCATAATGCATATTTGTGGTTAATCAGATAAGTCACATTTTATCATTCTTACAGACTGACTATGTGAGTATACAGCAGTTTTCAGGGAGCTCACGGGGCATATGTAAAAGAGAGCAAGTGTACAAAAATACATGTAAAAAACTATGATATTTCCCAAAATTAATTTGCATTATTTATCTTCAGTATAGGTAAAACAGAATATTCACTGCATGTATTAACTACAGAACAGACATGAACTATAGGTCTTCTTACTTTGCAATTAATGAAATGTATTTTGCTATTGCAGGCATGTACTTAGTGGGTAATGTGCATGCTATTTTTCATTCACAGGGAAAGGTGAAATAAGGCACATGTCCACCGTTTTTTCCAAAGTAAGAAGGGGAAGTTGTACCACAAAGGTGTACAAGACAAAATTTAAATACTGTATCTTTGAACTGAATGTGAAATTCACTCAGTGGCTGACAGCCTGCATGCCCATTGCTGAATCACAAGCAAGAAAATAGGATGATGCAGTGCCATCAGGAAGGGAAGCAAAAGGCTGGGATTCACTTCAGATGGTGGTAAGTCAGCTGAGAATGTTGTGCAATTGACATTTGTAATTACAACGGCAAGGGACCCTAAGCAGAAAATGGCCCACTGGTAGATTAGGAGGTCACCGTTACAAATCACAATGTATCTGTACAGTCACATTCTCTTTATTTCTTCTGCTTCAGCTTTGAGTATGTTGTCCCACTCCCAGGTATGCACTTCATAAAGTTTTATAAAAGCTAGCTCACTTGGACTTGATGAGCAATAATACAAATACAGTAAGAATAATGCAAATTTGCATTTTGTGTAGAATTACAGGGGCCTGATCCCATTTGAGCTTTTCAATGAGAAGGTAATCAAGTGATGTTATAGCCATCAGAATATGACATTAAATTGGGGCTATACAGACCACTCTTATGCACTTCTTTGAATTATGCATGGTGTGCTTTGTAGAAGAGCAAGGTTATTTTCATATTTTTTCCTTAGTACTTCAGTTAATGGGGAAACCATAGAGTTGTTTTACTGTTGAAAATCCACTGCACCTCAGTTACATTTAATCCTGAAAAATTCTTGCTGCCTAATCCCAGGTTGCTTTGCTCAGGGACGTGGTGGAGTCACAGTCCCTGGGGTGTGTTTAAGGAGAGGCTGGACCTGGTGCTTTAGGACATGGTTTAGTGGGTGACATTGGTAGTAGGGCGATGGTTGGACCAGGTGATCTTGGAGGTCTTTTCCAACCTTAATGATTCTATGATCCATTTGAAGGATTAAGTGTGAATTTAACATTCATTTCATTGAAATGAATGCAAACATTGGAATTTGGCATGAAGTAGAACTTCAGTTTCAGTAATGACAAGTGACTCTTTAAAGCACATATTAAAATTCTCAATAGGACTTTCATTGATTTGAGATCTAGTACTTTAGCTTTCTCTTGAATACATGGCAAATTGATAAGGTTTCCAGTATGTGGATAGCTAGGTTAACAGAGCTGTCTTTGTGGCAGAAATAAGATCGAAGAATCTTTATCTATATCAAAAAAAGGTCCTATTTAACTTGAATAACGATACCTTGAACAAAATAATCATAATAGACACAATTATAGTATGCTTTAAAATATCACCATAGATGCAAGAAAGCCTCTATCTCAATGAACTCAGGATCATATGTATTCATCATCTTTTCTCAGATGTCCTCCAGTAGTTAATATGCATCTGGTCTCCTTCAGTCTAAACTGTTGTGAACTTTGGGAGTGAATTGAAAGCTCCTATCCATTCCTATGCACCTCAACTGGAAATGATTATAAACTGTTGATTAAGAGGATGCTACAGTGCTCGTTCTCTTTAGCCCTAAGAGAAAAATACTTTCTAAGGATGCAAAGCAGCTAATATATTTATTTCCTGGTTTTAAAGAGAGTCTTAGATAATTTACATAATTTTACTTTAAAAAATAAATAAATAAAAATAAATACATGTAGAATTAGGTAGATGCTTTTTTTTTTTTTTTTTTTTTTTTTTTTAAGTGGGTTGTAGAAGTACTTACTGATACAACAGAACCAATCTGGGTTTACAGTCCTTTCCTGTTTTCTTCGTACCACTAAAATCCCTATACTGTGCATGCTACCTTCCCCCAGTCATTTTTTCCCTATCCTTCTCCACTGTCCTCTTCTAAATTCTTCTCTACTTTACAGGTACTAAATGACTTTCAGAAATACTCCCAGCTTGCATTTGTCTCAGCTTTGTCTCAGCTCTTTGGCCTCACGTTTGCCTTTGAATCTGTTGCATCTTTTAAAGACCTGAAGAAACCTTTATTTTTTCTATTTTCTAACTATATTTTCTAAATGTCATAGGTTTGTAGATAGAAGAAAAAAACTTTTTTTTTTTTTTTTGAAGCACTGAATTTAGCAACATGCATTTGTATCCTATGCATATACCCTCCTATTTCAGGAAGATCAGAGATACATCTTTAAAACTTAATTGTATGTATCAAGAGGAAGAGAGTGATCAAACCTTTCATCTTGTTGGGACTTGGAAAGATTTGATATATGATAAACATTAAAAGTGAAGATGACAGTTCATTCAGGAAAATTTAAACACAGTAGGATGTATACACAAATGTCTATTTTCCAGAATTGCTGTGGTAATTTAATAACTTAATGATTTCTAAAATAAGGAATTAGAAGTTCCTATAGAATGTTTTCTTTACTTCTCTAAATGAGTGACTAGCTGACAAATGAAACAAGCCAGAAAGCTCTGCTGTCACTGCAGGTATAATTTTACCTGAACTTTTGTTGTGGTGGGAGGGTGGTTTTTTTTGTGTTGTTGTTTTCTTAAAAAGAAAACAAAATGCTCAGTACTCTCTTAGAGTGCTTTATGCCACACTAATTACATCACTGCTATTTAATATTCATGAAGTGACTGGGAGAGCTCTTTGGTGAAGTTCTAAAACAGTGTTTCATTATATTTTCTAATTTTCTATGTAGATAGTTTCTGTTAATTTCACTAAAACTGAATTCCAATATGTGTAGAGGAATGACACTAACAGAAGAAAATTGAGACTGAAATGAGACTTTTCTTAGACAGAATTAGGGGAAAAAAATGAAACAATAGAGCTTTGACTATTTTTTTCTTGGACTGAAACTGTCTTGTTATCCTGCTTCATAGATTTTTTATAATTTGACCTTGAATGAAAGAGCTTTCATTCCTGATAGAAACTAATTGTATGTGTGGTTTTCAAATCATAGTGTTAAAATGAAATTAGTACTGCACAGGAGGGGATATTAGAAGGAAAACACATGGTCTTAATGGGCTGTAAACCTTCTGAGTGAAGCACTATTTTCAAACCAATGAGATAGATGTAAAGTCAACCTTACTATCTATGATTCAAGTATATCCCTGACAGTTATAACCTAGACCTTAAATAAAAAACTATAGAGACTTAAAAACTACACTCTGATGCTCCAAAATGTCTTCCCCTGTGTTACTGGGCTCATACAATGTTCTTAGAAACCACAAAGATCAGAAACTGTAAAAGCTTCCTAGAAAAAAATGGATTAGGACACATGTGCCTTGTGTCATGGCATTTGCTAATAACCTCCTTGCACTCAATTGTCTGGTGCAGAAAGATGCTCTCTGCATCTGGGCAACTTGCAGGTTTCAGTAACAGTACAATAAGCCTTTAAGGGTCTGTGACAGTATGGATTACAGCTGAGATAAATTAAGTATTCTACCACATGTTAGTGCCGTGGATTGATGTGTAAAGGTTTTAACACATTCTTTGAAGGAAAGTCAGATTTTATTATATTAATATGAATCTTTGAGTTGTGCTCTTTTTTCTTAAGAGCACGTGTTTTAAATTACTTTATGTAATTTGTCTTCCTTTTCTTCTTAAAACACACTTCACTTTTACAGTGTACACAGTGATCCGCATTTGTTTGCTCTGGAGATAATGCGAGTTTTGCCATTGGCTTCAACAAAGAAAATCATTTTGCACAGTAATTGCTTGTAATATGCAGATATAACTGTTTAATACTATGTGCTATATTTCAAAAATAGCCGGGAAGAGAAATGGAAAGCCATAATACTGAAGAATTCTGGAGCTTTGGTTCTTGTTTACGCTACACTCCCTTTTTATACTGCTTAGCTCTGGAAACATAGAGCACTCCTGAAATAATATGGTTATAAACTTCGATCACTTTGAGGTTGTTTTACTGTGACACAACGTAAAGAAGCCTTCACGTATCAGGAGACTAGCACCTAGAAATAACTGGCTACCCTGTCCTTTCCTTTATGGTACCTACCCAAAGCTTTTTAGAAGGTATTCTTTAGGCTCTGTGCACTTCATGTTTTTGCAGTTAAAGCTGTGGTGACCACTTAGATAACATGATAAAATATGAAAGTATGAGATAAATTTGGTTTAACTATCTGAATTACTTCCAAATTCAGATAAAGTATTGTGCTTAAACCCTCTTCTGCAAACAGAAGTATGATAACTTCATAAAAATTACAAAAGATGTAGAACATGCTTTATCACAGAAATGTGAATGGCTTCATACCTTAGTATTTTGATAATTTAGAGCATTAATTGATAAATACTTTGCTAGCTTTCTGGTGCATTCAGAGCTAAAGAAGATCACAGGGCCTTTTTTCATGTATACGGAACATCATTGACTGCAGTGGAATTACTGTACAAAGGAGTTAAAGGAAACTGCAAGATGATCTGGCAGAGGTTATTTTTTCATATAGACAGCAAGAATTTGTTCCATATAGACACAAAGGATGGTGGCCAATGAGCTGAGTCAAAGCTGCTTCTTAAAGCTATTTATCTTGTGTGTGTCCATGTCCAGTTGAGGACTGTCACAGAAAAGTGCTGGCTCTGTGGTACTGAATCCCTTTTAATAGTGCATCTATTCCATGCTCTTGCATCTGGTTAAGACAGTCTGTTTACCTAACAGCCATCCTCCTCCAGGAGGGTGGTCTTATATTTCAGAGCCTACCACCCTTTGTATGGGTTTGACTCAAACAGTAGACAGAAACTAAAAAAAATTTTATATAAAATACAATAAAAAGTTTGAGCTGTGGAACACTGCTCTTTCTGAACTGTGAAAGAGGACTTTCAGCAATACATGGGAGTGCTATCTTCTCCATCGTGTGGTAGCAAGCACTGCCGCTTTCCAGTCACTCACTTTGGAGCACAGCTTGGGTGGGAGGATATCTGCTCCTTGTGACTGAGTTACTGACTGTGATAGGGTGCGGTGAGCACTATCATCACATCCCACTGCATTTTAGATAGAGATAACATCTGGAAAAATCATCCTGGACAAGGCTCAGGGCCACTGTAATTGTCATTTAGTAAATAAATCCCATAAAAGAGTCTGAAGATCTTTCTGAAGGTCTTCACCAGTTTAGGTGTGGGTATGAGAATATAAACTGACATGTCCTCAGTGCCTTCTATCCTCTGCTTTCTGAAATACCACTCAGCAGACTGAAAAAGAATGAAGCTTTTAATGCTTCTAAAGACAAACCAAAATGTGCAGTGTGAGAGTAGCTTTATAGAAATGCTGAAGTATCAAATGTGATATCCTGCCCTCTGGAATATGAAAAGAGATTTAGAAAGACTATTGTGCAAAAGTTATGCATGTTACCATTGCTGTGATATAAATTTAGTGGAGATTTTTTTCCCTTAAAATTTATATTTCTGAGTCTATTCGTTAAGTGGAAAAATCTCATCTTTTCGTTTAAACAAATGAACTTCTGTCTTCAGAGAAAGACTTGGTAGTGTAAAATCAAGCTGAAGGCAGGGAAAACAAAGTTTTTGTCTTGGACTCTTGGGCAGTGTGTTTCAGTTTAAGCCAGTCTCAGTATTTGCGTGTGCCTAAGGCTGCCAATACTGATTAGGTATAGCCCTGAGACTGTAGAAAACTGAGATGACTGTTTGTATTGGGTCCTCCCCCTTATCTTACTTTATTGCAGAGAGGAAAATGATGATAAAATTATTTCCTGACAAGTGGCTCTGGCAGACACGTTGCCTCTGCAGGGTTTCTGATCCAAAGCTGCTAATCTGATTGCAAGAACCAGGGACCCAGGGCCTTCTTGCTGAAACATCATCGTACTTGCTTGGATTTTGATTCCATTCTACTCAGCTTACTCACCTCCTTGGCAGCAAAAGTCAAGAAATTTGGCAAGATTGGGTAATTTTTCCCTGGCTAACCCAGGGAAATAAGAATGATTTTCCCTTGTACTTTTAGCTGAGGAGATAATATGCTCACTGCTGAACTATGTGAATGCCCTTTCTTTTCTCAGGTAACACCTGTGTGTTTTCCGAGAGTCAAAAAAAGACAAAGGAAAGAGTAGATGGCATGAAATTACGACATCCACATCCATTTGCACCCACTTTTATAAATAAATCAAATTAGGACCCTTTTCCTACTACGGTGTGTGGAAATACTGATGTCGCAGAAGTATTTGAGGAAGCTTTGAATAAGCACTGCTTCTCAAGAAAGCCCTGATTCCTTCTCATGAATGAGTAATCACTTAGTCCTCTTGGGATCTTGGGAGCTCCTTGCAGACTGATCAAAGAGGGCTGGACTGGTCTTAAATGTAGTCTCTCTTCCAGCTACGTTCCCATTTCTCTGGCTTTTCTAGCTGAGGGGAGGACTTTACAGATTTTAATTACAACTGTAAAATAAATACTATTAATTTACGACTTCTAAGAGGAAAAATGTTGCTAAAGTACAAAATTTACCCATTCAGACCTCTGGATTCTCATTTCTAATTCACTTCCCTCCAACATCCCAAAATGTATTTGGCATCTTTGCTTAATGTTCACACATCTGAAACTGCTGCTTTGGCTCTTTCTAGCAGGCACTGGAGTTACGCTCCACTGAAATTAAAGGAATTTCATTTGCTTGTATCTTTTGGCAACTGGACAAAAGAATTTATAAGAGTAAGCCTTTGCCAAGTGAAGGATAGCTTAGTTGTGATACAGAATAGGTTATATTAGGTATGTCTGCCAATCAGCAAATGATTGAATGAAATGTATTTGTCTGCCTTAAGCAGATATAAATGATGTGGTTTTTGTTGTTGTTGCTTTTTAATTCACAGATTTATACAGGATCTTTTGAACAAAAGACAATCTCTTTTCTATCTGGCAACTGTCAATTTATAGTTGAAGGAATGATTGTTAGCAGTGACTAATAGTTACACAAGAGATGTGTCACCTTTAAAAAATACTTTGCCTTTTCAGTATTTTAGTCATCATTCTTCTAAAAGCAAGGACTCTTTTACAATTTACAGGCATAAAAGCATTGTTTTTAGTAATCAAATCGTTAACATCAAATGTCACATTTGGAAAAAAAGAAAAATAACACATTCATTACTTCATTCTGAAGGTTTGCTTAACCATTACAGTGCTGTAAACAGTCATCAGCTCCAATGGGATCTGACCATATTTTCAGTTGTTACTTCCTGTTGCAGAGCATCTAGAGTGAATTGTGATACATGCTGAGAGGAAAGTTAGCTTCGAAGTAAGGATGTATTTGAAGTGCAGTATTTTCAAACAAAGGTGAATATTTTTTCATGGAGAACAGAAGTATGTAATTACCTAAAAGAAATATTTTGACTTTCTCATTAAATAAGGACTAATGTAAAAACACTTATGGTCTTGAAAAATAAGGTAGGAACTTAAAAAAAATCTTTTAAAAACAATTGACATGAAACAGGTATATTCCTTTAAAAGCAATTGAACTATAAATAATTGGTTTGATGTAAATTGACAAATTACTTCAGCTGATTTGAGCATGAATGTTGGAGTGGGCAAACAGCTTGGCAGTGTAAAAATGAAAATGTGCGTATTTTCCATTTAAGATGAGATTGAGAGAATATAGATACCCTCCAGACTGAAGTGCACAAGCTGAAATTTGAAACAGTTATGGAAAAATGCAAATATTTTGTGCATGAATTATAATGTGTCTAACTTTATTGTTTATAGCTGAGATTTAAGATATGCGATATACCCAAAGTGAAAACACTTGTGAGTGAACAGGACGTTTTTCTTCATTCCACACAAGTATTAGATAGATACTGACAGTTAGCAAAGCAAGCCCTCGAGTTTCAAATCCATGTCTAGAGCCATTAGTTGAAGTCAGGTTTCACCAATTTGTTTTACCATGAGCAAGGGCCATGCAAAATATCACTTCTGATGGCTGAGTCTAATGTCCATTATATAGCTTCACCCTGGCTAATAAATTGAAATACAGAAAGGACTCCCATTTTTACGTTGTTATTGAAGAAAATGTTAGGACGGTTAAAACAGTGGTGCTTGGTGAAATTAAAGCTGGATGTGAAGTGATAGAGAATCCAATCTCTATTAGTTTATTCACTTAACTCTGACTTAATTGAAACCTAAAGACAGCACTTTCAGGGAGACCCACATATCTGTGCTATCTGTGTGGCCATCAACACAGAAACTATCATGGGTTTTCTCTTTTTAGTTTAAGCAGTGGTGTTACCTGGAAAACTTACTAAGAACAGCTGTACACTTGTACACTGTACTTTGATTTTTGTGGTGACTTGAGGGTGATGTAATACCTAAATTGGCTTTACACTTTCTACAGGCAATCTGTGACAAAAAAAAAAAAAAAAGGAAACTGAGGTAATAGGAGCATTATCTAAATGAGATGAGGAAACGCAGTGGGACATCCAAATGAACCGTATTCACCTGTGTCAATAATCAGAGCAGTAGTATTCCTAACTGGCAGAAACTTAAACCAACTGGTCTTCCAGTTTAAGATTGTAGCTCAACACATATTTTGTTTCCTTTTTAAAAAGAACAGAAAATCCTTACCAGTGTTAGTTTAGATATAGTAGATTATGAGCCTTCAGACAGGGAAACATATCCAAAAGCTTGTGAGAGTCCTTAAAATGATAACATCTAAGAGTTTTATATATATATATTCCAGAAAGTAAAAATGAGAGATCACTGGGAACACTTTCCCTTCAAATGGAGGAGAAAAAAAAAAGTCACTTGCTCTTGCAGATGGGAGGTATCAGGGAAAGCAGCCTTTGCCATGGGAAGGAGATGGCTTTGCTCTAAGGGGTAACATAAATCAGATGCTTCTTCAAACTTAATTCCACTCCAATTTTTTGCCACCAGTTTCAGGATCTGGGAAAAATAACTCATAAATAAATGAAAATGTGATGTTTTTAACCTTAGGCATATAGAATGGATTAAATTAAATTAATTAATCTGATTTTAAATGGAAAACATTTCTTAGCTGGAGTAAACAGAGAGGAAGGCTAAACTAAAACTGTTAAAAAACAAGTTAAGCTATTTCAAGTAAGTTTCCTTTACTCTCCTTGGGAAAAGCAGAAGGGAAAAATAAAAAAGGCACTGAATATTAACTGTTCTTCATGACCACGAAGATGAGGGGATTTTTCTTAATTGGTCAGAGCTGTTACCCTTTCACATCTTGTTGTCATCAGATTCAGTATGCATTCAGTTTTACAGTTTACTGTTTTTCAGTGGTGTTGTCATGTCAACTATTGGCTGTCCTTCTACCTAGTAGAGACATGCAAGATGGTGACAGCTGTCAATATTTACTGTGATTTAAGGTTTTCCAGAGAGGAGAAAATTTTAGCTGAACACCTGTTACACCTGTATCATAAAATTAGTAATTCTTATGTGAACTCAGAAGAGGAAAAATGTAAATATAAAAAAAGACATCACTCTTAGTATGTATAGATCTTCCTTTCTGCAAAGCCTACATATTTTGTGTTTGTGAAGTTGAGACATCATCCAGAGTACACACTGATTGCAATTATTGTGTGGAATTACAATTTAAAGTTTAATGTTGTTTTAATAGTAATGAGAAACAAATGACAAAGCAAATGTTGTGCTGCTAAAATATATATACCTGAAAGCAGAATTCAGGTGATTTTCTTTCTCCTATCTATTTATATGCTTTTGTTTTCGTATTTGATTGTGCTTGCTTGAAATCGGCTCTAAAAGAAGCTTCTTTTGTTCTGTGTTCACTGTCAAATCTGGCACAGAGTGTAGAATCAGTGCTGGGAAAGATTATTTCTTGCAGAAATAATGAAGTAATAGGAACATTGCTTTTTTTCTTTTTCTCTTTTAAAGTGGATTTGAATATATCCAGTGGTTCAAACTGAACGTATGCTGAAGTTTCTGTGAAAAATCCCGTGGGGAATTAGATGCTTATTCTTGGATGTATTTGAAAATGCCAACTCAAGATCATAAATTTAATCTGTGGATAAGAAATCTTATCAACTGCAGAGTGATTTCACTCAGGACAGCAGGAACTGTCCACACCTAACTCAATGTAGGCAACAGGAGTTATGAAAGAGAAAAGACAGACTGAATGAAAGTTATTTAGGAATACTGATGGCACTGCCTACTTAAGCAGTTTTGAAACATCTCTGTGAGAATCCTTTCACATGTAATATTTTCCAATAAGGGGGAATCACTGTGACTGTTAGTCACAGCCCCACTTCTGTTATTGTTTCAGTTCATTATTTCATTTTTCCCTCTTTTTTGTTTCTCTTTTTACCTGAATACTTTTTTTCTCTTGGATTTTGCTTTTTTAGCAAGGGTTCTCTTCTGTTCTTTTTCAAGCAAGTTTTCTGTTATTTGTTTAAATCATGTTTGCTAAGTCCCTAACAGCTGCACCTCAGAGCTGATGGTTACCTGGACCCATCTCAGCACGTGGAAGCTGTTTTGATTCAACAAGTCTTAAACTCCCCAGAAGCCTTTGCAGAACTTCATCAATGACACTACTGTGTAACTAAATGTTAGCTTTAAATACGCTCTCACGTAATAATTAGCATTGTCACTAGTGGGATGTGGATCTCTGCAAGAGCTAATTTGTTCTTCTGCCTGAAGTGTCTTAATGTTGGTATAGTTTTTGTACTGTGAAATCAGTCATTGCCCAGCTCCAGGTGACATAAACTTATTGCTGCATCGAGAACACTCCATCAACTGTGTTAGATTATCATTATTCTAAAGCACAGAAAGTGTGTGATGATGTTGGCCTGTGATATCTGTAATACTAATGAAATAACATTCTGATAACCATTTCAAATGGATTTATTTTGTTACAGAGACAATGGTACTGCTAAAGAAGCATTGTTTGCATCTCATGCAGCTCTCACGATGCTTTTCTGACTTAGCAACATGAATGATCACAATTCATTGCAGTCTTGATGACTCTTCTGATACTATGAGACTTAACATATTTTCCTCTTAAATTCCAAGTTATTTTTGTATCTTTTTATTTAAATTCATGAAGTACATGTATATTAAAAAAAAAAACTTGCAGGAAAAAAAAAGCCTGAAAGCTCATCTACATATTTCCAGAGTGTAAAATAAAGAACAAACCTAGACAATAGATTTTGCAAGCTTCTGCCTTTAAGATTTTTTTAATAATAGTTGAGGAGCCTCAGTCTCTAGGACTTTGGGAAGTGTGACTGAAGACTTGTGATGTTGGCAATACTGCACATAGTCCTAGAAGAGCTCTGAATTAGTTACTAAGAATGACAAGTAAAGATTAAGAATTAAAAGACTGAGTTGGTGATGAAGACATCATCTCAGCAGAAGCTGCCTGGTTCTCTGAGGACCCAAGCCTTGCAACTGTCAGCAGTAAATGAGGAGATCTTGTAAACATGCTTTAAAGAGATGGAGGAATCATAACAAGCAAAAAACATTTGACTTCTCCACCTCAGAGCAAACTGATGCTTTTATCCATCAAAGTCTTCCTCATGGGTGTCATATGTGTTAGTGTTCTTTTGGGACAAGAAAGATCCTTCACACGTCTATTCCCTCTCATCATGTTATGAAGTAATCAGAGATCATAATGAATTTGGTGGCCTTATGGCAGACTCTAGCTGTAGCAAGTGAAATAAATGTGACATAATTATATATATACCTGTCCTAAGCATATATGTTTTCTTATTCCTCTCTTGGCAACTCCTAACGTAATTGTGAGCTGTGGCATAAGGAATATAATCTTCTTGGGGTCAATGCAAATGTGCATTTGAGCGACTGAATGCACTAATTGGAGTACCCTGCCTTTATTTGGCTTCTGTGTTTGAACTAATCCAATGTGTAAAGGCAAATCAGGATCGTTCCGTTCCTCATTGCTGTGCAATACTGGTGGGGAGGTGTTCAGCAGTAGAGCTCTAAGGGCATATTTGACTTCACTGTGTTCACAACAAGAGTCATGGTTTTACTGTGAATTAAACTATTTATGCAGGTACCTTTTTTATTCATGTAAAGCAGGAAGGGGAAAGCGTGATTGCTTTCCACTGTTCTGCGGAGAATATTAAATGCAGCTTTAAAGAGGTAGAAATAGAACCAAAGTGTTTATTAAAATACTGAAACTATCCAGGTTAGTATTGAGAAGGTTAAAAAGTATTTAGGCTCTAATTAATTAAAACTATATTTACCAATTGTATATTACAATTACAAAACTATATTACCAATGTATAGCAGTATGCATTATCTAGGTATTTCAATCAGCACGTCCTTAATTATCAATATGGGTACAGTCAGTTCCTAGGTGCAAAGGATGGCCCTGATTCAAGATAACAGAATCCTTTATTTCACTTAGGGGAGAGGTACAGCAAAGAATTAGGGGTACAGCAAAGAATTAGGAAACCTACTCCTGTGGTTCTCAGAGCTCCACAAGCCATGTTCTGCCTTGCAGTAGCCCTGGGCCAGTGCCCCAGATTCCTTTAAGCCTGTTGATTTGCCTTGATTACCTGGTTGCTTATAATGACATCTTTAAAGTTGTGACAGCATTCACAAAGCTTGTCAAATAGCTCCTGCTTATTCTGGTACTGTAAAGAAGCCTAGTGCGTCTCTGTTTCCTAAGCAAACTCTCATTTGGTCCTTGTACTTCAGATAGCACCAGCAGTCCTGCATCTGGGACCTAATGAAGATGGATAACTGCTGAGTTCTGCAGCTTTGTAAGCTGGCTGGATTAACCTTTGTGATAGTCAAGGTATAGTAGTTCTTTCTCCATGAAACCGTTTTTTTCTCTTCAGGTTCTATTAAGGGGGTGGACGTTTCAGCAATGCTGACTCACTTTTAATTGGGACTGTCTAGCTGTCATTTGCTTAAGGCAGCCAACTCCTACACCTGGCTGAATTTCCCTGTTGTAATCAAATGAAACAGGGATGTAAACAGTGAACAGTATGTCAGTAGTCAGAAGTAAGTATGACAAACTCTGCTTTAGCATAGGGAGATTACTACCATTTAGTACTGTTTTTTAACCAAGAAACAGATTGGAAGAATAACTGCAGAACAGTGTAGTGTGTAGTTTGTCACCAGCATGTGTTGTATGTGAAATGCCACAGCCTCTAAGAAGCACAGGAGGGACATTGCAAGACAATGAAGGAGAGGAGAAAAGAAGCAGAGGGCCTGATAAATGAAAATTAAAGAGCCTGACAACTGCAGATAAGCACTCACCTAACAAGATGCTTATTACTTAATCTATGAAGAAGTATCATGAGATAGGTAACAGGGCTGGCATGCTACTGAATTTATTTAATACGCCACTTTTTTTTTTTCTTCCAATGCCTCTTTGGATCTTAAAGCTACATTTTCAGAGAGGCGAAGACCTGTACCCCTTGATACAGGAATGCACAGACCTTTGTGTACCCATGCTACAAAGTTTACAGGCTTTCTTCACAGTTTATGGGTTCTGTTATATCTGCCAGTAAAAGCAAATGTACAAATGTTCTTTTTGGATGCAGATGTACCTACTGAGCCACAGCTTCTTTACTCAAAACCTTGGTTAACAGATCTAAAAGAAGAAATTCTTCTTTTTTTCTGTAAATCTGATTTTGCAGGACAGCTGCAACATGGACACAAATAGCCTGTGCCACATGGCTAGAATGAAATGTACCACCTCTGTATAAAAGCAGAAACGTCTCTTACAGTTTGCTGTCCCTTAATAAATAATATTAGCAATAAGAATAAAAATCTTGACATAATTGATTTTGTTCAAAGCTCCTCTCTGTTGACAGAAGCATGAAAGACTTGGTAGCTAAAAGAATGCAGGGGTGTTTACTAGAAAGAGATTTTTTCAAAAGCATTGTGAAGAGGGGCAAACAAGAAAGGGAGACGGTTTATTGATTTCAACTGCAGAAGTCAACACTAGAGTATCCAGCCCTGGGAAATTCAAAGCAAGTGGGATCTACTGTGAACTTAAGAATGCTGTGGTTACACTGTAGTTTATATCTTCTGGCATTCAACTAATCTGGTTAGAAACAGTATTTTCTGTGCCTAGCAAAAACAAACAAACAAAAACAATAAAAGTTTTGCTTTGTTTTTGGTAATGTTGAAAGCATTAAGATGCATAAACAATAGCATGGTTTAATCAAGTGTTACAATTATCTCCTAGAATTATTCCAAAAGTTCCCAGTGTTCTGGTAATGTTTCCCCTTTCTCATGTGCACCCATAACTGTCACTAAGTTCTCCCCAGCCTAATACAGTGCACGCAGGAGTCTTCACAGAGATCACCATTTCTCTGATTACAGTTCTTCACTGGTTGAACTACCTTTTAATAGGGACTTAGTGTTTTTGGTAGATGAGAACCTAGTCTCAGCTATAGCCTTTGATATCAACAGGAGTCATTCCACTGAAGTGACTCTGGGATGGTATCTCAATTCACGTGTTCTTGAGTAGATACCAAAAAATGATGATGATAGATTACATTCCAATTTTATCTTCCTACTGTCCATAAACACTTAAGAGGGTTAGTTTGAGAAACTCATGTAAAGCCAAATCCTAGCTGGAGGACCACTGAATGCATGATAGGCTTTGTGTCCCTGTATCTTGAACATATCTAACAATGGCTATTAGCAACTGTTGAAACTGTGAAATAACATTGCATTGGGGCATGAGAGGTTTTCAGTATGTCTCTTCTTCTGTCTGAAAATAATTTCAAGGCTTAAAGATGCTTACAAAGTCATTTGGAAGTTATGTATTTAAAAACTGAATGTTAACAACTTAATGTCTTATCTCACAAATTTGAGTCTCTAGAAATTCATAGATAACACGCGGCACCAAACTTCTCCAGGTGTTGAAACCATCTGTAATTTTGCCTTGAGGGTTTGTTGTTGTTGTTGTTTTTCAATGACAAAGGTATGTGATGATTTATGTTTAGATTCACATTGTGTCTACATTGTAAGCTTCATGGCACTGACATAAACTTTCACTTGTTCAGTTGTCCTTACAGTGTAAGCATCTTTAGAGAGTTACCTTCTGGGCCCTTCGATGCTTTTGGCATTTGCAAATTTTGTCATTACCATTGTCAAAAGCACCATTCTTTGAGATGTCATTTCATTGTAAAAATGTTTACAAGTATAAAATCTAGTATGTTTAAAATAGTTCATATTTTACTGATTGTCTTTAGAAGTTTACGTTTATAAGCAAAGAAGTGGTGTGTTGGGAAACTTGCTGCCAAACCTTAACTTACAGCATACTGTATGTATAAAACAGCATCAGTGTTTGACAGAAGTCAGTTCTCATTTTTTCTCTAGGCTTTGACAGTCCTTGTAAAATGCTTTACAAACATACCATGTCTTAGTGTTGCACACTTGGATATCTTGGTCACATTATTTGTTATTTTACTTATATACTGTCAAAAATATACGTGTTTGTTAAGGTAAACTTCTCTGAAGAATTTGCCTGGATCTACAAAAACAAAAAAGACACCTTTTTAATGGAGGGGGGAAAGAAAAATTTGTGCATTTTGAGTAGAGAGGGTTTTCCTCCATTAGCATTTGTTCTACTGTATCTGCGGCCTGAGACACACGTTCTGAGAGGGTCTAATTCTTTGCTCGATGAGGTTAGCAGATATTATCAACCCAACCATAGCTTTATTTGTTGTGAACAATGCAGTTAAATGCTTGGTAAATGTTTTCATTAAGAGAACCATTTAAATACTGTTATTAACAATTTGTGGTTGCTTTATACCTTAAAAACTCTAAGGCTTTGCATTCGTTTTTTTAAAATAGCAAACATGAGATGATTTTGAACGTTACCTAGAACTTGTGTTTTATAGACAAGGTCAGAATAAGTTTGCTTTTTTTTTTTTTTAATAAACGAAAAGTAATATTAGGATGTAGGAACAATTACCCCAAGTGGGAGAGTACACTTCTAATTCAGATGAGCCTAGCATATATATTCATTTAATGAAGGACAGAAGATAGTTGAAAACTTCATTATCCAAAATGTGCTGAAGTTTTGGGTGCCTTCATTGCAGAAAGTCCTTATACCTTTGTCAGTGAGTCCTAGAATGCTTTTCTTCCAAAATAAGCTTTCCAACATCTGAACAAAGTAGTAAATGCCTTCCCTCTCATCTTTTTTCTTGCCCCTACTGTTTTTAATAATGTATGTCTGACATGTTAACAATCAGGCACATGTTCATTCGTTGTTGTCTCATCTCAGCTGTCTGATAATGACTTAAGAGGAATGATGAGTGGAATTGCACATCAAGGATCTCTTTTGTTGATGGAGTAACCAGGAGCGCATTTCCAATTTGCAGTTTGGCTCTGGGGCTTCAGAAGCACCACATATGTTTGATATCCGCTTGGTTGCTTGACACTAAACTTGGGGATCAATCACTGTATTGTGAGACTGTACAAATAAAAATAAAAAATAAAAAGAGAGAGAGAGAAGCAGGTTAAAAACTGACTTTTATTTTGAAAATAGTAGGACATCTCACAGATTGAGAACTTGTCTACTGTGAAACATGGAGGAGCAAGCCTGAGCAAGTGAGAGAGGGGAAACATATGTATGTCTGTATTTCTCTTTCATAATATCTCAAAGACAAAATAATTCATAATTTGATTCCTTTGACTGTTATTGAGTTAAACCAGGGATTACGTTGAGTCATTTTTAGACAACCATTTTGATGTTAGTTCAGAACTCCTTATGGCAAATCTGCATTTTCCTTAATCACTTGCAGTCAATCAGATTTTAATTTGTCTTTTTCTTCAGCCCTGCAAAGTTTGGGCCTGGAATCCCTTTGCTTCAAAGATCAAAGAGTGTTTTCCCTGCGTATGTCAGACACACTTATGGAATGTTCTTGTATGTTTACTTAGCTTAACAATTATTCCATATTAACAAAAGCAGATTGATTGAGGAGGAATGTTCTTCAGAATAGCTTTTTTGAAATCTTGCTTGGTTGGAGTTATTGCACCACCAGTCCTGTTGTTTTCCTTTTGCAATATGCTGTAGGAATTTTCTACAAAATCTATAAAAACCCCATTCAAGGGATGAATGGCTTATTCTATTTCTTATCTTGTTAATCAATATTGTTAACTAGCTGTGATGGACGTGACCCTAGCCCTTCCAAATTAAAGGTAATTGCCTTGTTCAGTCACATTCACTCTCCCAAATATAGGTGCATGAACATAAACATCATAATTTATTTTGAACTCTGCCTTGATCATTATGTATTCTGTTTTCTTGTTAACAATTAATTTTAATTCTAGCTCAGCCAGCAAAGTTGAAAGCCATAAAATGGCCCTCTTACCTTTCAGAGCTGCATGGCTCAATAACACGTAACAAAATTACATATTACACACTTACAGACAGGAGGGATTGGTGAGGGTAAAAACAGAATTTCAATACATACTAGGCTTTGATGCTGGCCTTAATCCATTGGCGAACAGTTTGGTATGAAGCTGTCTGATGAGATTTAGCTTGAAGTTAAGTGGTGCTGATATCAGAATAACCCCCTGGATTTTGGTATGCATTTCATCTATCCTTTTATCAGCTTTATTATTTGTTATGCTTTTGCTGAGCTTCCTTGAATAAGAACAAAACGGTTCACTTATTATGCAGCAATTTAGTGAAAGCTATTTAAAATAATATTTGAGGAGGAAAAAACAAATCAAAATGAATAAAAGCCTAGGAAACACATGATGAAATAGAATGAATATCAGAGCTATTAAATTAATAGGCTTGCAAAGTGTTATTTATGGTATCTCAATAGAAGTTTAGAAATTGATACTGACTTATGAAAATTAATTTAATACCTTTGTTGTATTTCAGCAATACATATTCAAGCTCACTGTACCTGTTCCCTGTAGGGAAAATTGTTCCACCTGCCAGAAACCTCAGGATTTTCATCTCATTTTCATCTTCTCAAGGAAAACATTTCAGGTATTGACTCGTTACGGCACTGATTCAGTAAATCTGTGTAGTCTGAGATTCTGTCCATAGATGGTTGTCCTTGTCTTCTCAAGTTGTCCAACAAAAGAGTGTTTGAAGCTGTGCAGAAGTAGTGTGAAACAGATTTGGCTATTCAAGAGGTCTGCAAGGTGTCCTGTCAGGGAGGCTCACTTTTGGGTGCCCATCCCTAACAAGTACATATGTTGCTGATAAAATAGCAGAAGTGTAGATCGAGGATTTGATGTTAAGATCTGACTTGACAACCCCAGGAAGAGTACGGGCTCAGCCACAGATAAGCTCAGATGTCCAGCCAGCCTGAAGCCCAGCAGTCAGTTCCTGTGGAGCATCTCACATGCTTGGGGCTGGAGGATACCCTTTAGCCATGTCCTGACTCCTCAGCAGCCTACAGGGAGCACAGGGTCAGGCTCAGCTGCACCTTACAGTATTGCCACAGGCAGGCTGCTTGATAGGACTGGAGGTACAGGGCATTGAATGAATGGTTGTGTTGCTTCCCAGTATGGGTTTCTTGGGGTATTGCTTTCACTGGATTGACTGGTACTCACTAGTGCAAATGAGATGGAGACACAGGTGTTCAGTTCTCTGGGAAACGCATGTCAGCAGACCAGAGCTGGCTCCTTGGAGTTAGCTGGCTGCTTTTTGATGGCTTTGAGTGGTAATGACTGGCTGAAATTCTAGCCCTTTTTGCTACAGCTGTGAAATCTCCCTGGCTAACTGCATTTCACTATTAAAAGTACTTTTTTTTTTTTAAAAAAAAAACTTTTGCAGGGCAGGCATTTTCAGTAGGACACTGGTTTGCTACAGCATTACTACACTGGCTATTTCTACACCTTATCATGCAAGAATGACAGTTGAAGTGATCCACCAAAAATTAACAGGGAAGGTGCAAGAGTACTGCCAGAAAGATTCCTATACCTGTTATTGTTTCAATTTGATATTCCATTTTTCTTCCCTTTTTTGTCTCTCTCCTTTTTTTTTTTTTTTTTTTTTTTTAGCCACAGTTCTTTTTCAGAATAATTCTACTGTGTTGCAAAATTGGTCTAAGTCATGCTTGCCAAGTCCCTAACAGCTGTGCCGCAGGACTTACATAAAAATCCCATGCATGGCATGTTGCAGAGTAAATCCTTATTTGTGGAGGTTAACTGCTAATGGGATAGCAGCTTCAGCTTTGTGTTGCTTTTCCTAAGGCAGTTGTTGTGGGGGCAAGAGAGCTTGGCATGTGCATGGTACACTTTCAGGGTTGCTCATTTCGACCTGTTGAAGATGGTTACGTGGTGTACAAACTTGCACCAGCACCCATCGCATGTGTCCAACTGTCTGTGCGCTCTTCTTGGCCTCCCAGTGGCTATTGAAGGAATTAACAGGCATTTCAGAGATGCTCAGCCCAGCAGCCTACCTGGCTCAGTTTTTTCCAGCAACCTCTCTCAGAGGCCTTGCAAAATTCGAGTGACTATGCAGAGAGCCAGGCTCTCAAAATGTGATCTTTAAACAACCTATTCTTTGAAAGCTCAGGACTTTCTGAAAAGATTCAACGATATTTAAAAGAAGCAAATGAGTAAATTGAATAATAGTACAGGAACAGGTAGCTCCCCATTTAATCTTTCCTGCAAAACTCTTTCTGAAACTATTCACAATCCTGCCAATAGCTACAAGGGTTGTTTGCTAGTGAAAGGTATCAGATCTTAGAAAGCAGTAGAAGAAAACAAAAATAAAAAAACACTTTACATCAAGCTGTTATTTCCCGTCATGGCCCCTCATAGAATAGTAATAGTTTTGCTTTAAAAAAATATTGTTGTATGTATAAAAAACTACTGCCAACCAAAATTTCAAAACTTTATTTCTTTGGTAGTCATCACCTGAAAGATGATATTTGGTACCCAGTGAGTACTACCATCTCCCCAGATCCTCCCATGCTTAACTGGGGATCCTTGCAGAACCTTGCTATAAACAGCTATCAAAATTTCAGTCTTTATTTCTTTGTTTTGAGAGACATTATCAAAGTGGTATCTTTCCCTCTTGATATTGTCTATGATACTGTTTTTTTTTTTGTTTGTTTTGTTTTGTTTTGTTTTCGTTTTCCCTAGAATGTTCCTAACCTGAGCTTCTGTGGTTAGTGAGTGTTTTAACAGGTTTGTGCTTAGTAATGGATTGGGCCAAAAGAGACAGAGGAATGGATTTTCAAGAATCTAGTTTCCATCTGCAACCTAGCAATGAACTAGTGTTTGTGCTTTTGTTTCTCTTTCATTTATTCTGTGCACCTTGTATATCTAATTAGGTTGATAGCAAGGACTTCATGGTTGAGGACTATATTCTTAGAGATCACAGCTCCAAAGGATGTTGTTCTTGGCTGGTATCTCTAGACACTGCTGTAATGCAAAAGGGGATAGAGTAATTGTATATGCTGTTTATATTCATGTTTGTACCTGTAGGGATGTGTTGATGGGGCAGTGTGGTGAAATGATAAAAACATTATGAAAGGAAGTTATTCCTTTCTGTGAAAAAAGAAAATCTGACACCACCAATTTAATTCCAGGGAGCACAGTGAAAAGGACAGGTATATGAAGGTAGCACAAGAAGGAATTGAAAAATAATAATGGAAAAATCTATAGCTAAAGCACTGCCAGAAATATATTTATGCATGAAGAGTATTCAGTGATTGATCAACAATAAAACTGAGTGAGACAGAGAAACAACACGTAGATATTTATATCAGTCTGCAACCTCCACTGGAGATAAATGTGAAATACAGCCACACTTCACAGGAAACGTATTTTAATTGTTCTTGGTTCCAATGCGCCTTTTAACTTTTGTAACCACTGTGGATTTGTAACCACTTCCTTGCTTCTGATCAAGTCTTGTTTATCTTTTTGACCCGTTAAAGTCTTTTGGAGAGTAAGTTTTGCCTCAATATTGAAATGGCTACCTTAAACTACAAAGGCTACAATTCTCAAAATACATGTTGAGAGACAACAACCCAGATTTTCTTCAGTCATACCTCTTTATTTCCCTATTTTGTGTTACACAAAGAAAACCTTCTGTCATATTGTCGCTATACACATTTTTCTGTTGACCACAAAGTAGTAAAATGTCCGGTGAATTACAGTTGCCTCAGTCTTTCACTGAGATCAATTTTGTATACATACGAAAAAAAAAGAAATGCATGGATAACTCAGTTTTCCTCTCCTCTTATGTGTAAAAAGAGGAAAATGAACTAAGTTTCAGTATATTCAGTAAATTCTTGCAACTTTTAGCAGTACTGGGGGGGGGGGGGGGGGCGGGATTTAAAAAGTCTCATTATTAATCTACTTTTATTTCAATGTACATAAAATCTAATACAATGGATGATGAATTAAGCAAAAACAAAAGGCTACTGAAATACAGAAAATGTCCGTCAAAAACACCAACATGTCTCCTGAGTTTGAAACACCGAGGTCATATTCCTGGCCTCAAATTTGATGTTATATGCCCTGGATTTGACATCATAATCTCCTTCAGGAAAAAAAAAAATATATATATATATACATATACATACATAGATATATATAAAATATTTCTTCACGTACACTTAAGTATTCTTTAGGTAGGCTGGCTTTTTGATTTGTGCATATTCATTTTGTAAATCAGATCATCTGTTCAGGCTTAGGATGATCTGGTGCAAAAACAAGAAGCACAGGTCAAAGATAGCTTTGCATCTCTTAACGTTCAGGGGCTTGTGCAGTTCTTTAGGCAGAAGAATTTAGGCTAGTCTTTCAGCGTGTGAAAGGGAGCAGGGCCTACAGATTGGGAAAAAGAACTTTCTGTGCCATCTTTCTTTGATATCTGAAATCAGGCTGGTAGCACTACCATTTTCTTTTTGCCTTCAAAGTCTACAAAAAAAAATAAAATGAAATGGCAGGAATGGACAAGTGAGTTCAAGTGAGACCTGATATTTACACTCAAGATCGAAAGTCCAAAATGAAGAGCTGTGTGATACAGTAAATGGCACCCATGATTCATTGCCCAAAATAGCAGCTGACAAAAGAGATGATGTTTGAGATCCCCCTAAGATAAAAGGAAAATCTTCTGTGATATGATTGGCCTTTGCCTCTCGAAAACAACATGATTTATAAAGCATTTTGTAGTAAGGCAAGTGATAGGAGAATCAGGTGAGACAGTGACGAGGTTTTATGATAGAAATCTATTTTCCATCTTGGCTTTTAAGATTAAGACTCAATTTTTGTAACATTTAGTGTCACAGAACCACGTAACTACTTTCAGATAAAACTCGGTAGTTGATAATGCAGAAGACGAACTGTATTCCCTTTAGAGAATTTGCCGCCCTGTGGAAGTCATTGGTGTGTGTGCAGACTGCTAGACACAGCAAGGCACGTCTCCAGAACAATGTATTAGTTTAAAACCTTACATTTACTATGTCATATACCATAAGATCCATGGATTTGTTCAGCAGTTGGGGAAAAAATCACAAATGAGATAATTGTTCTGCAATTATTGATGGAATGGAATACTCAGTAGTGCAAAAAACTCATCTAAAATTCAAGTCAGGATAAGGGAAAGTCATTAGCTATGCTGCGTAAAGCAGACATATACAATCAATGTGTGAATGTCACGTTTGTCAGGCCAAAGTGATGGGAAAAGACTTCTACTAACAGAGAGAAAATTGAACACATCTATAACAGTGGAGGATAGTTCATATCCTGTTGTAATTGCAGTGCACTTGAAGCAGAATGAGAATAGCAAAATAAATAAATAAAAAATCCCTCTCTTGAGCTTTACAGCAGCATTGTCTGGAATGCGTGACAAAGGTAGAGGCTTGAAAGGTGAAGAAACCTGAAGCTGAGTGAGGAAGCTCAGGGAGATGCTGTGAAAAAAAGAAGAATCGAGAGTTAGGCAGCTAGGAGGAAAGTAACTGAAAAAGAACCCCAGATGGTACCAGAAAGAACTGTTTTTCTCCTTCTGTCTATTAAAGTGTGTCAAGCATGCAGGTCAGAGGGCACACGATGATTTGATGGCAAACAGAGACATGATAAAAATAAAAAGACTTAGGAAGTTCAGATATGCAGTATTGATATAAGTGTATTGGATAAGATATTTGAGTATTATCACTGACCCTCGTGGTATGAGGTGCCATCAAGGACAATCCTTTATGGAGACAAAAGCTACAGGAGAAAGAAAAAAAAAGAGAGAGAGAAAATGTAAATATATTGATATTGTGGAAATAATATTACCTCACTGGAAAGCCATGAAAGCCAGATTTATTTCACTCCGCATTAGTTAGAAAGCCTGAAAGCCTCTGAGAATGCACAGAACAAGTAGTGTTTGAAGGAGTGAAATAGTTCTTGCTTGATTTACCCTGTTATACTATGGTGTGTTTTATTTGTGGGCAAGGATCCCATTATGCAATAATACAAAAAAAATAAAAATAAATAAAATAAATAAAACAAATACAAAAAACTATCAATTAAAACTCCAGAGTTAAAATACTACATATAAAGCAAGAGAAATAATGCACCCAATGACTGTATCTGTATATATATATGACAATGTTGCTTAGCAAGGTAATGTAGTCATTTCGTCTCCAGTTGCATGAGAATGAACAAGTTTTGTGGTTTTTTTTTTTTTTTTTTTTTTTGCTTGCTTAATAGCCTGAAAAGACATAGAGCTGTGTACAAAGTGGTCCAGTGCTACCTTTAAGACCGTGTCATTCTCTGAAATCTCCAGTGCTGCTCTGGGTTAATCTAATGCCGAAGGAGATGAGAAGTGGCTAGACTCTAGCAATATACCTGTATTTTTGTTCAAACATTTGAGCAGTTAGTTCCGAAAGACTGCTCGCTTGCCTGAAATATTCTTTCTTTTCACAGGTTACTTCACCATCCAGAAACATAAGCAGAAGCTTCTGTGTATTAAGGGACTGAAGCAGTAAATTTTACAGCACAATTCATCAATGGCGTCAGCCAGATTTAAGAGAGAGAGAGCATGTTTTTGCAAAGCTGCAGAGATTGCTGTAACTGAGGTCAACAGCAAACTCCTAGTGCTTTTAAAAATTGATTTTACTGAAATCTTACTCCATTTTCCTAGTAATAAAGGCCTCCAAGGATTTAAACTGCTGTAACTGAGAGCAGTGTTTGGCCCTGGTCTCTAAGTAGGTGTGGCATAGCTCCATTATAACTCCAGTGCAAAGAACATCCTTTAAAAATGGAGTCCCCTTCCTAACATTTTAGTAAGCAACCTTTTGTTTCCTCTTGTAAAAGCTTGGAGGTCATGAGCTTAGGTTTCTTAGAGGCTTTAGAAGTTTATCTGTCTCCTTCGCAAAAGGTCTAAAATTAAACATGTGAAAGGAATATAAATATATTTGCTTATCTGACAAATCCAGTTCAGATTGCTTCATAAAAAATAATAATACTAATTTAAAAAAATGGCAAAATCTCAATTATTTAATTTGAGGCAGAATGTTTGATTCTATATAAAATAATAGAAGATGCTGCCTTAATTATCTGACTGTTCCAAAACTCGCTAGAATCTTTCACAGCTTTCCTAAGGAAAGCTAAAAGGCAGGTGCCCTTTAATATATAAATGCCCTTGAAATTTACAAAATAGCAAACGTAGAAATGGGTAATGTTATAATTTGCAAATTTAATTAAAAGTAGAAACAAAAACCACAAGAGCAACAGCAATCTGGACCTGTTCTATAGATGGTCTGACCCTATCTCCTGTCTTTCGGTGAACGTTGTCTCCTCTGGGTCGCAGATCTCAGGCTATCACATTCCTCTGAAGGAGTCTGTGTGGTTCTCCATTCTTAAGTGGCGACGGAGGTTACAGTCTTGGCACTAGCTGTGATTTATCTCAGCAGCTCTTACTTCTGTATATGCCGCAGTTCTTTTCTCTTCTGGGCAACAGTAATAAGTCACCAAACTGCCTTCTTAAAGCAAAGTATTATTTAAAGTGGAGTCACGCTGGAGAAAGCATGTCCATAAAAACGGCAGAGTACACTATGTCCATATCTTGTGTTTCAATAAAACTTTCCCCTCCACAGATCTGGCAAGTCCCCCGGATTTTTTTTCACAGACCTTCTGCAGAGCATCTTCTTCTTTAATTTTATGTCAGTTTCTTGTTTTATGTTATTTCTGATGAGTGTCGTCTTTTCTCAAGAAAGACTCTTCGACTCCACTATTGTATTTTGGTGGTGGTGGTTGGTGGTTCTGTTTTTTTTTTTTTTTTTTTTTTTTCTCTTTACCTTGGCATGATGTTAGTGTCAGTTCAGCTTAGAAATCCAAATGTGTACTATCTTCTAGTAATTGCCCCCAGCTTTTTCAGGAATCTTTCTAAATTCTGATTCCTTCACTGAATGCTTTCTACAGCTGCCTGTTGAGCTAGAACATTGCATTCATTTAGGAAAATCTTGCAGCAATTTGTAATACATTTTTTCCCCTGACTGACCACGTTGTCCAAATTATTTTTCACATCTCTTTATTCACGCTGCTATTACTTCCCAGTTCCAAAGTTGATGCAGAAGGCATCTGACTGGATTGAGTGAATACTTGGTGCTCTATTTTTCTCTTTAAAGTCCTTAGAAACAAAATTTCAACTTTGATATACCTTTTCCTAGCAACTTTTTTGTAGTTTGGTAATACAAATAACTGAGAAATAAGCAGGTACTTTCTCCATTTCTGGTACCATAACAGTAGTAACCTTCCATGTGTTTGCGACGGGTCAAAAAAAAAAAAAAAAGAAAAGCTGCCTAAGCAAATTTTTAAGCTAAGAGTCCAATTAATTTTTGGACTACATGTACACAAAAATAACTCTGAATAATGGTGTTTTAAAGGTTTAAAATTTAGTTCAGATCAACCAAATCTGATGTTGTAGTGGGAAATGCCAATTTTGTCACATCCAGGAAAACAAATTTTCAAACTACATTTTCCTGAGACAAACAGCATATTTGCAGTAGAGGATATGAAATGTTTGCATTTACAGCCCTATTTGGTGGGCTTTGGAGATTGGGTTTGAGGAGATTGGGTTGAGATTTGGAGATGGGTTGAGGAGCTGCATCCTTCACAACAGAGCTGCTGTTGGCCACAGAACTGGGGAGGAAATTATATCTGCAAAATATCCTCCTTAATGGATAAAAATTGCTTGACCCAAGGTTGACAGACTGTCCTGCTACAGGTCTGTCATTTCCACTTGTGCTGGGAGAATACTAATTATGTATAATTACTTATTGCATGTGTTGTATAATTTTAACAATAATATGATGAAGAATAATATTTAGATAATGTTAGCTCAGTCTTTTGCAGAAACTGCAATTCTTCATTGCCCAAGTGGCCATAGAGGATTAATGAAAAGCTACCTCATCAGTTCTGGCAAAGTGATTAACTCATTATCATCAAGAAGAAAACACTGGAAGACTTAAGAGCTTCCCAGCACACCCCTGGTCAGCTGATAAGTTGCAAATGAACCCAGGATAAGGATGATTCATAGCCTGGGGCAGAAGTTGAAAGCATTCAGTGTTGCAGGTAAGACTGCTGTCAAATTGTTCTGCACATAAACCATGCTGACTATGATGGAGGGCAAGTCTGGTTTGCAGTCTAAGATTAGGGGTTTTCCTAGATTTTTATGGTATTACTCCTACTGTATTTTGATTGGACACTCAGTAATTTGGGCAAAAGCTTGGCATGTACATTCCCTTCCCTCAAAGAACTTCTGAAAGACATGTGTACTCTGGCAAGGATTTGTTCAGAACTTACATAGCTCTTGTTCATCATATATGATGTTGTTCTCAGTTTCCAAATTAATCAATCTCTCCCCAGAGACCTGAACTAAGCAGTTCTGAAGCACAGTAGTAACTCTTTGTCTCCATGCAGTAATTAGAAATTGAAACAAATCTTTTGAAAAAGGTTGTCTGCTTAAGTATTATGGTTTTCTTCTTGGGGGAGGCATTTAGTTGGGAAGTACTAATTAAGAGTACACCATGCAATCATATATATATATATATATATATATAGTGCCATTCTAAGCAAAGGTGTGAAATTACTTCATATCTTTGTGCTAGATGTAAAGTTGAGCATCCTAAGTTTATGCTATTTATGGCCTTTTACCAATTTTATTCCACCCCCAGATGCTGCGTTGGTTATGAATAAAACTAACAGCGTCTGTTCCAAGAGGGTAAAGAAGAGAAAACCCTAGCTTTGATTAGGAGGGAGGAGGTGAGAATTCTTTTTGGGGAAAAATAGCTAATCCACACAAAATGTAAATGGATCAAATTCAAACGTGGGATCTCAGGCATTTTGGGATGTGTTAAATACAGCACAGAGAGCTGGTCAAAAGAGGTGATTCTCCCACTATATTTAGCGTTGGTGCATCCTCAGCTTGAATACTGCATGTGGTTCTGAGGCTGAGGACACTTGAGTTGTCCAGGCTGGAGAGAAGGAGGCTAAGAAGTGACCCTGCTGCTCTCTGCAGTGTCCTGAGGGATGGAAGTGGAGGTCATGGATGACAGGATACATGGGAAGGGCACAAAGCTGCACTGGACATTAGGAAAAAAATTCTTTACTTGGAGGGTGGTCAAACGCTGGAACAGGCTTCCTATGGAAGTGGTTGAAGCCCCGTACTTGTCAGTGTTCAAGAGGCATTTGGACAACACCCTCATTAATACGCTTTAACTTTTGGCCAGCCCTGAAGTGGTCAGGCAGTTGGACTTGATCTTTGCAGGTCCTCTCCAACTTAACTATTCTATTTTTACTATAGATAAAAAGCGTGCAATAAATGCCAAATCAATTGTCAGATGTGAAGAGCGCATAGTAAAAATTAAGCTTGTAAGGAGTTTTCACATTGTGTGTGCTGGCTCTTCAAATTATTTGCATTGTTATTTCAATTTGCAATTTACAATAAATATTTCTGCAGTTAGTTTTTTTAGTTAGCAAAAATAGATGACCTGCCTCACTGTCAAGTGTGCATACTTGGCTCTGAAAAGACAAGGGAACACTTCAAATACAGCTCAGCCAGATCACAGAAATATGTCTGTGCACTCTTCAAGTGCATTCCCTAAATTGGATCCTGATCCCCTGTATTAGAAATATGGCAGCATTTATTTTAAAATGTGTATCCCCGTTTACCTGTTTATTGTCCAATACTGCCTGATGTAATCTTGTGAAAGGGAAAAAAAAAAAAAGTCAATGAGTTGAGGTACATGAGAATAAATCATTTAATTTCTCAGTGACTTTTTTAGTACAGAGTATTTTTTTCTGTTTTTTTTTTTTTTTTTTTAAACCTTTGGCTGTGATCTGAAGAAAGAAACTAATCAAACTTGTCATTACGCATCTTACGGGAGGTCTGCTGATATCTCCATAATTCAGTATAGTTGTACAGGATTGATACATTTCCTCTGTAAATGCTCAGTCCAGGCTGAAATTTGGCAAGCTTGTTCATGATACAGTAATACTCTCTTCTGCATGTAAATGTTGCTTCTCTCTGAAAACTGGCAGTAATGCTAGAGAAGCTTTTCTTTTATGGCTTCTATAGATTTTTGTTTAGAAATAGGTAAATTCAGTCTAAGTGCTTGGAACGTCACCTTTTTATTGCATCCTTAACAAATGATTCAGCCTTTATGGGGAAAATTTGCAGCCTAACTGCATTTGCATTTTGCATGCTTTTCTACTGTATTCCATCTCCATAATAAGTAATGCCTTTTTTCATTATGGAATTGGTGTGCAGTCACTTCATAATTACAATTGCAGCTATGTTGCTGCTCAAAGCTGAATTTCTTATGCTGCCTTGTTAATCCATTTTTCTGGATTTTCACGTAATTATTGCGTAAGTATTGATTAGAAAAAGCTATAGCTTAGCTTTAAATAACTGAGTTCTTTAAAGTAACTTTTCACACTTCATTTATCATTTGTTTTTATTGCATCCTGTCTTCTATTTCTCAGCTTCCTCTATTTTCTCATCTGCCTGCATTTCCAGGGCAGTGTTGTGCATTAGGAGAACATTAGGTTGTGTTATAAAGTACATCCCAAGAATGCTTTAACTGAACAAATGTTTACCACTTACTTGGTGGCTGGTAGGAGAGTAATCGGATAGAGATTTTCCTACTTGGTCACCATTTCCAAGACTGGCCAACAGCTGTCTGTTGCCTTATGATGAATTCAAGCAGCAACACTTCCTGTTGTGATATTTTGAGCTCAACACTTAGCAGTCAATCCAAAAAGATATGCCGATATATTCTCAGGCACTTATTTTGAGGCCTAAGGGATAGCCGAACTACTTCAGAAGGCTGTCCCTGCTATGATTTATGTGGAAACGTCATGTCAGTCCAGGTCTCCATGAAGGGAGACTGACATCACAAATAAGATCCTACATAAATAAGTAACATAAATTGAGGAGGAAATGTTCTCACGCCTCCGAACAATCCCATCAAGTCACAGAGGAGGCATCTATGGATGGGGTGCATTGTTCTCTTGTTCACGTTGCCTCCTCCCTGAATAAACAGGGGATTGCCAGGCCACCTTTCTTTATGAGTAGTGAACCTATCGTTAATTCTTTGTTTCGTTTTGTCTTTAAATAAAATATTTTATCTATAAATCTCACAGATTAGGAGAAGTTCCATGTGATTTGATTAATTAAACAATGCAACTCCAGAGCCATAAACATGAAAAAGCCTTCTTGAAAGCAAACTGTGGCCTAGTCCATTGGATAAATTGATTGATTACTGCTGTGGTTGTTTCTAATAATCTGTAACATTTTTTCATTAGACAGAAAGTTGTTTTCCTATTTAGTATGCAAACATGAGATCTGAAGCATTCTACCCATGTGTTATGATTTCTTTTTTCCATTATGCAATCACAGAATGTGTCACTTCCTTGTTTATGAAAGAAAAATGTAAGAGATAAAATTTGTGTTTAGTAAGGATTTTTATCTTCAATATATTAAAGAAATTAAAGTCCAAGGTTGGCAGAAAATCATAAATCATGGTTATGTGTTTCTCTAGAATGATTTTATGGATGCTAGGGCAAAGATATTACCATGTGCACTCTAGTTATGTAGAAATGCCACTAGAGGCTGTTTTCTTTCTTCAAAGGTGCCCTTTAAGGTAACACAAAATTACCCTTAATAGAGTATACATGCAATTTGCACAAAACTAGCACAACGCATTCCAGGTTGTGTGTCACAGAGAAAAAAGCGGAGTGAAAAATTTGTAATGAATTTTATTGTTCCTTTCTTCTGCATTCTTCTCCCTCTGAAATGCATTCTTTATTTCAAATTTTTCAAATTACTTCTGCTATTCCTTTTAGTTTTAGAGGCATCCTTTGCTATTAGGTTTGATATTAAGAACCTGAGTCACATTTGTTTTGTTTGGGATTCCTTTCTTCCTGCATGACTTCCCTGGTGCTAAGACATTTATGAATTCACAATGTGTTTGCTATGAATAACCTCAAAATATTTGCTTAAAGTAATGTTTCTCTAATTTGGAGAAAAAATTCTGCAGAGTTCATCTTCAGTGTTAATGGCCCTATTTTCAGTGTTGCCACTTCACTATTTGCTTATGAAACTCTCTAACAGCTCTCTAACAATACTATATAAAAATATGATCTTTCATTTATTTCTAAGAGATGCATTTCTAATTCTCACAGGGAGGAAAAAAGGCCCCAAAATATCCCTTGCTGCATGGATGGTGAAACCAATCTGAAGTGTGTGCTCACAAGTAAGCACACACTGTTGTGAGGCAGATTTGGGATTTAGAATCTGGTGCTTTCTGCATAGATTTTGATTTGTTCCTTCCCTTCTTTCACCTGCCCCCTTTACCTTTTTCAAACAAATTCTTTATTGGGTAACCACATTGCCATCTTGGACAAAGTCACATAGATACTTCTAATTTCCACCCTTTGGTGTTGGTTTTTTTTGCAACCAACCAATGAAGGAGATAGTAGTGACATTAATGCTTTGAGCACAGTTGCTTGTACGCTGCATTATCTTTTCCATGATGTTTTCTTACTAGCTCCTTTACATCATCTTGCCTCTTGGTCACGGCACCAAGCCTGCAGGAGCTCAAGAAGCTTTTGGACAACACGCTTACACATATGGTTTGATTTTTGGTAGTCTTGTGTGGAGCCAGGAGTTGGAGCTGATGATTCTCCTGGGGTCCAACTCAAGATGTTCTATAGATCTATGCTTCTACCCCATTCCCTCTCCCCCACCCCCCTTTTTTTTTTCCTTATCTTGCATTTGTACCTGTAGAAAATGACATTGCCACAGCTAAGAGAAGATCAAAGTGGTTTCTCTCCAATGTGGGCTTCCTGTGTGAGTTCTGAGAACAATCCCAGTCCTAGTGTTGTCAGCTTGGGAGTAGTTCAAAAGCAGCTGAGATGGTGCTGTGCACAACCTAGAAGTATGCTGGTTAATCCAAACTTCACAGGGTGATGAAAGGTGATGAAATGCGGGATGATGCTGAGGTTGGGCTCCAGCACTGACTGCTGCCCCCGATTCCTTCGAGGAGCTCTTCTCCCCCCTGGCAGGCTAAGGTTGGCAGGATGCCTCTTGTGACCAGCAGCCATGTGGCCACATTAATTTGAGGCTCAGGCTTGGTAGAATTATATGCTCTGGCAGGAGGGGAGAGCCACACCCTGGCCTTTGACGATGTGCTTGTTGTCAGGAACCTGCTGGAGAATATTGACTTCTTGCAGACTCCAGGGAGTTACCTTTCCCACCTCCACCTTCTGTGTGTTGTAAAAGCTCCTCCTTGACAAAGCAGTAGTATGGGAAGGGAAACGCTGGTTGCAGCTGCTTTTCCCAAGAGGAGAAAAAACAAGGTTTGGCAGATTCACATGGTTGCGTCTCCTCTCTCCTCCTCCAGAAAACCACTGTTGTGGAGGGAAGCTGTGATGGGTGCTCAGCCTCCTGCTACTAGAGGGGAAGCAAGCGGAATCAGGCAGGATCCTCTCTCACGGTGCTGCAGCTGGAAGGTGCAGATGTTTTATATATACACAACTGGAAGAATGAAAAACAAAAATCTCTTTCTTTGGAAATATTTTTTTCCACTAACTGAAAACAGAAATATATGTATTTCTTTTGCCCAGAGGTATCTATGCACATTTTTTCTTCCACCTTAAAAATGTATTAACCTAAAGTCACAAAAGAAAGGATGTGGTTCTGTAGAGATCAAAACTAGTAGTCCTGAGAATTTAGTAATGTTTTAAGTAGCAGATTGTCCTCTACTCTAAGAGAGAACTCAAGGAGACAGTTGTATTCCAGAAAAGGTATGGGGAAGGGGTACAACAAGAGTTTTTATTACTAGGGAGAGTGACATTTTGAGGAAATTGGGGCATTTTGGACATCTTGCTCTGGAAACGTATAGTTGTCAAATAAATGAATAGGTATAATGAAATGAGATCTGAGGAAGGCGAGGCAGGAGAGCAGAGAGCCTTTTCTGGGCCACAGACCACCAACTGTATGGCCAGAGTACCCTGCGCTGCTCTCTGCCCCTGGAGGTGTTTGCTCACGAGCTCTGGGCTTCCTTCTTGCTCCTTCTGGAAATTTGACCAGAAACAGAAATTCTGGTTGGGCCAAACCTGATAGTGTGGGGTATGGCAGCAGTGCAGTGCTGTTCAGGGCAGACCTCCCCTTGGCATGGACCTGGAACCAGCCCGGTGCCTTCAGGGGTCCGTGTTGGGACCCATCCTCTTTGATATCTTTATTGATGATTTGGATAAGGGAATTGAGTGCACCCTCAGTAAGTTTGCAGATGGCACCAAGTTGGGGGGAAGTGTTGATCTGCCGGAGGGTGGGAAGGCCCTGCAGGGGGACCTGGACAGGTTGGGTCAATGGGCAAAGGCCAATGGGATGAGGTTCAACATGGCTTCGTGCTGGCTCCTGCACTGTGGCCACAACAACCCCATGCAGTGCTACAGGCTTGGGGCAGAGTGGCTCGAAAGCTGTGCAGAGGAAAAGGATCTGGGGCTGCCGGTTGATGCTCACCTGAACATGAGCCAGCAGTGTGCCCAGGTGGCCAAGAAGGCCAACAGCATCCTGGCTTGTATCAGGAATAGTGCAGCCAGCAGGACCAGGGAGGTGATCATCCCCCTGTACTCTGCTCTGGTGAGGCTGCACCTCGAGTGCTGCCTTCAGTTTTGGGCCCCTCACTACAAGAAGGACATCGAGGTGCTTGAGCGTGTCCAGAGAAGGGCAACGAAGCTGGTGAAGGGCCTGGAACACAAGTCCTGTGAGAAGTGACTGAGGGACCTGGGGTGGTTTGGTCTTGGGGAAGAGGAGGCTCAGGGGAGACCTCATTGCTCTCTACAACTACCTGAAAGGAAGGTGTGGGGAGCTGCGGGTTGGCCTCTTCTCACAGGTAACCATCAATAGGACTAGAGGGAATGGCCTCAAGTTGCACCAGGGGAGGTTTAGGTTGGAAATTAGGAGACGTTTCTTCTCAGAAAGCATAGTTCAGCATTAGAATGGGTTGCCCAGGGAAGTGGTGGCGTCACCGTCCCTGGGGGTTTTAAGGAAAGGTTGGACCTGGCGCTTCGGGACATGATTTAGTGGGTGACATTGGTGGTAGGGTGATGGTTGGACCAGATCATCTTGGAGGTCTTTTCCAACCTTAATGATTCTCTGATTCTCCTGAGGCAGCCTCAGCTGTCCCACTGGTAGTGGTGTCCCGGAGGGGACACAGGACAATCCTTTTTCACATTCAGTTGTTTGGGTGTTCAACACTACTGGGTTGTGAGATGTGGTGGGGGTCTGGTTCCTGTGGTGGCAAGGAAGTTAGAAGTCACTTGGTCGTTTGGTGGTCCTACAGCCCTTGCCCACAGCTCTCTCCTTCCCAGCTCGTAGCACCTCATCCTACATGGACGCTGAGCTGCGGTTCGGGGCAGAATATTGATCTGACTTTAATATTATTGAAATATTTTCCTGTTTCCACAGAACCACGGTGCCTGGCTCTTTCTGCCGAGCCTGGCTCCTCGCGACGGGTGGCTTGGGAGAAGAAGACCCCCGCGCTGAGGGACCCCTCTGCATGAGCTGAGGCTGTGGCATCGCTGCAGTACTCGACCCTCGGGGGGCGAGGCGTGAAGCCCCCTCCGTCCGCCCCGCGGCCTGCGGCGGCCCGAGCACACCGGCGGCACGGGGGCGGCGCTAGGACCCGGGGCGGCGGCGGCGGCGGGGCCGGGCGGGGGCGGCCCCTCCCGGGCGCAGCGCGAAGGCGGGCGGGCGGGCGCGGGGCATGGTCCCGGTGCCGGCGGCGGCGGCGCGGCGCGGAGCGGGCGCGGAGCGGAGGTGGCATGCGGCGCGGAGACATGCGGCTCTGCCTGCGCGCTGCCGCCCCGCCGACATGGACCGCCGCCGCCTGCCGCCGCTGCTGCCGCTGCTCTGCGCTGCTGCCCTCGGCGCCGCCGGGCGTCTGAGCGCCCGCCCCGGCAACGAAGGTGAGCGGCGGGGGGGGGAGCGCTCCCCTTATCCCCCTTTTCTCCCCCTTTTCTTCCCTTTTTCTCCCCTCCTTCCTCCCCTTCTTTTCCCCTATCTCGTTCCTCTTATTTTATTTTTTTTTTTATTATTATTATTTTTGTTTTTCCTTTTCCCTCCTTAAGGTGCTCGGTCCCTGCTGCCGGGGGCGCGCCCTAACGAGCAAGCCCCGGGGCTCGCCCTAATTACCTCCGGGCCGGCGGTGGTGGGGGCTGCGGCGATATTTGGTGCTGCCAAAGTTTCAGTCGGAGCTAAAAAGCGGCCCCGCTGCCCTGCCCCGACCCGCCTGGGGTGCCGGAGCGTTTGGGTGTGGGTTTGGGATCCCGGTCAAACCGTGCCTGCGCCCCAGTTTTGGGCAGCGTTTTGTTCTCCTCCGCTGCGGCGGTCTCCGAGCTGGCATTTGGTGAGGACGCGTGGTAGGTGTCAGGGAGAAATCACGACGGCCGTTTAAAAAAAGTAACTGAGATACTTTTTTTTTGGAAAAGGTAAGGTTGCCCCTTCCCCGCGGAGAAGAAGAGCAGAGCCCCCTCTGCCCCCTCCCGCAGCCGGTGCCAGCGGGTATCCGCTGCAGCCCGCTTTGGGGACACATCCAGGGGGTGCGAGGAATTTGGGGTGTCAGCCCGGCACGTAGAGCTAGCACCTGCTTCGCTTGCAGCATCCGCAGGGCAGTGGGCAGAGACGCCGTTACAATTAGCCTTGCTCCCCTGCGAATGATGCTGAGTGCGTTCTGGTGTTGGGGCTGTTGGCGGGATACGGCAGTGAGGTAGCCACTCGAAATGATTTCCGAAAGGAATTAACAATCGCATCAAATAAGGGAAGATTTAAACTCCACAAATCCTGGGTAATCTGAAATCGTTGTTTTCTTCGCTGAGAAGAAGCTGTGGCACCACCGTGCCAGAAGAATAACGTGGCATCTGCTTGTACGTTTGATGTAAATTTATTTTACGTAGGCATTGCTTCCCAGGTTACTTTTAATAGTTGGTTAGCTCTTAAGCCTCCATATACACGCTATTTTGTACCTATTGTCATCCTTCACAAATCGTTTTCGGAAATGAAAACGCGAGCGGTAGTAGGGGTTACTCTTGCCCTATGATTAAAAGCTTTTTGGAAACGTGTGTAGTTCAGTCAGTCAGCAGAGCAGCTCTGCCTCCACGGCAGTGGCAGGCAGACGCAGTCTGAAAGCTGAGACTAATTATGCAAAAAAGATATTAGACCCTTCAGGTTTGCAAAAGATGCTTTTTGTTTCTTTGTTTAAAATCACTGAGAATTGGAAAAGGAAGAAAAAAATCAGTATCACATAGAAAGCACATTAAGCATCTTTTCTGAGTCAGAATTCAGTAGATGCTGCTCCTATTCTCTATTTTCAGCTTCAAAAACTTGTAAAATAAGGGTAGCATTTTGAAAATGTTTAGTGAAAAGGCACAACGTAGATACAAATACTGGACAGTAACCTGCTTTTGCATGCTTACTTTTTCTGAAGTATGTGTTTTACTACTCATTTAAAAAAAAAAAAAAGGAACATCCCCAGTTTCTTTTAAAAATGCGACCAACATCAGTGTTTTAATTATTTCCACTATGGGAAGCTCAGTAATTACTTCATTTGCAGTGTTCTTAGGCTGATGATATGAATTGAGAAAATCCAAATTAGAATTTGCTGACGCTAGTTTGTTTGGTAATCAGGCATTAGCTTGAAGCATTAAATAGCATCAAAAGATTTTCTTCTTTTAAATGATGTTTTTCTTGCTACACTTTTTTCACTGCTGCTGTTACCGTTATTTTTTTCCCAAAGCTGAACTTAGGCGTTACTGTATTTCTGTGGGGTATTTAGAAAAGTTTTCTTTCTCTACCGCTGAGAAGTTAAAATATATTTTTTGAATGGAGATTGTTAATATAGGCTTATGGATAAGAATATGTGCATTTTCTTCATGCACTTTAATATAAAGCTACTGTTGAAAATCTCATGGATTGTTTTAACAAAGAATGAAGTGTATTTTTGGTGCGTTTATGTAGCTTTGTGTAACTTCTGGGGGATGTGAATGTAGCAATAGATATGTTACAGGACTGCCTTCAGGGCTCCTGGTAATATTTCCTAAATTTATTTGGATTGAAAGAGTTACTTCTGTTTTTAAAAAACATCTTCAGTTAACGCTTGTAGTTAATACTAAAGCTGACAAGCATTTGAACCAGAACTGATGCTTCTGTAGTGGAAGTGGATGGGAAGGGAGAAAAGGATGCAAGGGGGGGGGGCTGAAGGCAAGTTGTCGATTACTTCACTTTGTGTTATCAAGTGCAGTCCATCATCCCCCCCCCCTTTTTTTTTAATATATATCTTGGAGATATATATATATATATATAATATATATATATATATATATAATTGTTTATTAATTTGCTTCATCCCAGAAAAGTTTGGAGTTTTTTCTTGCTGAAACATAAAATTTTCCGCTGAGTTTATTTTTAAACTCTCTGCTGTGCTCATTGCAAAGCTGCGTGCCTTTTACCTACGTAATCACGGAGGTTCAAGAAGGTTCTGTAAAGTTCAGACTTATCTGTGTACAGTGGCAAAGTGTGTGCCATTTTCTGAGAGGAAGGAAAATGTCAGGAAGATTTAACGTCTAATTTTTCGGGTTTTGGAGTCACAAGCAGAACCCTGTGTATGTGGAGAAACCACATGTTCTGCTATTCCGTTCCAGTCAATATTTTTCACTTGGGGAGGATTGTGGGTTTCTTCTTAGAAGGACGCAATTTCTCTTTGAATAATTCCTATGGTATTGAGAAATTGAATGAGCTATATCATTCAGTAATTTAATAATTTTTCCTCAGTCTCTTCGGTAACTATATTGCCTGCCCGAGGGTACCAGCAACCTTAATTTCACTGTTTTATAACCCACAACAGTTAACACTTGACCTAGGTCATTAACAGGATTATCAGCAAATTTGTTTAAGCTTTTACTGACAACCTGAATTGCTTCAATAATATTTTGACTGTGCCGACAGGAAACTTCTTGTAACCTCTCAATCTAGCATAAAATTAATTTCTTGCGAACAGAGCTACCAAAAGATCAATACGGTAAATCTGCTTATCGTACTTGGTTTCAAATAGTGTCTGTTTTGGTTAACAGCAAGAAGGTTCCAATCAGCCGCTGTTTTCAGTCTGTGCTGGCTTTGGAGATGTGGTTTCATCTTTTATTTGTTCATTATCGTCTCAGAACTGTGTACACTTAAATTTACCATTTTATCTGTTAACACTTACAGTCACTCAAGACAACTTAGTGTGCCTTGTGACAGCTGTTGGCATGTTTTTGAGAAATTCAGTGTTTGCCTGTGGAGCAAAATGCCCGACCAACTTTCGCATATCATTTTGGGAAAGGCTGGAAATATTGGAAACTTCTCAGTAGGATCAAAAGGGATTGCACAGGGAAATGCTTTTTACAAATCTTGCCTTACTGTGTGTCAGGTATCATTAGGTCAGGATAAGTCTTCATGTATCATGACACAATTCCTCGTGGTTCTTATAGCTCGCTGTTGAGTGTTTATCGGTAAAAGAAATCAAAAGTAGGCTTAGAAATCTGAATATGATGCCACTTAAAATTTAATTTCAGAAAGCTCAAACTCGTGTGGGTCTAGAGAGCTGTTTTTCGTACAGCTGTATATACTCAAAGCTGCTGTGCTTCATCCTAAGCTGTATGATCAGACAAATAATGAACGTGCTTTAAAATTCACACCGTGATGTTTTTAAAAAGCTGTGCAAAAGGAGAAGGAAGTTGAGCAAATTCCTCATTTTATCTCGGTATTTTTGATACCTGACTCTCACACATGGAATAATTTAGTTTCTTTTCTGTTTATTGCTGAAATTTGTCTTCACTTTACCCTTGATTTCAATACAGTGTACTAAAAAGAAAAATCACCGTATTGCCTATAGCAAACTTAAAGCAGATGTTTGAAACAGGGAGATGTTCAAATTGGACACAGCAATTGTTATTGCAGTTAGTTTGGATGCAACATATTTGCTACCCAACGAACCAGTCAAATCATAGATGCTCATTAAAACTCTCTTCTGTACTTTCAGCCATAGGAAGTCAGGCTTTGGGGCGCTACCGGAATGAAAACCACTGCGCAGATAGTAGGCACGCGAAGTTTAACAGTTGTTTACAAGAAATCTTTGCAAACTGGGAGTGCGTTCTGATGGAACTTAAATTTTTCATTCCTGTCTGGAAAAACATGCAAATTAGTTTTATTATTATTACTATTTTTATCTGCAGGAGTTAAGCTAATTGCTATTAGTAGACTTACTTTTGATTTTGTTTCAGAACTTGTAAGTTTTCCTCCAGGAGTGCGTGTAACAGCTCTTGTTCTTGTAATCCCCACCCGATGAAAGTTTGGAAATACAGATGCAGGTGTTCATTTCCTTGTTTTCAGAGCTCTGGATTTTATCACCAGTGAGGGTCACTACAGAGCTGTTACCGAATCCAACAGTATAGTTGGTCGCTTTTTGTGCAGAGCCTGTGTTAGCTCCATGGGCTACCTGTGATTTGTAGAGGTACCACTGCTTTGTAGCTGCTGTTTGGTTTTTCTTATAAACAAATAAATATATAAATACTACTAATAATAACTGGAGATGGAACTGTATCCTTATTTTTTGTTGAAGGTCAAAGCTGTGCTCAGTGGAGCTCATACTGAAACCCCAAAAGGTCAGATTGATACCCTAAGGTGTAAAATTGACTGGACCTTTCCAGAAGTGTTAGGTAAAACTTAAGAGGTGGGGTAGAGGCATCTCTTCCCATCACCTTTCTAGTAGATACTTCCAGCATCTAAAGAGTTGCTTTTCTGTAGTGAAATGTAGGGATTCTTTTTTCCCCTTTCCCCTTTTATTTTTTTAATCATTTGCTTTCTTATGAAAAGGAGCCTAATTTGTTGAAGCATTGTCGAAAATAGTTGAACATATATTTATGAGGGAGATAAAAACTTGCAATAAGAACTTATACGGTGAAATGCAAGATTTTGTATACAAATGCATGTGACTCCTAAGTTTTACTAAAAATCATGTTTTACTAAAAATCATTTTAGTGATGTAGCCTTTCTTATTTCCATGAACTTTTATAGTAGAAGGTTTTATTTTACTTTTTTTTGATGTTTAAACTGTTCTATGTAAGAAACAAAGCTCAGTGGGGAATAGTTTAATTCAGAAGATGAGATGTGAACTCCCGGTGGTGTAATTCTGGAAACAGAACATGGCAGTAATTTGCTGGGTTAGGACCGTATTCCCCACTGGTCGTCTTGTTCTTCTTAGATTTTAGGTGCTTGATAACTCCTAGCACAAGGACTTCTTTTGCAGTGTGAAACTGATGTAAAATTGAAATTCAGTCCCTTGGACTGAAGATTCCTTTGAAATTTCTGCTGCGAATGAATGGAAGAAATAAAGATATAGAAATAGAGATAATCCTGCCTGAAAGAAATCTTAGGACAGTGACAAAAGAGTTGCAGCCTGTGAGAGTGCCGGGCGGAATGAATGAAACGCCAGAGCGTACAGTCTTAAATTTGCAGAGACATTATTAAACCAGACACACTGTAAGCAGAAACTTAAGCACCACGCTCCTTTTTTTTTTTTTGTAAAGTACTGCATCCTGCTGTTCCAGGCAAAATATGGAGGAAAATCCCATTAATCTACTGAAAAATATTGATGAAAGAATAATAGCAGAGCGAAGGAACAGTGGCTGAAACTTCCTAGCAATTAGGGGAACAATAGGATGAATAGTAAGGTTCAGTCAGGGCAGTTTAGTGTCATATGCTACGGGAATGGTGATTTCTTTTTTTTTGCCAGCTTCTTTCTCATACCATTTTTATATCTCTATTTGGATGGAAAAGTTCATGTTGCATTGATCTGTTGTTGATGTGGTTTTTAAAATTTATTATTATTAATAATGATAGTGAAAAAACTCCTCAAGCACAGCTGCCATACATATGAGTACAATAATTTCAAATAAAAAAAAAATCTTTTAAAATTGTGACTCGGGAAGGAGATTGTTTTTGGAAAATCTACAGTGAAGAGTTCCTGTTTAAATAAATAATAATTAAAACACAAAAAAACCTTCTGGTCCATGGTAGTCATCCCAGAAACTTTGCAGTAACAAATAACAAACAGTGACATTGTGTTTCTTGATTTAGTTGTTGAGAAGCTAGAAAGCACCTAGAGGACTTTTGCTTTTTTTGAGGGGCAAAGGCTTGTTAAGAGCTCGCTTTTAGAGTGGAGGGAAGGATTGAGGAAGAAGAGATGTAGACAGGCATGAAGTGAAAGCTTGATCTGAATCGCAGGAAAATCAGACCCAAACCCAAATTTTCTCCAATTATTAACAGAGTTAGAAACCCAGAATTCAGGGCTGACAATGATTTGAACACTGAGCAAAGCACAAATTAAGAAATTCCTTGCCTCCCTGAAAGTCTAAGCTTTGTTTACATTAGTAAGCTTCATGACTGTGATTTACCAGTGGTGAATTTCAACAGAGACTGCAATTTAGGAGGGGCAGAGGCATTTTTACCATTCCATTTAATCTTTTTTTTGTAATGGTGCTTCTCTTTTTTCTTTTAAAAAAAAAAAAAAAAAAGAAAAGGCAATATCTGTCTGTCCAGCTGTAATGTTCGTGACACAGACACGTACATCGAAACATGTTCAAAGAATGCTAGGGCCCTATCCTGCAAAAACTTGTCTGCCACATATAATTTATCTCAGAGAGCAAATGTCTTAGGTAATGGTGAGAGGTCAGTTTTCCTGGAGAAGAATGTTACAGCTATGGAAGATGTAATATGGTCACCCAAACTGTTTAGGGGTAACCCAGCTGTAGGGAAACCTCATTGGTCTCCTTTGTTCTCACCTTACCTGTGCACAGTGCCATGAGCCTTTCTCATATGCATGTGTTTTTTCTTCTTTCCCTGCCCTCCCATAATTTGACATTGAGCCATGCAGAGTAGAAAGTGGCAAACATCTTTTCCTTCCCCACTAACTCTGAGAACCACGTGTCCATTCCTTCTTACCAAATTATGTTTACTGGGAGAAGGGAGATGCTGCAGTCCTGCAGGTGCACAGAGAAAAGGTACAGAACTATACGTTTAAGGACGATGCCTTTTCCCTAATTAGTTGGTTGCATTGATCCCGAAAGCCACGTTAAAGCTGGACAGGCTGTTCAAGAAACTGTAGGAGAAGTTTTCCATTCTAACCGAGAAAACCAATTCTGGAGAAAAGGCACATGCTTAGTTTGTGCAACTTAATGGAAACCTGAGCTGTTTGTGGGAAGGTAATGGAAGTGGAAGAATAAGCAGAAAACGGGGGCCTGAAAAACTGGCTTATGGGTAGATGGGAATAGAAGAGTCATTTAAGCATTTACCTTTGTTATAAATATTTGTATTTCTCACATATGGAAATAGTGAAAAAAGATGTTAGCAGGGTTTTGGTTGCAAAGGCAGCAAATGAAGTCAGGGGCAATTCCATTTTTCATATGGATAGCTCAGCACACATGTTCTGCATTAATTACCTCCATAAATTCTGTTAACCTGGCAAACAATGAAAATATCATGTTGGTGACATCACTGTATTGGAAAATAGAACTGGTTTTAGCATCTTGATTTTCTCAGCGTGACACTCAAGGAGATTTCTTATGCTATTGGCATTTTACTCCCCCAGTTTGCACCGAGATGTTTAGTCATTTGTTCTGTGGGTTTATTTTATCTGTGGAGTGGCTATGGAAGGACCCAAACATTTTGTAGCCTGGGCAAGCTGGAGCCCTCGATTTCTGCGAGCAGAGAAGAAAAGGTTGACAAAACTCAATCAGGGCATACCTGAGTAGGTTTCTTTCTACATGTAGTATTTCAGGATTTTCATAAACTTTTTTTTTATTAAATCTTGATTTCTGTATTTTGAACCTAACAACAAAACTATATATATATATATATGGGGCACAGGGAAAAAAAAATATATGAGAAATTTCTTAAAAGCAGTTTTTTCCCCTAAGGTTTGGCATGCAGCCAGATGATTCACTTTGGGGGTATCACAGCATTTTTTTAAATGCGTGAGTGGTCATTCACAGGACTTGTGCTCAAGTCCCTGTCTGAAAAAAAATTTCTCATCAATGAACTATTATTTCCTGTTTGGTTTTCGTTTGTTTTTTAGTCTTTGAACTGCAGGAAAATTTCTGGGAAGTTCTTAAGGTTTTTTAGTCATGGATGCTGCATGTGGTCAGATTTTTTTTGCGATACTTTGTGGTGTCTAAACTAGAAACTAAGTATGTCTAACAACTTTTTGAACTCTCAGTTCACCTTAAATAAACACGGACACTGTTGCAACATATATATATTTTTTCTTTAATTTCCTAGAAGCCTTTCCAAACGTGGTTCTTTGTGAAACTCCAGTAGACCTCAACTGTATGAGATCCTCAGAGGGGCTCAGTTCTGCAAAACTAGTGAATACTGAGTATTATTTTTTTTTTCCCAAGGGAAGAGTTGTGCAATATGCTTAAGCCCTTTTGAGAAGTGCTTCAGAGCTTGTTAAAATGATTTTAGTAATGTTTACTCTTGGTTTGGGCTGCCTATACATAGCCATATGGTGCTTCAGGATTTGGGGAACCCAACAGGATTGTTCTCACATCCCATGAGAGACAGACCTGCTTATTCTGGGCTGCTAAAAGGTGAGGTGTCTGTGTTTAGGTAATCGAATCTCACTAACTTTTTTTTTTTTTTCTTGAGCAAGGTGAACTTAGGTTTTGCCATTTAAACTTCCTTTTAACACAGTAGCCCTCATCTTGCGTTTATGTGTTTAATGCTGTGCTCCACTCATGTCAGATTTAACACTGTAGTAGTAGATTAAAATGAGATTCAGAGCATTTGGACTTGAATGTAGGTTCAGTTGAACAATAATTCAGATATCTAAGGGTTTATGTAATATCCTGTAGGAGATACTAAAAAAAAAAAAGTTGGAATTGGTTTAAAAACCAGGATGCAAAGATATGAAAGCAACACAATAATTTGGAACCCATTAGGTTAATCCATTTTTAATTTTGATATCCTTGTCTTAATGAAAAGAACTGGCACATATCAACTTACAGGAAATAGCCTAATAAAACCAAAACCTTATTAGGCCCTTTTGATAAACATTGCATTCCAACCCACCAGTCATATGTTTTTGCATACTTGGAAATTGAGCTTTACACCACTTTAACAATATCAAGAGGACTCTCATGTTTCAAACTAATAAAAAAGAAATAAAATCTGTTTTGTCTGTGTTCATCCACGAGAAGTTCTCCTGCAAACTGGGCAGTTGTCAAGATGATGCAGACAGGTACTCAGAGGGAAAGCAGCGTACAGATTTGCCACCCCACTCCTGTGGCAGGAGCTGCTAATTCACACGTCGTCATCTGTGCAGAAATGGCAGGTCGTTTCCTCTTCACAGTAGCCAGAATGACTTCCCTGAGGTGTGATGTTAGGAGGTTTGAGTGCATCTGCACACCTGGAGACTTGATGCAGGTTGAGTACAGGGTAAGGTTGATTGTTACCTGTGCTACCCAGCCTTAACTATTGCTCGAGTTCCCTCAATGGTAGGGTGGGGGGAAAGGCTGTTGGTGTTACCTGAACACTCCCAAGGTTTCCAGCAACACGATGCTCAGCAGTTTTCTGTTCTACTGTGAAATTTGTTCCCGTTTTGCCTGCTAAGGAACAGTGTACCTCTGCCTGTTTGCTCTCTGAAACCTTTCCTACATGGCTTGTATTTTTGGACCCGATAGTCATGTTCAGGAGACTTAGGGTGGCATTGTTCCTCTCCTGTTTGTAGGCTGCACACCTAGTGAAAGGAGGAAGACTACCAGAGAGCTTCTCCTTAGCATTGAGTGCAGGTGAGCGAGGAGCCGGCTGGTCTCCCTCCAGCAGCACTATGGGGATTCCTCTGGGCGTAGCAAGTAGGGAGAGGGTTGCTGCACGGTCATGGATCCTCCCTGATCTGCTCCATTTGGTGTTTGCAGTCTGTGCTGTTGTTTATTCCTGTATTGCTTGTTGCTGTGCTGTCTTCCCTCATTTATGGCAGCCTCTATAAAAAACTTGCAACCAAGTTCCTGTTTTGACTTTGTCAGTATTCAACCCATGGAAAAACTGAGGCACCCCGATCTGGCCTCAGATGCTCTTAAGGAGTGCGTTTGAAGAGAGCAAGATCTGGGAGGAAAATGAAACTCTTCCTCTTGTAGAGCTGAGGACGACTGCTGTAAGAATAGAATTTATCAAATAATCCAAGTTAACCTAGAAGGCTTCTACGTTTTATAGGTGAAATAATCAGTAAGGTAACTTGATTCATATTGCTAGTCTTTTGTCTTTTATTTGAAAATTTTAACCATCTTTTAATTTTGGAAGTAGTTTATAAATTATTTACTGAACATTTTACTGAAAATAAGGGAGGCTTGGGCTATCCGGTGGCCTTTTGTGAAGATTCCTGAGTTCAGTTTTAGTGCAACTGTTTTTAAATTCATTTTGGTTTTCCCTTGTTTGTTCATCTCTTGCCCCCACCCTGGTGGAGTTCTTCAGTCAGCAGTTTAACCACAGATTGAACATGACAGTTGCCAAATTTGGAATGTTCTGCTCAAAATCATATTTGCATTGTACAGTATAATGGCATAGGCAAGAAAGGTTGAAAGTGCAGACCTCACAGTGTTGTGCCTCTCAGAGGACTATAGGCTGGCTTTGAGTTGTACCAGAAATCTCCCTGAGAAATCTCACATGTGGAAAAGAATCGTCTAGCAAGTGGGCCAAGCTTTGTTGGCGCTTCTATGGGGTATGCGTTACAAAGGATTTAGTCCTGGCTGTTTTTAGGACGCTTACTCTATGTAGCTTAGTGTCACCTTGCTTCCTAGGGTGCCCCAGGCTGGGGGAGACAAAGCTGGAAAGGCAGAGCTTGGTGCATGGGCTCCTAGCAGGTCTTTTATGCTGAGGTCATTTGCTTCTGAGCATTCGTAGCAATAATTACGTCTTCATTGCAACACTTGAGGGGAAATGCAGGACCATAACATCACAGGAGACTTGACTTTTTGTTAATGAGCAAGGAGCAATCAGGTCCCAGGTCTGCTTCTTGGAAGCAGGCTTCATTGGTGAACACTGTTTCATGAGAAAAGTAGTGCATTGGTTAGTGTTGCTTCGTGGAGACATTTCTCATCAGCTGATTTTAATTGTTCCCTCTTTCCAAAGATTTTGTGGTATACCTTAGCAGATTTTCTATCAGCAAGATCCTAGTTGGTAATTATGGTAAGTGCATCAAGACATTGGCCTAGCCTGTCTATCTGTAGGTGTTGCCTCTAAGCCTCAGAATAAACCAGAGATGATAAACGAAAGCTGATCTGCTGCAGCCCTTCTTATTTTCACTATCCCCACTAACTGGGAGAAGGGAGGGTTGAGAGTACTCAGATCTGTGCTCATAGGTGTACGGAAATCCAGGTGCTGGTGTTCTTTGCCGTAAAAAGGCCCCCCTTCTAAAAATGTATCTGTGTTTGCACTGACTCCACTCTGTCCCACCCCAAAACCAAGATCTGGCTAACTTCCTGCCGCAAAGTATTTTCTTTGCTGCTCAGAATTATATGACACATTTCAATTATGGGCATTCACTCGTTTTTTTGGTTGTGGAGCAAATTTAAATTTTCCCATTTGTTAGCATATTTTTAAATAACTAGCATATTTCTAAGCCGGCAGTTCGATGCCAAAGAAGAAAAGACAAAATAGTCATGATTTTTTTATTCTTTTTTTTTTTAACTTTTAATTGGAAATGTTAATCAGTTGAGAAAGTGCTTTATATATTTTACCTCATTGGCTATTGTTACGCATTTTCCGTGTATAGGATAGGATTTGGAAATACATTCCTGTGGGGAAGTTATTGTAGGATCTTCTTTCGCTATTGCAAGCTGTCTCTTAGCAGGCTTTCCTCCCCAGGTCTTAGGTAGTTAGGATTATCTCAGGATAATTCTACCTAGCACAACATCTATTATTTTTTTTTATTTTTTTTTTACTGGGAGTGTATTTATACTGTGTTCAGTTCCTTGTCCAGCCACTGCCCCATGTGTTTCTGGATCTGCCTTCAGCGTGAATCCAGGTATCTCGTTAGTTTTACAGTTCTTTTTCTTTCACTGACATCGCTTCTGATAAAGCCCGCTGTTAGTGAGCCTGGAGTCAGGCCCTCTGCCATCACTCTCAGACTGGAAGCAATTTCAGATAGTGTGAGCGGGCCTGCACGTCAGATTCCATTCGAGCCCTCATTCGTCGTCTTCCTGATGCCACGAAGAAGAGTGAGCGAGCTCTGCGTTTCGCATCCCGCTGCCTATTCTGGCTGCTGGGAAGGCGCTCATCTTTACCCCCTTGGCACAAGTGCATGTTGAGGAAATGAAAAATGCTGTCTCGTGAAGTTTTGATGACCAGAAGAGTCAGGCAGGAGAGGGAGCTTCTAGGAAGAGCACATGTTCTTAATAGACGCGCTGCCGGTATGCTGCCGCTTGGCAGAAGTAGCTGCAGTACGGCGAGCAAGGCTGACGCGTGGCAGTGCCAAGTTGCTCATTTCCAGAGCCAGAATGGGTGGTGGCTCAGTTTGTACAGCACTGCAATGTCTCTATAGCAAATCCCCCGCCAACAACTACCACTAGTTTTCAAGAGTGTTATTTACGTGATGGGACCCATGCAGTACATTGAGATTGTTAGACAGCATTGGATTTTTTTTAATGTTATTTTGTGAGAATCCCTCTGCGTCTCCTTACCATAATCAGTGATGCTCAAGATGCTCTATAGGAAAAGAGCTGGGGATAGCAACACAACTGTTCAGGTAGTTTAAGAATTACCCTAGTAATCAACATGTCAGCCTCAGGGGTCTCTGTAAGAGTTAGCTGAGTGATGCTCACACATTTTTGCCGGAGGAGGAAATACAAGGAGTGCAATTGAGTTGTGGGAGGAAGGATGTGGTACTTAACCTTCAGAAAGAGCCTGCAAGTCCTGATTCTCTTTCATGTGGCCTGACCTCTAAAACTACTTTTCTAATCTCATCTCAAAAGTGGCAATAATTAGGAAGTAAAAAGAATTATTGATTTTATTTTTGGGACTTTCCACTTCTTCTGTTCCCTAGTATTCTATTCAAGTGCATGAGAGCTGCGGGTAATCAGACTCTGAAGTGAGGACCGTATATGACCTGTAGTTATGATTGCTTACACAGCCAAGGGCTTCATTGGACCAGGTATTTTGGAGTACCTGGTTGTTACATATGCGATGGAAGAAAATGTATTGCATAGTTTGACCTCTTTTTTGGGACTTTTCTTAAGTCCTACAATTCATGTTAGTATGGCTAGAGGTACGCACCTAGCAGAGGACAGTGCCAAGAGAGAGGCTGCAACTCCTTTCTCTCTAGTTCTCTTTTTTATCTGATAAATACATGGCTATCAGCACCTGTACTATGTTTAAACATTAACATTTTCATTTAAATTTAATTGTGTGTGGGGAAAAATCTGTCAGGGTCACGCTGGTGTGTGCCTGCTGATGTGAAGATCTGATAGAATACCTGTGTATGTTACCTTTCATGAATTGCTAAGATCTCTTTTGTGAATCAAATGTTGCCTTTTGTTACACGAGAGGATATATCAGAGTTGAAACATGTTGAAATGAGTAATTTTATGAATGACTTGCTTCTGTAATATTTTACTTTTTTCCACTTAATCCCACAAATCCTTGAAAAAAAATTAAGACAACTAATATCTAATCCATTCCTTCTTCAATTCTTCAGTTTTAGTGTAGGGAATTGTTCTCTCCTTCAATTTCTGGATTAGTAGGTATTTTTATGACACCTAATGTCAAAAGGTAACGTTTTACCGTTCCCTGTTATTTTCTCTAGGGACCGTGAATATTGCAGCCCCTAAGATCTGTATTGTTTGCTCTGTATCGAGGCATACAGCTTTCTCCTGAACTCACAGGAAAATCGTGTGTCAACAGCTTTTTTTGAGGGGTGGAGGGCAGAGTCATTTTTATCAGGTGTCAACCTGAAAAGAAAAATATTTTGCATCTCAGACGCTATTAAAAAACTGTACACTTTTGATGAAAAGTTTTTTTTAAAAAAAAACGAATAGAGAAAAAGTATTGTATGCATGATTTTCATTTGGATTCTAAAGAATTTGAGCACTCAGTGTGTGTTTCTGCTTGCCTAAAATACAGTTTTCACTAGGCACACAGTAAAGGTACAAGGCCGTGACAGATATCTAGGGGGTCACTATAGCAATGTCTTCTTTCATTGAGTATTTGTTTCCCCATGTCTTTTCTATTTCTTGATGTGACATCCACACACACATCCCTCAAAGGAATTGGAACTAGTATTTTTAAAATGTGGTGAAATATGTATGAACATGGCAAAGTAGTTTGTGTAGTGGTGCCACTTTGAATGTGATGAGGAAGGTGGAATGAAGGAGATGCCGAAAAATTGCTCTTGCTATAAAAGATTTGTTCCCAAGTAGAACAGCTTTGGGAAGGAGGATTGAAGGAGTTGTCTTACTGATTCAGTTACTTTGCTGGGGAGCAAGACTGGTTAGACTCCTTGCCCTTAACCGTGAAAAGAAAGAGCTTGAATTTTGTTTTCTGGTTTTGAAACCTTCTGAGCTGGAAGTCTGCTGAAGTGAGGGCTTGTTGCCGGTCTGTGTCCCGTGCACTTGTAAGCTTCCCCTGTTAGAGGGGTGGAAGGGCATGACGACTTGCTCTCTAGCCCTATAGTGGGGGCATCCAGCTCTTGTGGGGCAGTGGTGGAGCTTCGCTACCTACTGGTGTTAAACCAACCCCATCCTTTCACAGGCACATGTGGCTTCCACTGAACTGCCCCTCCAGCCTTATTTAATGTGTGCGAGTGTTAGATTACTTGGCAACCTGGTGAACCTTTTTTGAGAGCTAGGCAGGCAGCGGGGCTCTGACATTGTTGAGGTGGCACAGGGAGATGTGGACAGAGATGTTGAGTGCTGATCTTGTGTCCCTCAAGGGTGTGCTCTCACTGCTAGGTTGCTTGGTAAGCCCCAAGAGGAGAACTAGCACCAGGCTGTGACTCTGTTCCTGTGTATTCTTCCAGATGAGACTGATGAATTTGGACTAAATTCATAAATTTCAGGGTGACTGCAATCATGTTTTCAAGAAGCTCATTCTTAACAAATAAATATATTAAGGTTTTTTTCCTGAGTGATTTGCCTTAGCAACATATTGCCAAGTAATTTGCCTCAAAAGTCATACTTCCTTCACCACCACGTATTGCAGATGCACAGCAAATGTATGTCTTATCCCAGGAGATCCATAATCTTGCTTTTGTGATTACAAATTCCCACAGAACTGCACTTTTTCGTTTTGAATTCTTATTAGTATTTCCTTTTTATAGATGCAAACCTTGCTTCATGATAGTCTGCGTAGGGCCCCATGCACTCAATAAAAGACTGATTTCTTTGACTGTGTAGATGATTGAAAACTGAATTGTTGATGAAAATTGGAGGTCAACAAATACAATGCCAGGCTATGTTCTTTATGTAAGATTAATAAAAATGTTTTGGTTATTGATGTAGGTAAAATGCAAAATGCTGTTGTTGTCTTTTAAAGTGTTGTATAACTGCAGGGGAATTTTTTTCACCCATATGAGAAAGCAGATCATTCATGGTAGTATAGTACTGCATATGTATATATGTGTGCATATATATATACATACACACAACACACGCAGATGCATGTATTTGTGGTTGTTGATGACGAGGCCTGGTTTCTAATACTGTATACCTGTTTTTCCCTACTGTGTATCCCAATATTTCTGTATTCCTTTACATCCCAATAACAGGAGAGGAGAGGAAAAAAAAAAAGCCTTGATAGCTCTGTTATGTTTTGTTTGTTTTTTAAGTGATAACCAAAATTAAACAGCTACTGAAAGGTCAATGCCAATATAATAAAAATAGGTCAATTTAGCAGATTGATAAGAATAGGAAAGGAAAATGAGGGAAATTATCTATTTTGTTTTCTGTGAGCACCATAAGCAATGTTGTTGTGTTGTATACTAATACCTCAGTGGATTGCATTCATAGAGATGATTCTTCATGATGCTTTTTATCAGTTCTCACCTGTTCTGCTTCATGGTAATAAATGGTTAATTAGGAACCTTTTTGATTAAGCACTTGGAGACTATGACCATGTTAAGGAACTGAATTTATTTTTTGTGTTCGGCAAAAATGCATAAGCAGCAAGGATGAATATCCTTCAATTTATTTATTTATTTTTTACATCACATTTTAAAATGGATATAAAAACACTGTGGTTGGATTGGCTGGAAAATGTCTATGTTGGACTGTTTACAAATAAAACCTTCATTCTTCCTCTGAAAATTGGTACATTCCTCTTAAGAAGAAAAAAAAAAGATAATGGCCAGATTAAATACAAATTGATGCTGCTCTTTAAGTAGCTTTGTCTGAACTTGAAGCATTGTAAATAATTACTTTTGTATCTACGGTATTACACATGACATTTAGAAAACAGTTCACTACTACAAGACAATCTGAGAACAAATTAGATCAGAAGGAAGAAGGAGATAAAGGAAAGACTTTAATCAGCATTCATTATTTATTCTTGCATTCTGAGAAAATTATATATGCCAAATACAGGCTTTTAATCAAATAATGATTAAAATATTCAGATCTCACCTATGTGGTTAGATGCATTGACCCAAATTTCAGGCATCCAAGGGGAAAACACTGTAGTTTGTGCAGCTGATGGAACTGCTTTGTTCCTACCCCCTGCTGTAATTAATTTGGACAGAGATCCATTGTTTATTTTTGTCACTTTTTTGTTTTGAAAAGTTCCCGTGTCTGCTGTTCATACCACATTTTAAGATAAACAAGGCAATCCTTTTCATTTGTCTGTCTTTTTCTTCTTTGTAGCTATCTGCCAGGCCACCTGAACAAATCAACTGCTTCACAAGGTCCTCAAATAAACACATCTTTTAGCATGGGTAACTGAGGTTAACTGGGCAGAGGCAAATGAAACTCATTCTTCTTCATTTTGTCTTTTTGTAGTTAATCTGCTGGATTCAAAAACAATTCAAGGGGAGCTGGGCTGGATCTCCTACCCGTCACATGGGGTGAGTTCAGTAGACTGTGAAATGGAAAAGTGGTGCTACAGACCAATGTGCTATTTAACCATTGTTTCCTCTTCAGAGGACACTGTGCAATAGCTGTGGACCTTTGGAGCTTCAAAAATTGTCTGCTCAGAACTTGAAATATAAGGCTTATGAAGTTCTGCTCCCTTTTCTTTAGAACATATATCACAATGCACGTAATCCCCATGAAGAGCTTATTGGAGAAAATGAAAGCAAAAGGTGCATTGAACAAAAAAGTTGTCTTTAAGCACCATTCCTCCCTCTATTCCAGTGTGTACTTCTAAAAGATATCATGGAACTGTTTCATAGTATTACTTGATTACTTACTCAGATGGAAATAGCAGAAGGTGAAAAACTTGTGGACGTAAGCGGGTGATGTAAGTACTCATTTGGTAACTTGGGTGATGAATTGTTCAGGTACTGTTATTTATTAGTTGGAATGTAATGAAAGAAATGTTTTATGTTCTTGAGTTTGTTTGTTTATCTTGTATCCAGAAGTAAAGAAACTGGGTATTCTGTTTAGAAAAGTGCCGTTTTAGAGCCTCTATGCTTTCACATTGGCTAATGCCGTAATTTTTAGATAGCATTTGCCACCATTTTTGCCGTCTGAATATCAATTTGTAGCTGTCCGGTGGCACTGACGTCCAGTCACTCTCCAGCTTATTGTTTCTCTGTGTGCTTGTGCATAGGGAAAACAAACAAACAAACAAAAAACCACCACATAATTCTTTATTTTTATGTTGCATAGCACAGATATGCAAGAAAAATCAAGTTCCTACATTTTGTCCCCTGAACAAAAAACCTACTTAGTAGGCTGAAGCCCTAAGGCGCTCAAAGACCTGTGGCTTTTTCTCTTGCTGCCCTTTCACTTGTGCCACCCCAATGGTGCTTCGTTTCCTTCTTCTTAGAGAAGTCTTACTTCAGGTCCGTAACTTTCAATGTCAACTCCTAGAAGCTTTTGTGTATCTTTCAGCCAGTCTCCTTCCCTATGAGTAAACCTCTGCCAGAGCACACTGCCCCTTGTAAGTCTTCGGGAAATGTTGTCTCTAGTCTTGATAAGGGCAAGGAGTTTCTAGCTAGGAGTCCATTGCTTTTCCAAACCAACTTCTTTTTGAATTCTTAGTGTTGGCAGGTGTTTGCTTATTTGTAGGATTGTGAGCATTTACTTTTTGACTATTCTGTAGCTTTGGGCAAGGTGTTACTTGGCCTTTATTACTTTTACAGATATTGGTAGTAATAGTACTTCTGTATATATGCCTTGTGGGATTCAGTTTTTAATATTAAAGTCATGCCGTATTGATACAAATTGTTCTGTGGGTGTTTAGCAGTACTTAAGGATTAAGGCTTGGTTTATTTTCTGAGTTAATATGTAGATCTCTCTCTCTCTCTGAACAAATTGTTCCATTCTCAAGGGGAAGAGGTAGGAAGAGGGTTCAAGTTTCTTTCTAGTGGCTGTTCCTGCTGACTTTTCCCAATAAGAAACCTTTGTAAACAGGATGTCCAAGAGGGAACTCTCCAGCAATTTCAAGCTCATCAGTATTTTGTCTTCACTTGCACTTTTTTTTTCCTTTGCAAAATCTTCTTTTTGTTTCTCTCTCAGCTGCCCTGCCCTCTTCTGCTTTACTTTTCTGCTCTGCTCATCTCCTTGCAGCTGTGCAGATCTACTGCTCAGCTCCCTGCAGCTGTGCCTCTCTTGCCTTGGATGCCTAAAGCAGTTGGTAGGGAATGACATACAGTATCTTGGGGGCTATAAGAAAAACAGATGTGCTGCATTACCCCACCAGAAAGGGTCTCCAGCTCTCTAAAAACAATTTTATTAGCTTCTGCAAGTTTGTGTCAGGTAAATCCAGCACAACTTGTTTGTGTCTGTGCGTGCCATTCCTGTTTACTGTAATGTCCATGTATATTGAAGCCAAAGAAAATCATGGAATTTCAGCGATGTTTTTAGAAGTTAATGAAATTCCTAGTTAAAATTAATTACTAGTAAATTGATATAGATCATGTACTGTGTTTTTGTAAGAGAACTAAGACTCTAAACTGTAGCCCTCAAAGTAGTGTGAAATTTTAAGCTTGCATAGTGAAATGTAATGAAATATAGTATGAAAACACCAGCATGTATCCTGTCTGAATAGGCGTTATTCTGTAAAATGATGACAACCTGAACATCATAAGAAAGAGACATCTTCTTTTTACAGCCCATTATTTATAGTCAATTAATTAAACCTGGTAAATATGTCTGCATCAGTCTCCAAGCTAACTAAAATATGAACTTAAACTTTAGTGGAAAAACATTATAATAAAGTTGTCACATCACACTGAAAGATTGCTAATAGCACAGTGGTGATTTACAAGGTAAAGGTAATAGAGCTACTCTTGAGGCTGTGATTCACAAATGAGAGTATTGGTGTTGTGCCAATTCTTCTTCAACGTGCAGCAGTGTTCTCATCTGAAGCCATAAATGTCAATATGTTGAGGAGGCTGACGTACAGAAAAAAAAAAAAGAAAAAAAAAATCTAGCCCAAGTGTTTAATAAACCTCTTATTAGGCTAATCATTCTATCTGATCTATACATGATATTGATTGATTTCTGGCAAAACGACCCAGATTGGATGGTTGTCATTTTCTGCATTCTATGGCTATTCTTTCTTCTTTTCGGTCTGACTTGGGTATATATAATAACAGCTTTCCAGAAATTCCTGAATATTCATGTTAAGATTTATAGCTCATTTGTATTCAACGATTTCCGTGTCCCACATAAGAACACTCTGATGGCGGTGTTTTAGTCCATGGTTTAGTAATATCACCCCGTAAGAATGTGATCTCTCCTTGAACCATCCCACACAGCCACAGCCTTGGCGTCAGGAACACCGATCTGGTCAAGCTTGTTAAAATCCCTTAAGTAACAAACATCGGCCCCTCTAGATACTCAATTAAGAATATAATAGCTGGCTTTGCTGAGGCTTGAGCATGATTGGCAGCAGTCACAAGGCCTGTATCCTGTACTACCATCTCCAGCACCTGCCTAGGCAACCTTTTTGTAATGCCAATCAGTCAAATACCAGTTCCATTTCTATAGGTTTCATTAAAGGGGAAAGAAAGAAGAGCTACTTAGTCTGTGTAGAGTATATTATTGATATGCTGATTAAGCATAACGCAAGTGATCATTAACTGCAATTCACGTAAATTACAGCAGCACAGATGTGGGGGTTGGGAGGATAAAAAAGCAAGTCACTTTAATAATGCACAATAGAAATGTGATGGATAATTCATACAGGACAAAAAGAGTAGAGTCTAAATCCTGCTCTGCATATTCATGTGAGTCGTTGTATTGGTTTCAGTATGATTTTTTTTTTAGTAAGAAAGATGTTTGTACTTTGAATCTATCTCCGTGTTCTTTGGGAAGTTTGGAAAAATGTCTTTGACATAATAGCAGTGCATTGTTCTGCTGTCACCCAAGTTGTGACTTGATATTTACATGTTTATCACGTATTTATGGACTTGAAATTTCTTGGGTGCTTGTTTTTTGGGTAGTTGGTTGAAAAGTAAAATAAATGTTTATTTATTTATTTCTTCCTTGTAGCTAGAGAAAAGAATGCTCTGGCATTTATTGTTATCAAGTAATAGATAATTATTTTAAAACAAACAAAACCCTATCTATACATGATCACAGTTAGTAAATTGTGAGCAAAATTTTAAAATACTGCTTGTGAAACAAAGATACAGCCTTTAATTATGAGAGAAGTTTTTTAGGTCCCTGAGTTTCTTCAGATCCGTCTGACTCAAGAGCTGGGTGTGCTCATTATCGTAAACTTTGGGGCACATATTTCAGCTGCTGACTGTACACTGAACTGTTTTGAAAATCTGGTGTGAATAATTTGCTCTTTCTTAGTGCTTGCTCTCATGATCATTTGGACAAAGCAAGACGTGGATCTCAGTAATGGAAACTTTAGTAAGTATTAGAGGAGGGAAGGATAACATTCCCTGTTTCTGTAATAGTTTGTGTTATGCGAGGAAGGCCAGAACATGCATGATGGAGATTGATGAGAGTTTTTCCATGAACCAGAATTGGGTTAGAATCAAAAATCTTAAGTGCAAATGAGGAAAATGTCTCCTTTCTTACATTTCAAAAGCCTGAAAGTAGTTTGTCACATTAGACTGTGTTACTGCCTACCCACGAAAGCAAAGCGAGTCTCCCTGGCTGCATTTGTTCTGGATGCAATAGTCTGCTAATGTGTGGCACAGTAAAAACTTTTCGGCCCTTTTTTGTGTGATATTGCAGACGAAGAAAAGTCTCAATAAATAAGCATTTGGCTATTGCTTGTGGCTAGATGAAGGTAGAGAAAAATTTGGTCACAGTTACATTTTGCCTGTGATTAAGGTACGCTTGGATAAACTGCATTCAGGAATCAGTTATTTAGGTCATTACGAACAGAAAGTTTTTCTGTTTATATGACAGAAGTTTTCAAGATTAATAAGTACTTCCATGAGTACTGGAAATAATGAGGCTTGTTTCCCTGTAGCTTTGCGTCTTGTGGTTCATTGCGTCCTGTGATTGAAGCTTTTCTAGCAGTAGGTCCTTACTGCGGGTGGGTTTCCTGGTGTCATGCTTCAGCCCTCCCTTCAGCTGGGTACACAGAAAGTTTCTTTACCTTACACGTCCTTGATTTTCACTCCCCTGCAGAATCTTAGGACAGCTCAGCCTTAAGTTGTACTTGAAACTGGCCAACAAATACAAAAATCTGTGAACTCACCTAAATCTAGTTTTCTTTCAATACTGATTGATATCTTCATTTGTGTGTATGTATATGTATATATATATATATATATACACACACACACACACATATATATATTTTGTCTGAGACACCAATCTTGTCAACTTTTAAGTGATATTGTATTTGAAGTGGGGAGTGTTACCAGACTCACAAGGTAGTAGTGAAAATGTGTTTCAAAATGTACTAAAAACATTATCAAACAATCAGTGTAAGACAAAAGATTGAAACTGAAAAATATCTCTATAAAATGCAAAAAGAAGTACTTTGCTTCCAAAATGAAAATGGGCATGTAATACATTTTCTTTTTCCTACTCGTTAGCAGTGGAATTTCCTTAGTACTTCTGTTAACATTCTGTTAAAACCAGGATTTATGTATGTTTTGCCTGAGGTCTGGTCTCCTTACAACTTCATGTATTTCCTACTGTCACTCTGCCTTTCAGGGCTTGTGTATCAGGTCTGAAATTTAAGCAGACTATTTTGGTGACTGAAAGTCAAACCAACCACTAGGAATTCTGTTTTTGTCAGTCATCGACTTTGTTTCGTCTTGCTCTGAATAACTGATTGAGAAAATGTTTTTCATTAATATATTCTGATTTTTTTTAACTTAAATGTCTGCTTTTGGTTTACATTGAAAGTATATTCCTTTCATTTTATTCTTCTTTCTTCAGAATAATAAAAGTGTATTAAAGGATTGTTTTTTTACTTTTCACAAACTCTTCCTTTCACCTCTGATTTCCTGTAATCAAAAATGCTCTTTGTCCTTTACAGACTTTTTTTTCCTACTGATAAAACTGTTTGAACATATTTTTATTCATAAGATATAAAGTGAATGATTTAGCTTTGCAGAGGTGTTTAGAAATCTGCCTGTACTAAAATCTGTTCATTCAGATTCACAGCCCAAATCAGAATACTTGAGTCCGTGGATGCTTCCTTTACACTAACTCTGAACGTGATGGATGAAAAATAAAAAGTATTTGTTTCGTACTTTTTCCCCTTTCTGATAGCTGCTGTTAGTAGTAATTTAAAGCTATGAGATATGTGAGATGGTTATGTTAATTATATGAATAGTGTTAGACAGCATTGATCAGTCCTGCTTTCTGAATATATGAAAATTTCGATGCCTACAGAAGCAGTACACGAGTATTCCAGAATAAGAACGTAGTTCAGATATACTTTAGCTGGCTTTGACTTTTGTTAGATTTTTGCTCAATCTCAGCTGCTTTCATTAAGCATGCATTTGAAAGGGAAGTTTAAATGCAAAAATTTAGCTGGAGTTGACTGAACAAATGGGAGAAATGCTTTGAAAAAGTTTGAGATTGCAATGTTAGTTCAAAATTATATTTACAACTTTCTTGCTATAAGTTGTCAGTCATTGTTACGAGAAAGAAATGTGGTTTTAAGATGTGGTGCACTGGAATATTCTTTATACATATTGATTTGAAAATTGTAGTCTCTTGTCTATTCATTCGAAAAATTCGGTTTGATCATAACAATACTGCATTTTGGTGCAATTTAAAAATAGCTTTTAACATAAAGTGAAAAGTGTGCTAATTTCTCATTAACATTAACAAAGATTCCATGATGTCATCATTGAGAGGGGGAGAGCCTTTTTTCCTTTCTTTTGAAATAGAAACAATAAAAAAAACCACAGCTAAATGTAAAATAAGTGCAGTGCTGTTGTTCCATTTTTATAATGATAATTACTGAGGGAAAAAAAAACATATTTCATTAGCCTCATCAGTCATTTTACTGACTGGTAATGGGTTGCTGAAGGTTGGGTATCAGTTTTCTGTGGTTTCCAATAAAAAAAAAAAAAAGCAGGTTCTGGCTTCTATTCCCAGACTTTAAAGATTGTATTTGGATTTGGAATTGCAGATACTTCAGCTTTTTTTTTTTTTTCTTTTTAGCTTTCAAAGCTTAGAAACGGCATCATTCCCCTCATGGGCAGAGTTTTATTTCTGTCAGTCCTGTCAGCATAAATGCAGGCCATTTGTGAGAAGTTCTCTCAAATGGCTTGATCACCATTAGATATTTTTCCCTTTGTAAAGAAATGCTTACTCTATAATTTTGTTCATTTTCTGTTGTGCTGAATTTATTCGCGTAAAGCAGAATAAAACAAAGTTAATAGAGTAACTGTCATGGAATGCTACAATATTTATCAAAGGGGCACGCTGCAGTTGGTTTTAAGACTGCTTTTACAACATCTAGATGATAATGCTAATTATAATCTCCATTTTAAAATGAACAAAAATGTTTATGCCAGATAGCATTCCTGGGTTTGTGCATTATTTTTTACAGTCTAGATGCTTTTGGTAGGTCTTTTTTTTTCTTTTTTTTAGATTTCTGAAAAATAACATGAAGTGAGTGTCATCGTGTAGTACAGTATTTTCTGGCAGGAAATTTAAAATGACTTTTGAAAGGTATCGAGAAGTAAAGGTATAAGTGCACTGATGACTTGCTGGGTCTCATGCTGAAAGGATGAGGCTGAGACTGCAGCAGTCTGCAGGCAGGAGAGGCACACATCAATTCACCCCCCACACCTCAGGCTGTTTTATTAAACATTTTAGTAAAACAGCCCAAAGATTGTGTTTGCAGATTTCCTAACCAAGTGTCCTTCCCAGACATAGCCCCTCGGCATCCATCAGCTGCAGCCCTGAGGGCTGGTGAGGAACCTCGGGCTGTGGCCTGAGGGAATGGCCGTGGGGTGACGGGCGGGCTGCCGCCCTGTCAGCACCCGTGGGCCACTACCACCCAAACGGGCTTTCTGCACTGTGCCTAGATGCTGTCTTAGGCATAACATAGTGATTAAATTCAGGAGATTTATTTGGGTCACTTGGTCCTTTTGTCCGTGTGTCGCTTTGCCCTTCGTAACTGCTATTCCTCCATGTCCCACAGACCAGAACTGCATTTCAGCTGTTGGATTTGCAGAGGCCGAAAAGGATAACTTAAGACATGCAGAACGGTTGATAGTTGCCTGCTAGCACGTGTACATATGGGCCAGTGCTGTGCTGCTCTGTGGTTTGTGTGCCATTGCATTAGACAAGTAGGGGCAGTCAATGTCATCCTTCCTCAAGGGGCTGGTGATTGATTTTAGTCAGGCTTCAGGGAAAAAGAGGAATCGCTCTGTCTATATTCTCATTTCTAAAGGACATAAATAAAAATCCCAAAGTGAATCTTTAAATCTACAGGACAATAATTGCTTGCAGTAGTTGTATTACTGAAGCTTTCTAAATTAGATGTGAGCTTTCTGTATAGAAATGCTAGGGAATGGTAGGAGATATGGTTCTCTTTTTTTTTTAATATATATATACTTTATCAGTTCTTTGACTTAGAGCATTTTGGGTAGATTTTAATGAACAATCTTTATTTAGGGTCTGTTTAGACTTCACTGATACGGACAAAAAGTTCTGGTGGGTTAAGTGCTTCAAGGTCTGATTGTGCTGTATAATTATTACTGGTTGAAAATGTCAGTGTTGTTTGTGGATCAGGCTGCAGAGTGATGTAATTAAGAATCTACTTTTCACTTGGTATCTTTTCTTAAACTGTGATATTGAAATGTGTCTCATTTTCAGACATGTAGGTTATCAGAGAAATGAAGAAATCTTTTGGAAGAGTTTCAAGGAGGCCACCTAGTCCACCCAGCCTCCTGCTCAACGCAGGACCCTTGCTAATGCAGCTACAGTATTGTGTTAGTGGACTCCAGGAAGCCTCTGAGGTGGAGATTCCACAGGCCCTGCGGGCAGCCTGTTCCAATGCTGCAGTCTTCTGAGTGACAGGCTTCTGCTTGATACCTGTTGGCATTTCTCAAGACACAGTTTGATGCCATTTTCTCTTATACCATCTGCTTCTACTGAGGAGAGTTTGGCTGTGTTAAGCCCCCTTCAAGATTTTGCAGTCTGCAATTAGATCATTGCCTGGCTTTCCCTTTACAAGACTGAACAAGCCCTGCTTCCTCACTTCATGTGTTTTTTCTCCCCTAACTGTCTTGGTATTGAGCAGTCTTACTAGTTGTAATGCTATGCTTACCGATGAACACGCGGACAATGCCTACTAGAATGGCAGAAAGGATCCAAGGACAGGATGAAGCAGGAGTGTACATACCTTGTCTATGTACTGATTAGGTGTTTCAGTCTAGAAACAGTTTACAAGCAACATCACATTTTATTTTAGGTATTTACCCTTTACCACCCAGAGGTTTGACAAGTAGAACCAAAATGGGTTCTGGAGGAGTTAAGATTTCTTGGGAAGAGATAGTAACAGCATACTGTCTCTTAGGTCTCCACAGTTCCTAAAAATTAGAAGTCTTGTCCTATACTAGCTTGTTTTCCAAAACCTCTTGTGAGGGAAGATAAATTTGTCTAGAATCTGAATGTTTTCTTTTCCAATCTGACAAACATTTTCCATGGTAGCTGAGGATCTTAAGCTTGTGTTTTCTGCCTGAAGGGGAGATTTCATATAAGATTCAGTGGCCAGGAGCATTTTAAGGACAATACTTTTTTGATTTGAGTGGTTTGGTTTTTTTGTTTGCTTGTTTTTAAAAAAAAAAGTCAAACAAATGTTTCCTGAGGGTGAATAGGGCACAAAAAAAGAGGGATGAGGTAATAATGGAAGCTAAACTGAAGTGAAAATGAAATCTCTGGGTGGAATGACAGTCAAAGCATATGTGGAGAGAGGTGTTAAGTGTGAGGGCGAGTGAAGACTCTAGATTGAAATCTGTAGAAAGCAACCCATATTTAAACTGCTGGTGGAGCTATTTCTGCTGCCTTCAATCTGGAAGACATGGATCTTTATTCCCTACTGTTGCATGGGAAAGAAGATACCACAACAGCCTTCGTCTTCCAGAGGCAAGGCAGGACCCTTTGGTTTCTGCTTCTGAAGGAGAGAGCTTGGGTTAACTGCTAGCATCCCTCTGACTCCTTCCTTCAAACTGCAGTGACGTTTGTGCCTGTCATCTCTTCAAAACACTGCCTTCCCGAACCTGTGTGTAAATATTTGCTAGGAGTTCAAATAAACAGGATCCTTGCTTTTCCCCTTTTCACAGAGCACAAAATTAAAATCCCAACCAGAACTTCAGAAGTTAATTTTCTTCGTGGCTGTGTAGTTTCATACATTATGTGCAGTGCATTCCATCAAACTTACGGGATGTGTAACCTGGCAAAGCAAACATTGCTACTGGAACTTGAGCGTTTATATTCCCTGATATCCTTGTGTTACCTGTTTAACTTTCTTTAATATTCTTGTGACAGTTTATTAATAAATGTAATGTATCCATGACAGTAATTTAATTTTACTCTGAAACCTGGTAATAAATGTTTGAACTGTACAGCATTTATGTCGAAGTGTTTTAGCCTGACTAAATGTTTAGAGGAGAGGCTGAGCTGTGCTTCTCCTGCTGGCACTGTAATTTAGCAGCGTATATTCAAAAGTAAATGGTTTTCAGATTAGAACATCCTCTTACAATGAAACCATCCAGAGGGGTGAACATTAATGAGACTGGTAGAACAGTACTATGCAGATGAAGGACAGATGGGTGGAGAAGTAGTCTATGCTCAAAACGAACGTGCAGCCCAGGTGGAAACTGAACTGCGTGACTGATTTGCTAGGACAATATGACTTCTGCATAATTTCTGTTTTGTAGACTGAAAACTAACGCATGCAAATACACAGGGGTATTGGCTTTAAAGCACGGAGTTCCCAACAACAATTCACAAATCGTGGAACAAACCGGTTACTGAACTTCAGTACTGTGAAATCTTCAGTTTACATGCTATTTTAAGAGGCGGTTGTGCATTGTCTTTCTAATGCTGTAATAGAAGGTGGATTGTGGGTTACCCCACTTCTGAGCCTCTGAGGAGTTTGTGGTTTTAAAGCATTGATAACTAAAATGAAAGCAGAAACTGAGCAAATTATGGAAGTAGAAAGTAAATGCGGAGTTTTGGTGTTTTTAAGATTTTAGGAAAACTGATAGATGTGTGGCATACTAAATCTTGAGAATTCAGTTGCATGTGACTGCACTAGTGCAGTGTCTTAATTTAGAAGGTGGAGGGCAGCATTGAACTCAAAGCTAACTTATTTTGTTAAACCACTTATTAATAGAGATGCAAATTGAAAGATCTGCAATTTGTGTTGTGTAGGTTAAAAAGTGGTGACTTTGAGGACTGAGCAAAGAAAATAAGGTTTTACTTGACTGAGAGTTTTGTTTTAATAGGAAGAATGGCAGATCTCTGTATACACGGTGTAAAAGACTATATATCTATTATTAAGTACATAATCTGTTCAGGTTTCTGTCCTTTTAGAAAGTGAAAGAATTCAACAAAGGGGCAAGGAACCATCTGAACTGAAGGTATGCCCTCAGATTCTTTTGCAATGACTGATATACAGAAGTTTGCAGGATTGTCTGCCATCCTATTTTATGTTATATATAAAATTTATATTTAATTGTTTCTGACATGTTTGGAAATGAACTTTTTAAAAACCATATGCATTTTAACTGGTGCATGTTAGAATTATTTACAAACACTGGTCAAATGTGATGTGTGTTTGTTTAACCTAGTTTACTAGTTGAGTTAAAGGCAGTACTGTGACCAAATGTAAACAAGTTTTGGCATGGCCACTTGCAATGTGTTTTATTTATAAATCAAATTCATTTAGTAAGAAGGGCACTGGCTTTTTTCTATTTGGTTATGCCTTGTTTGGAAAAACTGATTTAAATATACAGATTCAAGCCTTCCTTTTGCATTCTTCTGTAAAACAGAGATTTTTGAATTAAAACCTTGCATCTCCTTTTCTTCTTATTTTCGTGTTCAAATTCAGTAAAAGGTCCTCATCCGGAAGAGGCCTAGGAAATAGACAAGAATCAGTCCGCTTACAATTTCTGTTCCTTTTATTTATAAAACAAAACAAAAGCAGGGAGAAAAACAAAACTATGCGTGATAGCATTCCATTCAACTTACCTTTTTACTGTTAAACTTCCCTCCTTTGCCATTACAGGAAAAACACAATAATCTTCTCGTATTTCTTGCCAGCAAATGCTTTGGTCCAACTTGTTTTGTCGTCTTGTTTCATATATCCACGTTGTACCAACTGCATGGGAGGAGTCTGCGGAATGCAGTTAAATGCCAGACCGAGCATCTACTGAAGTCCCAAAAAGGATGGGAACAGTGTAGAGGTTTTCTCCAGTGCTTTGCTATGGATTGCACAGAATTAATTCTGTGTGTTCTCAAAGTTGGGGGAACAATTTTATGTATATGACTGTATACCTTAGCTATTCTTTTGAGACACAAGCATTCTTCACTTGATTTGTTGACAGCCTTCTATCAAAGGTTCACCTGGTTTGAAGTCATCTTGTGAGATCCTGGGGAGATTGACGACAATGCAGGGATGTTCTCTGAATGTGGTGTTGGTGTGCAGCTCTGGGACCTTTATCTGTGTGTATGCAGATGCATGCTCACATGCACTGCATTACTAAAAATGATTATAAAAATATATGATTGAAAAAAAAAAAAGAAAATTTACACAGTTACAGTGTTAGAATTGCATCCTGCCACATTTAATTCCTACATGGGTCATGTGAGAAGGGCTTTCACTGAGCTGCTCCACTCAAGCTGTAGTCCACTTTAACGATTTCAGTACCTACGTGGAGGACAGCCATTAAAAATGTCCAACTCAGGAAAAGCCTCTAGATAAAGCTCTGCATCCCTAAGCATAGTCAGAGGAGCACCGGATTAAAAAAAAAAAAAGACACAAAGTCAGACTTGCTCATTTCTCACTTGCAAAGAAATGATTTGTTCTAGCAAACTTCCTTTGATTTTGGTGGGTTTCTGAGGTGTGGTACCATAGTACTTGGTTGGAATTTAAAAGGCCTTACAAGTATGTGTATGCTTGAAAGTCAGTGTTTATGTTCCTAGCAATTAAAATCCTTGTGAACATCTCAAACATGTGATTCTGCATTTGAGAGGAATGTGTGTATGTATTTACTGTATTTTCCATCAAAATGTGATTCTGCATCCCAATAAAAAAAAGCAAAACAAACAAAAATGTATTAACAGCATTTGAAAATTACGGGGGGGGGGCGGGCAGAACTTCTGCAATATCTTCTATTAACGATACAGAGGAAAGTGTTACAGGACTAAAATACTGGAGGTGGAGGTGGGAAGTGCCCAGCTGCTTCTGAATATATATGTAACAGAAGACTTTTTCAGGTTAAATATGTCAGATGACAAGATGATGTTAGGTGGTCTTTGCTCTGTGGCCTCACAAGCAATGCCACAACCATTCTGATAGCTGACATAGTTAACTTCCCATCTGTATGGTTTTAACAATGTGGAGTAGTTGAAAAGGTTTATATAGAAAAATGAAAGAGGAATAATGAAAAGGATGTCTAGAATAGTGACCCAGGTAAATTGCCTAAACTTAGTTCTTAGCAGGAGACAATTACTTTTATCATATCAAGTCTGTCACATTGGACAATCTGAAAGCTGGACAAAGCTCTAAGGTCTGTAGTGTACTGAAGTTGTTGTTAACCTACCCATGAACCCATTTTAGTCATAGGAATTGTTGGATTTACATTGTAACTAAGAGTAAAACACAGCTATGTGCAAGTAATGCTCCTGCATTGAACCAGAGACTGCATAATGCCTTTTTTATTTCCTACCTCTGTCATCCTAAATGTGAGTAATGGTTTGTAAACGTGATGTACCAAAATGAATATAAACTGTTATAATTTGGCAGCACATTTTTGTGACATGACATTCAGTGGGGTAAAGTCATGTCTGGAAAGGACAGAGGTGAACTAAGTGTCTGAAGAGAAATCATTGGTTCAAAACGGTTATTAAATGCCTTTGTTGTGGAAGAGAGGATGAATACAGAAATGTAATAAGTAATCACCGATGGGTTGTGTGAGCAAGGTCCATAGTGTGTTGGGAGACTGGAAAGGTTATGGAATGGTTAATGACAATATTAAAATGACAATACAGTAAGACTGCCAAAAGGTCAAAATAAATAATAAAGACATATTGTAGTATCTGAGAGAAACAGGGCAATAAAAAAAAAATAGTGAAGCATCTTTAGAAATAACCCAGGATAATTTGATTAACATAGAATTTGCATAAAACCATAATTAAATTAGAGTTGTTTCTGTATCCACAAATTTCTAAAAATGTGTAAACCAAGAGTAATGCAAGAAAGATCATATTGGGCTAACTGACTGTGGGGATGGTTTAGCATTAGCTTGTTTCGGTGACCTTTGGCATTTTGTGCATGGAAAAGAGCGGGAATACTATGGGGGAAAAACAGTAGGTAACAGATGCTGTAGGTTATAGCAATGTAATAGATGTCTACAGCAAATGTTGCACAGAAGGAGATGGAACTAAGGAGAAGAAGAGCCCCAGACAGTAAATTCAGGAAGATGGAGGAAAAAGCAAAATGAAGTATCCATATTTGTGGATGAAGCAGAAAAGATGATGGAAAATAGAAAAAGAAATGTACTATGTCACTATATGAAATATTTGGGTTCTGAACAAAAGACAAGCTTCAAGCCAAAGAGATCATAGAGCATTTGCATTTGTCTAAGCAATCTTACGTTAAAATATACAGCTATGTATGAGCAACCTGTACACTGAAAAAGCCAGCCAGCAGCTTTCTCCTGCTGTTTGTTAAACCAGCAGAAGAGAATCCACGTGTGCTTCATGCCCATGGTCTTTCTGGCAAGATGGTCCTTCCTCTCCAAAGGGCTCTCCGTGCTCCCCAAAGGTGGAGATAACCAGGGGGCTGTGCTCAGAGCAGTGTCTCTTCCCGTAGCAGCCCTCTCCAATGCTTTCAGAAGTTTGACTTAGTTGATGAAGTATAAACTTGCCATCAGCTCTGACTTTTAATAAACAGTGCTTGTAAAAGCTTATCAGTGGTTTTAAAACAGTCTGCGTTGCTCTGTATCTGCAGGTCTGTTGTTTCTCTGGTGTTCAGTGAAAAGTGTGATTAAAAAAAAAAAATGAAAAATTGGGATATCCTGTGCTGTTTGAAACCACTGTTTTACTGCTGGGAATTCTCTACTTTTTTTTTTTTTTTTTACAGTTACTTTATTCCAAGGTTTAGCAGATATCTTAATGGGTCAAATGAGTATAGAATTCTGTCCAAAAATATTACCATATATAGCAAAATTTTTATTCTTTATCCCCATTGTTCTGAACCTAGTAGAAGCTCTCTGTGGTCTTCTTTCTCTGAAGGTCACATAAATGTGGATAACTTTATGATCCATCCACACACTCACCTTTTTGCCTGATGAAGTACTTGAAAATGCAGATGATGGATGTGCAAAGTTGTGTATAGTTGATACTATATGCAGCCTTTTCAGCATACAAACACATACCTATTTCATAGCCTTACAGCACATGCTTGTTATCTGTGAGCTGCATAAATCTTGACAGTTTTGGTTTATAATGAGTTTGTTTCATGAATTGATTTTCAGGTGCTTTCAGCCGTAGTTTCACAAAGATTGTTTCTGGAAGGCTGAAGAGAAAACTCTAGAAGAAAGTAGCTAACTAAATGTCATGTATATCTTGTGAAAATTAAATTTTTGCCCCAGTTGACTCTGGCAGAGACAAAAGGATGATATAGTCACAGTTGTAGAAGGACTGGATGTCAGACCATGATGTAGGATGTGTGTGTGCAGTATAACTTGTATTACATCTGTCCGTCTATGCAGGAATTGACTGAGTCCACTTGGCCATGGGAAATTGTTGCTTTGGTATTCTTTAAGGGGTTTTTAGGTTTCTTTCTGCTTTGCATAAGAGAAGACTTTTCTCTGGGTCTGGGGAAGAAATATAAAACATTTGGTTAACATAAAAGTTATTACATCTCCTTTCCCCGTGGATCTGTCAAAAGAAACTGCACCACTTTCAGAGGGTTCCTAAAATCCAGTGGTATGAAGGTGAAATCAGATGTCAGCAGCAGGTCAGGGAGCTTAGTAAAAGTGAGTCTAGTTCTCACTTATGTCTTTAAATGTCAGCTTGCATTTTTCTGAGTGCAAGTATTTTTTCAGTCTGTCCGTTCATCTTTCTACATGTTTTGCTTTCCTTATTAAGACTTCCAACTGAGGCATATGCCATTTTTCCTTTAGCTTGCATGACTTGTCATGCAGAGGTTTCTAGCAGCTCATTTAGAGCAATATTCTTGCGCCAGAAATGCAGCTTGTACTGGAAGGAGGGAAGGATGCAGGGAGCAAAGACCTCCATGTATGTGTTGGAAGCAGAAAAAAAGAAAGGGGTGAGTGAGAACTGAGGATGCAGGGAAAGTGTCTGCGCAGTTTAATGGCATGCAGATTGCTTTTTCTAGGGAATTTAGGCAATTTTCTAGAGTATTAATGTTTGGGTGCTGTGGCAGTTACTTCACTGAAGAATTTTACTTTATCAGATGTCTATGATATGTACGTGCACTTGTGAGAGGGATTTACCCCTTCATTAAAAGCAGTATTTTGGGATTTAAACCTGAATAAAAGTGGTTGCATCATGGAGACTAAAGTTCCCTCATCATCTTCTCTTTCTGCTTTTTGTCCCTAGTCCCCCAGGACAGAAACGGAGGTGAAGTTTCTGCTGTTGATTTTCTGGAGAAATCAATACTTTGATCTGTAAGGGGCTCTTTTTTTTTTTTTTTTTTTCGTGTGTGTGTGAATGCGATGTATCAGTTTAGGACTTTAGATTCACGCATTTCAGACAAATTTTATGGAAGAAGAGTTTGTTCCCATGTGATGTTATTTAGTTCCTTCTGTGTTTGTTTCTGATGTGCTAAGCTGTGGAAGATCTCTCTCAGCTGTGGAATAAGGTCTTGCTTTGCATTTTGAGGATGGTAGCACCAGCAGGTATCAGTTACCATTCAAGAGGAGTCTCAGGTGCTGGCAGTTTTGTAATTTGTGAATTCTTTTGAGGACAAGTTTTGTTTTGTTTTGCCTCTCATTTGTGCTGTAGTAGTATTAGAGTGAAAAGAAAAGCTGTTCTCCATGTTGCTGATTGCCTTGACTGGCAGCCAGTAGAAAAAGTCCTGACATTGCTACCAGGTTGCAGCAGATAAGTACATTGTTGTAATTTCCTACTCTGGAGATACAGGTAAGTTCTAGGGAGTATGTATTACATGTTTTAGTAATTTGGTTAAATCAATAACAGGGAAATAGAGTGTTTTCATCACTTCCATTGCAGAAAGTCTGCCTTATGAAGGATTTGCTGCTGATGGACTGATGTCTTGATGCTTAGTGCCAGATGCTAACGTGGTAGCTCTACTTTCTGAGTAGAAATTCCTGGTTGGAGTAGGAACTGTTACCAGTCATTTAAAAACAGCAATAATGTTCTTCCCCCGCCAACAGCTCTGGGAGCCTGGTAATAGCTTATGGCATTTGGTTAAAATTATTAGCTGAAGTATATGGCACTCAATATAAAAATATCTTACAGATCAAGGATATTTATTGTTACAGGTTGCTATACAAATCTTGTCTTTTCATCATGCAAACGTGTCCAGGATTTTAAGTATATGCAAACTAATTTTAAAAAGAATCTCTTAAAAGACCATGAAATATGGATATTTTGTCATAAACTAATGTTTATTACATTAGAACCTGCAGCGCTAAGCAGTGTGTTGGTGTAGCGGAGTAGTCAATAGTAGCAAATGTGAACTGAAGGAACTGCTGTCAAGTCTTGGAAACCAAATTTTATTTTACTGGAAATGAAAAAAAAAAAAGTTGTACCATTCCCAAAGAAAGTATTAAGTATTAAAATAATTCAGTTTAATTCAAATGAAAGCTGCAGATCAGATCAGTGTATCGATATCATGTTCTTTATGATTTATGGTTCTGGAATGAATGTGAAATTAACCTAATAGGCATTGATCTCGTACTGTAATGTATTGACAATGTGCAATGTGATATCTGTCTTCCAGATTTTGACTGCTTTCTTATTGCTCTTAAAGGTTATTCCTTCTAACTTGACTTTTTTATTTCTTAATGTGAAGAGAGAAGTGAGCATTCTGGCCTTGCTCTCCTTACTGTTGTGAACAATTTGTTTGGCTTCATTGGTGTTAGGTGATTTGCTCTGGACTATTTTCCCTTTAATTTTCATCTGAAAAAGTAAGTCTTCATCAAATGCCTCACTTCAGAAGTCTGCATAGCAAAATAAGACTTTTTTCATGATTATATGTATAAAAGTCTCACCATGTATGCAGAGGTAAAATCTGGGTGATAAATTTCTTTGCCTGGATCATTTTACTTGCTCTATATTCACTGATCTATTTCCATTAAGTTTATTGCTTTCATTTCATGGCTCTGAATAGTTTCAAATCGCTTCTTTGAAAAATCATCAAATCACATAAGTGTGTTTTATTTTATAAACTTTGCAATTTAAATTGCCATATAGGCTGCAGTTAGACATCACAACAGTGTTCAGTTTAATGTTAGTTTTTCATAAAATTACCTCTAGCTATTTGGTGCTTGTAGGCATAGGAAAACTGTTCTAGATACTGTTCAGAGCTTTTGGGTATTTCCCTGATCCATTCAGATCTGTTCTAAGGAATAGCTGCAAGGAATGGCTGCAAGGAATAGACATATAAATGCCTCTCCAGTGTCACTTCCATAGTGAAGGAGAAAAAAACACAATATTGTCTATCATATTGTCACATATTGTACAAAATCCTTTTGGGGTTGGACTTTCTTCCTAAAAATAATAGGCATTTCAGACCACATAATAGCTTCAGGTGAGATGTAGGCATATGGTGTGCATTGGGAAAAAGTCAAATTTATCAAGTTTAGATTCATAGTGCTTCTGATCATGGCAACTTAGTTTTAAGAAACAGAGGGTGTTATTCCATATTTTAAGCCTGGTCAAATTCTAATTTCTAGCAGTAAAGTGTAGTAAAATGAGTATTTCTTGAGGGAAGAGAAGGAACTGTTACTCTTGTACACTAGTAACTTGCAGTGGCATTGATTTAACAGCTCTAATCTGAATCGATTCAGTATAACACAGAGTGGTTCTTATATAGGTCCTGCTACGGGTTGGTGTATGGGGCTTGGTTTCGTTCTGTGAACTCCTGTCATGGAGTCTTCTGGTAGTGTTGAAGTAAATCCATTTAGGATATCAAAGTCATGAGAACAGAATGTGCTTGTGACTGACAGGTAATTTGCAATGAGCTTTTCCAGGGCTGCAGCATAATTTCAATAGCAGCTATAATCATAGAGTCTGAAGGGTTTTGAATGTGTATGCGCGCTTTAGTGAATTTTTTTTTCTTCTTTGTTGATTTAAATATTAATAGGAAATTCACTGGGTGCAAGTCTGATCTCAATTATACTACCTTTTACCATAACATTACTCAGTTGATTTCAGAGGAACAGCTCTTATATGCTGTAGTTACACTGGTATATAAGCTGTTCTGGTTTTGTTTGGTTTTCTTCTATTTTACGGCAGGCTTTCCTCATTGTAAGAGAATAAATGCTTATTTTAGAATATTGTTAATAAAATCACATTTTCTTCTCAGGCAGTCACTACACAGAAGTGAGCAAATCTATCTAGAATCCTGACTTAATAAAGCTGTGCTGTTGATACAGCACGTCATTGTGTCAGGCTAATTTTGCAGGTTTCTTGCAACTAAGAACCATCCTTCTCACTCCCCCCCCCCCCCCCCCCCAGTGTTTTCCCCCTTTTTCTTTTAAAGCACAGGCACATCAGTGGTTAATGTGAAATACTATCATTTTCCAAAATGAGTAGTCTGTATTATTTAGTGGTAATAACAAGAGAATTTGTTCATTGCATAGCTGCAGTGTCTCACTAGTATGGTTTTTGTTTTTTGCAAAAAGAAATGAAATGCCAGACAGCCCTTGGCTGAAAACAAACAAACCAAACAACAACAACAAAATTTTTGGTGGGGTGTGACAAGGTGAATAGGAAAGTCAAGGAGAAAATAGTTTTTTGTTTCCTGATGGTGATTTGTGCCACTTGCTGCAGTATCAAATAAGAGTGAAAATTAAACAAATGGTATAAGAAGTAAAATTACTAAGATATGGAATTTTAATCTGAGCTCTCATACCTTGAAGCATGATTTTTACTGTATGTTTCAAAAATGTGGAGATTCTTGATATTTGGAAATAAATAACTTGTATAACCGTTGTTGCTATACTCCCTGGACTTTGATTCTCAGATTTTGTGTCAAGTGATTTTGAGCAGAAATTCTTTAATTTTCTGTTAGTGTGGTTTGACACATTTGACTACAAGATAATCTTATGTTATCACTTTCAAAGAGTAAATTGGCTACCAGTAAAGAGCTTAAGGTAGGCGTTTTTGTTTAAAATTAACTAGTAAACTTATTCAAGGATGCTTCACCAGGATCATATTAAATAAACTTAGGGTATTGGACCTACAAATGCAGAAACTTGTGTGAGCTATATCCGTAGGCATCCTCAAGAATGTCAGAGGGTAACTTGCAGCAAAATCCATGTATTTGAGCTTCTGTGAGCAATTATGACCATTTGTCTACATTATATAGAGTTTATCACAGAGTGGAATAGTGTGGTCCCTGGAACCTGGGGACAGGAAAAATAAGTTGTGAGATTCAAAAGATACCACAAATGCTTTAGCACGTGTAAGCTTAGCTGGAATTCTTTCAAGGCAGAGCTTCAATTCAGGAAATGCAAATGTTGGAGTTTGGTGGAATTATCCCAGCAAAAATCTGAAAGAAGTAGCAAAAATTCCATTCCAGTGGATGAGGGACTCATTTTAGGAAGAAAAAAGGTGTTTTATCATGGAGGATTGAGGATGGCTGTTCAGTATTATGTAACACCTTGCAATTCTCTACAAAATTGTTTTCAATGTTACTTTTCATTTGCGAAACGTGATCTGTGTGCTGTGCACCCATGATACATTTATGGCTGATATATTTATCAGCTGTCATAACGACACAACACATTTTAGAGTTTTAGCATTTTATTGCATGTATTTGACTTAAAATGCTTATTCATCTCCTTTCATGGTCAAGTAACTGTATGTCATACATCAGAGGAAAACAGAAAAAGGATCATCTTTGGTGTTGTCTTTTATGACTTGCAGCTTGACACTAAAATAATTTTCTTGCCATTTTTAAATTTGCGTAAGTATAAAGAATGAACATGACCCTCCATACAAGGTTTTTGTAGGATCAAAGTAGTTAACATTGTATTTCAATCACATCCATAGCTGTTAAAGCTTATATCATGAAAAATTCGCAGACAACATTCAACAGGGGAGGACTGCGGTGTGATAAGAGAGGACAGGATATTAAAAGAGATTATATATCCAAAAAAGAGATATTTACTGTACTCAGAAGCTGCAGCACGGATGTCGAAAAATGAAAATGGAAAATTAGCCTGGAAATGACTTGCAGATAAAAAAAAAAAAAAAAGAAAAAGAAAAAACTCAATACAATTGAAGGTCAAACAGTGACAAATTTTGCATGTGAGTGAGAGACAGGGCTTTGTTAGTTCCTCTGGTTTTCTGTTGCTCTCTGAACTTACTTCCCACTGGTCTCGAATGCTGAGACAAACTTCCTTAGTCCTCTCCTCAGGCATTCTTGAGGTGTATTTGGGTCTGTGGCCATGGTAGAGGCAACAGTGCAATGTGGAATTGGATGCACAGTCTCCCAGGCTTTCCCAGAAAACTGAATTGCAGACTGTTTTAAGATCATGAAATAAAATAGCCCCCAGTTCTATTTTTCTGGGGCAGTTCTCACTGTCAGCCACACCTCTTCACCCTAAATTTTACGTATTTAGCTCTGGGTAACTGACACAGCATTTCACAGCATCTCTGAATTTGTCCCAGAGTTTGTCATAAATACCTGATAGTTCATTGTCCTGTTGTCTTTAGCCTGCTTGTGCAAATGCAATGAACAGGATTTTATTTTCTTCTATAAATACTGGTTTACTCAAAGCAGATGTTTTATCACAAAGAATTTGAGGGAGTAGCACTGAAGAGATGTGAATTAAAGCCTCTTGAGAGGAGCACTGTGTGGAGAAAAAACTGAGGCATGTGGGGGAAAACTAGTCCGGTAGTATTTGTGCCACCACAGCTGACAAACTGAATGTGTTTGTTTTGGTGAAATGCCCTGACAGTAGTCAGTGTCATTTATGTAAGGTGACTGAGATGTTATGATGGAGCTCAGAGTATAATTTGTTGTATTAAACTGTTTTATGGTAAGATTTCATTAGTTCCTAAACAATATCTGAATGTAATAAAATAGGGAGAAAATATTTGTAGGTAACTCTAGTACTAAAAATGAGTGCTGGGAGAGCTATAAGACACAGAATTAGGTTGAAAGGGAACAGGTGGATCAGAAGCAGAAGTACTTTTTAGGGATTGGTACAAAGGCTCATTACTTTCCCCTCAAAAAGTAACAGTCTAGAATATGTCTTCAAGCTTGTCTTTGCATCTCTCTCCCCTTATCTGATCTATGAAGTACACAAAAAGAATGCTATAGGCAGAAGAGAGTTAAAATAGCCAAGGCTGTAGCTGGGTACCCCAGCCTTATAGGACACCCTGTTGGAGGGGAGATGGCGAGCAAGCAGCAAACCCATTCCCCTCAGGACTGACTGCTGGTAGTTCTGCCTCGATACAGCTAGAGCTCCTGCAGCAATGGGTGTAAGCTGAGTGGATATTGCATTAGTATCTACATGTTCAATAGTCCTCTTTAATGCTTTTAAAGCTTGCTATTGTGGGCTTCTCAGAGAGAAGTTAATAGGCCTGTAAGAATTGTGGTCAGGGGTGCTTTTTATAGTATTAGACTGCTTTGTAGCTTTTTTATAGGGATAGGTATTTTCATTTCAGACCTTCTAACCAGGTATCACACACAAAAGCAAACTAAACCTGACTAAACTGGGAAAATTAGAGACATAAAAGGATATTTTTCCATCCCCTAGATGAGCAGGCTTGAATCCCTCGAAAATTAGAGACATAAAAGGATATTTTTCCATCCCCTAGATGAGCAGGCTTGAATCCCTCAAGTACATATTCTAATACTTTGTTCAACCTAATTTTAAAATTCCAGCTAATGGGGTTTCCTCTGGGAGATCTTCTTGCAGTCTGCTTTATACGTCTCCCTGTTATGAATTATTTGCTAATAATCAGTCTTTTATTTCTTAATGGGATTTCTTTTAAATGAGTACTTTTTGAATTTTACCCTAGTGAATCATAGGAAATAATTCCTTTTGTATTTGTTTGCTCTTTAATTAGCTGTTGCGTGAACATTTTGGTTTTGCTCTGTTTAGCAAAAATAGCTTTCTAACTCTGATCAGTCTACCTGATTTTTCTTTTTTTTTTTTTCTTTTGGTTCTCTCCCAGCATTGATCCTCTTCTGTTAACAGACAAAAGCAAGTTCACTGGTCAGTTTTGAATTGATGGAAGTGTAGTTATCATTTGAAGGAGACTAAAAAGTGTTCCACTTAAGCAGGTGCTGATCAGCAGTGAAGGTCAAGTGACTATTTGTGAGAATGGGCATGTGTGAATTAACAGTGGTTGCAGTGGGATTGCTGAAGTGAAATTAGTGATTCGATGGTCTCAATTGAATCCAAAGTGTTTGAAAAATGATTGTTCTTTTTGAAAGTAATAGTTCACTAACGATGCATTCGTTGCTTGCATCCTGTTTGTACATAAAACTGAACATACACCGAACTCTGATAGTTTGGAAATAGTTGAAAGGAGGAAAAAAACATAGTAGGAAGTGCTAGGCACTATTTATCACTTGAGGGGAAAATACTTGTTTTCATATTTTGATATCATCAAAGGAAATCATCCTTGCACGGGGGATGTAAGAACCCTTCTAAGTTTGGGTTTTCACAGCTTGGTTATGTCTGGCTCCAGATTACTTGATTTAGTGAACAAAAGGAAGTTCCATGAGATGTTTTTTATAAACATTTTAGCTAATATCCATTATAAACTTAACCTTACATTTCTAAAATATGTGACTCCATATAAACCAGATTAAGCCAAATTAAGGTTTAAATAACCTTTTTCATTAGTTTTACTGCTTTAAAATCACTGTGTGGCAAAGAAAAAAAAAGTTCCTTTTAAGAACATTCATCTTCTGTCGTTTCAATTGTGTCACAGATTTTTCTGCATTACATTGCACAGCTTTTAAAAATTAATATTTGTTCTTCTGCTTTATTAGATTCTAGTTTCTATGTGCGTTTCAATTGCAAATTTTGTGTATGGTGACAGGAAGACAAACTTCTTTGTTTTTCCTTCTCCTGTTGATGAAACTTAGTAAGCTCCAACTTGAAACGCATTAGTTTTGTCTCCTGTCAAGCTTCAGAGCTGTTCAGACAGTGTGAACTTCATCCATTAATATCTTATGAATACCTGATTTTAATAGAAGAGCTATTAGTGAATAATGCTTTGAAAAAAGGAGATATCCTCAAGACAGGTGGAAGGCATATTTTTCTGTTTGTTTTGCCTTTTTTAATAATATCTTAAACTTTGTTACTGAATGTATTTTTTTTTTAGTTAATATTTCTCTACTTTGTTATTTTTCTGTTGTCTAGGATCAGGAAAATGCATAAGCGCATCTGTAGCGTAAACAACTTTAGAACATAGCTGGACTGGTTCCTGCATGTCTTGTGCTGTTTATTCAACAGTGGGGTCTTTATCCTCCCTGAGAGGTCTGTGTGTTCATACCTGAGTGGAGGAGTTCATAGATGTTTCTCCCTGAGTAAGCGATACCTCTGATTTCTGCATGGATGGCTTTGGCTGTTACATATTTTTAGTCATCTCTGGAAGTGAAACATCTGTACTGTGTTCCCAAACTGGAGTAGTCTTTCTGAATTACCGGTGATATCTACACTTCTCAGTTTCTGGTATGACGTGTTTCTTCTCCTGGTAGGAAACCGTTAGGGTGGGTTTTCTTTCAGCTGTGCTGGTTTCAAACATACAACTTTGATGCTTAAAGTGCTACACCCAGGTGGAATGTATATTCAGTAGAATGAGTGAAAGAAGGTAAAAAGGTTCTGGAAAAACCTTCCACACCTGCATCATACAACTCTTTGGATCCCATTGAAATTAATGAGTTTGCTATCTATAGAGTTAAATATATACTTCTAAATTTGCAGGAGCAAGTGTTTCATCTATCATTTTTTGTTTCTTTTTTTTGAAACACCGGTGTTAGGATAGTTCTCTTTCTTTCTCCGTAAGGGGTAACAGGGAAAGTTTCTAGGGTCTGAAACAGGTTTAGTTTTGGAGCATCAGAGCTGACTTGAAGATTGCAGAGGAAGAATTGTGCTTTGCTGAGTACCTCATTCCCCAGCCTTACCGTTAGGTTGCATGTGCTGACCTTGTCTCTGAAGTTTTTACTATTAGTGTATTTGTTGGGTTGTGAAATGGAAAGGAATTTAAAAAAAAAAAAAAGAGAGGAATCCTATCGGCATTTCATTAGAAATATTTAAAGCATCAGAAAACTACTTATAGAAAGGTTAAATGTTGGCATTGTATTTTTTTTTTTTAAAAAAAAAAAAGTAATCTTGAACTAATTTCAAGTCCACAATCAGTCCAGATCACAGGTGGCAAGATAGACTGGCCCAGGCCTTGAGGTAAATTATGCATAATTATTCATAACTGCTATTTTTGGCTTGCTTGCATTTGTCCTAGACCTCTGCCTGAGGAAACAATTTGAAATAATTAGTGTGCGAGTGCCCTGACAATGATGAATGAATCAAATGCATCTGGTGCCAAACATGGATCTTGATAAGAAGCAGATAACTTTGGCAACTGTGGATTTTTTGTTTTTAAATCTCTGCGACTGGGAACAGTTTGTTCATTTTATTAGGCTGACATGCTCAAGGTAGAAAATTACCACTCACTGTGCCCTGATCAAAGTGCAGCTAGGAATTCTAGCATTGCAAACACGAAACAGTTCTGCAGACTGTGTGTGCAAATATTCAGGGCAAAGAGAATGAAGGGAATATTAAGGCGGAACGTTTTGAGCACACAGGGCAGAGAAGCTGAATGTTAATGTTCCAGCAGCGAAATGCATTGCTTATCTTACATAGGTTGCAGGTCCATTTTACATAAATATTTAGCAGCGTAAATACAGCTGTATGTCATTACTCAGGGAGAAGTAAAAGCAGAAACAAAAAGATTCCGGTCTGATTTGCACGTTGTAACTTAGTTAACAACGCTTCTGGAGTCTTCAGGGCTGTTTGTTTCTTTTTCTGGCTTGAGTGCTTCATTTCTCCTCTAGGTAATCGACTTTACGTGCTTGTAGATGAGGATGAATATGAGGCTCTTTTTAAATGAAAGTGTTTAATGAAGAGGGGAAACAACACATTTCAATTAGTGCGCCCAAGATAGCTCATTTTTCTCTTGTTGGACAAGTGAGAGAACTCTTAGTAGGTTTTCATTTGCAAAATAACAAATTGAATAAACCAAGAAGAGGGCACAAAGCAGCGTTCAGACCTGTGACTCAGTGCCTGAATTATGGCTGGGCGGTCTCTCTCTGTGTAGACCAGCTTCTGGACCCTACCTTGAAGGTGTAATGCTGGGAGTAAAGGTCTCTGAAACAAGTGTGGCTATGAAGAAAGATTTTTGAGGCCAAATTGCTAGTTTAAACTTTGACAGAAGAGCTGACAAGTTGGGAGCTGAGCTGTTTTTTTTTCTCTTGTTTCTAGGTATTTCAGGTAAAGATGTTACAATGAGGATTTAAATTTTCCAGCTTGTCAGCTACTGCTGCATGTCCTCTGTTTTAAAGGAGTTTATTGGTGACACCTAAGCGTTTGATTGCTTTCTAAACTCCATGCAGGCTCAAATAGGAAGTGTTTGGTGAATCTTCTAGCTTGTGCTTCTGTCTGCAACTAGTGATACTACGGTGATGAGAATCCTGATGTTTCCTCAGGAACTTATACCTGTGTAGGCAGTGGCCAGAACAGAGCTGTAGTGTGCTGTGAATGCCCTAGGCAGTGTGGCCACGTTAAGGGATGCAAAGAAATGTTGAGCCTAGCTAAGCAAAATAATCCCAAAGGTTGGCTGGTTGCTTGTTCTTTCGTCTCAGTAGCCTCTGGATCTGCTTTGTGCTGTTTAGTAGTGTGGGAGGTGATGAAGGAAAGCAAATATTGAATGTTCAGAGCTCTTAACAGGTTTAGAAGGTTTAAACAACAAAAGTAGGCCCAAATACTAAGTGCTGACTCGCTGCAAAAGCACCATTCACTTTGTACACTCAGTGAGGCAAAATGTTAAATGGGTATGAATCATTTTATATCCTTTTGGCTGCCAGAATCCTGGAAGCAAAACTCATCACGGTCCAGAGGCTACCAGGTGAACACCTGAGCAAGGACTCTGTGACGGCAGGCTGCTGAGAGCCTTATTTCAGTGCCTTCATTTTGGACTCTGCCTCTCCCTGGGCTGGTGAGCCCCTGACCCCGTTCAGTCTCTGTCTTTCTGCAGCCTTGGCTCCCTTCAGAGGGATTCCAGGGTGTGTCAGGGTGGATACTCCATATCCCCTGTATCAAATCCAGGGACGTCTTGGCCTGCGGCCAGAACGCGGAACACGGCTTTTGGTTGCCCTGCAAACTGGCGCTCCCCACAAGTACCAGAATCCAGACCAGATCTTGCTATTCAGTGTGGTTTTGCACTCTCCTGGAACACGAAGGTCCTGGGGGGAAAAAATGTGTAATCACCTAATTAGGCTGTATCATAATGCATATGCACAGCGGAGCAGAGTTAGATTTCCATGTCTTGAGGAGCATACAGTTGATTGGCATTTCAGTGTCTCTGTGAAGAACAAGAGGAAATGATGCTGTTCTCTTAAGTTCTGTCTTTTAAGGATCAGTGGAGATATTTTTGCTCAGTAAACATTAGTATCTTTTATGCCGTTAATAGTTCTGGACTCAGCCTACTATGTGTCTTCTACACCATCAGGATCTTTTGACCTGCAGGGCAAGCCAAGCGTCTTGCCTCATCCATGCTTCCCAGGACCACCAGGCATTACGTGGGTGATGGAGCAAGGTTACTGACTATTTCTTGGTAGGCGAAAATGTTACTTGATGGTGGAGTAATTTCTAAAAGGTAATGCTCAGAGCACTGGATGAATGGTTCTTCAAACTAAAAGGAATAAGAAAAAAAAATAGGTTATGGACACTTCTAAGTTGTTTAAGCTGTTTATAATCACAAAGATGACGTAGGTTTTTTACTCTTTTGAAAACCTTGCCACATGTTGCAAAATGCTAATGCCTGCCTCTGTTCACTCAACTGTACTTTCTTATGCACAATGGCTTAAACTATAATGAAATTCAGGCTTTTGTCAGAGTTACTGAATTACACCTGGACAATTAAACTTAGCAGCTTGGTCTGCAAGTGGCAGAACAAAGCCATTTTTATTTTCTACAGATTCATCTCCTACTCCTTGCCTGCCTACAGATGTCCTGTGGTATCTCTCCCTCATAGTAGTGCCATTACTCTAGCATCCATCACTATTCCTTCTGCAGAGTTTCAAATCGGTTCCCATATATGCTAGCTCCTCACTTAAGACTTCCTTCATGAATGCCAGTGGGCATTAGACAGACCTCTGTTGGACTTTGCTCCAAAAAGTGTGGATGTGCGTGCACACACTAAAGGGATGGCCGGCTAAGCATGCAGCTGTCCAGGCACGCTGTAGCCTTACCCTTTAAAAGGGGCACTGTTTTTCTTTCTTATACTTGTCCATTGGCTTTCACAAAGCCCATAGACAGCCGAGACACCAATCTTCTAAAATTTAGTTGAAATTGGCCAAGAGGTTCCAAAGTTAATGGGGGCAGTGTGGATTGGGGTTGGCATAATTATTTAAGCCTCGTTTCTTGGGGAAACTAGACTACAACACCCTTATTTCTGTCTTTTGCAGAGGAAGTCGTGTGAATAGCTGAATCCTGTCTAGTGGTCTGTGAATTCAGAGTTCTCCAAAGTGTGTTATGTCTGATTACACAAGTGTCAGTTTGCATGCAAATCTGACTTGAACTGAAAGATGTGTGAAACCACTTCATGTAGCTTCTTACTCCCTAAATGCCTGATGAGGTTCTAGTAGGATGTGTACAATGTAGGTGTTAGGTGGAGTATATTGTGCTTCTAGAATGTCACCTCTCTAGACACCCTAGCCTTTTTCTTGAGCTTGGATGACATGCAAATATCTTGTGAAAAAGCTTAAAAACACTTTGCAATGGGTATGTTCTTTGGAGGCATACTTGAGAAAATGCGTACCCCCTGGAGCAAACCCTGCTGCAAGCCTTTGTAGTGTTTTCCTGATCTGTGTTATGTGCGTAGGGATATCTGTCAAGCATGCAGTTTGTCTGACTTGTCCCAAGGATGGCTTGGGAATTTAGAAAGTTCAGATTTGTTCTCTTCCTGGTGCCTTTCTTTATAACAGTTCACTTCTACTGTTGTTCATCCCAGCTAGGAAAAAAGACCATTGAGGAGCCTTTTGATTCTAAGTAGGTGTGTTCCTCAGTCAGTTTTCTTTGGGCACATCTTCATAGCAGGCTCACCTGGCACAGTACGAGCTGAGTCTTGGTGAATATTTCTCTTTAATCTATCAATGGCTCAAAATCATGAGAATTTAGATTTCTCAGCTGATGATTAATAAGATGAATTGATACTTCTGGTAATTGAAGCATGAAAATGATATTGGAAATGCATGCTGTCCTGAGTAATGTATTTGCAGGTGGAAGCCTGGCAGGTTCAATGTCATGGTGTCCCAAGGTAAATGCAGGCATCCGTGGAAACAGAATTAACTGCTGAAAATGATCGGAAGGGAACTCTGTGTGTGTGAAGTGAGGGCTGCCACACAGAGTAGTAATAGACCTACTGTAAAAGAATGTTGTTGGTTTTTTTAATAGGTGCTTTTTGCACTTAAAATAATTGATGTTTAATTCTATTTTTTTCCTTATGCAAGGAGTGAAATTGAAAGTATTTGACAGCTTAGAACTTCTTTATAGCCCTAATTTGCTTTCTGGAGGGAGAAACTAAACCCTAAGTCTGGGAGAAATTACTATTTCTCTTGCAGCCATTAAAAAAAATCAGTTTAATGAAAGTGGGGATTATTAGCAGACTTCAGTAAATAATGTAGTCCTCAAAGTCTATACAGTGGTCCTAAAACTGACTGGATTTTTATACAGTCATAGAAGCAAGAGTAATTGATTTGTTGACTTGTAAAGTTGCTCTCCCTAACTTGCATCTATAAGCAGTAGTTCACGTGGTTTTATTTTGCTGTGGGCAAACATTTTGGTGTAGACATCCATGTAATTTGAAGTTACTAGACAATTTTTTTTTATCATACAGTGTACTCATTTCCCAAAAAGCAAAATGCAGAGAGGATAATTTCTCTGAGGCAACAGCCTGGAACTGGGTATTGGTTCTTTCTGATTGGAAGCTTAGTGTAAGTAAGAAACTCTGTTGAGGAGGTGGTTATGAAATGGTTTTCTCCTTAGTGGATACACCTATTTTATCGTCCATCCCCCTGCTCTTTGGTGAGCGGGGAGGAGCTCGCTGTGGGGCCAGCCATGCTCAGCAATTCCTAGTGCAGAGGAGCCAGCCAGAGCTGTGGTACACTAACCCTAATTCCCTTTTCTTTTCTTTTCTCTTTTTTTTTTCTATTTTTTTTTTTTTAATCCACCAGCAGGCTGGTGAGTAAACTGCAAGTGAACCAACCTCAGCCACACCACGCTCCAAAGCCTGGCCTGCATGCCAAAAGGCACGCATGTGTCCTTTGTAAGCTTCATTAACTCTTTTGGAAGAGAGAGTGCTACTTTGACATATTAATTAGTTGCCAAGCTTTCTTTTACTCCAAGTTAACCTTTGTGTTGGTCACTTGATTCAAATTGCTGATAATTGCAAGGCTGTTAGAGGTCTGTTTATGTGAAGTGTACTTAAAGGAGCTTTGCTGTCGGAGTGAGCAGGCAAATGTTTCGTATCACTTCAGGGCTGCTGGATTGTGCAAGTCCCACCCTCCCCTCCTTAGAAAGTGAGAAAGCATCCAAGGAGAAGCAAAGCAAAGATAAAAACAACAGAATACCCAAAGAAGTTACTGTTAAGAAAGCTGGTTCTTCATTGGAAAATAAAATGGCGAGAGAGCGGTCTGATAAGAAGTTCTCAAGCAATGAAATATTTCCTGTATTATATTCTGTATTATACACTATACCGTGCTCAGAAGTGACTGACTTTCAGATTGTCCATTGTGTGCTTTCATTTTTTCACATGGGTGCTGAATAATGCGTTTTACTTCTACAGGACAAGAGTAGTAAGATTTTGGATGTTTAATCAAAACTTTCTGGCTAAAGTAACCCCCCCCCCCCAAAAAGGTACAGGTTAGCTTAGATGGTATAAATTAACATTTCATAAGTCTTAATTTTGTGCTATGTTTAATATTTTTCTTATCAAGACAGAAAACACCAAATGTTTTTGTATCGTACTTTTTTAAGCAATGAAGACAGACAGTGCTTTTCACAAGGTGTTCTTCTGACACTTCGTTCCAACTTCTCTCTGCTATCACTGCCAAAACTGGTTCCTTGAATCTGTCTCTGTTTTTTCTTTGCCCCAAAACAAGGTCAGGTTTTTGTTTTTACCAATAAGTTAATTGTGTGAACAATTTCACTCTGTCCTATTTCCTGAGATTATTTCTGATGTGTATTTTCTGCTAGCTGGGTATTGCTAGTTGATGAATGCTTGTAGCACAAACAGAAAGGTTTTATGCAAACTTCATCCAGTTTATGTCTTCTTAACTAAGTTGTTGGGTAGTTTTCAGAAAACAGTGGCATGAAAGCTGACTGCCCATTTGTATGTACAAGTATCTACATTCAAATGTTACAGAAATGCCCTGCTTAAGCTTTCTGTTGTGTAGTAACTGGAAAGCAGGACAACTAAATTGATAAAACCTGAAGTTCTGTTTTGAGATACATTGTATACTTCTTGCTGTGATAATTCACTTTAAAAAGGCATGGGACTCTTTCTCAAATCCATGCTATAAAATAGCATCTACCATTCAGACTGAAAGCTTTTTTGGGCAGAGACAAGCAGTCATTCTAACACATTCCTGTTATGCCTTGCACAATGGGATTGTTCCTTCTTAGTGCTACCACTTTTCAAGTAATAAATGTACCAGTAAAAATACTTTTCTCTGAACTTATCTCACAGAAGAAAAGTGCCATTATCTCACTGTTGGGAATGTTCAAGATTTTTTTTCCCCTTTATGACCTACTTTTTAGGGTAGATGCTTCTTACAGTTACTTCTTTTTTTCCACAACCATCTGTCTGTATTCATTATTGTGTAAATTTCAGTTTCTCTTGCCATTTGGTGTGTAGTAAGTCATTTTAATTGTAGCTAAATCTTTTATTTTAATTTAATGCTATATTTTATGAGAGTAAAACAGGAGTAGTCATGTGGATCTTAGGTCATTTCTGGAAGGCACTATTTTTATACATATATGTGTTTAAGTTCATAAACAGAGAATAAGATTGTTTTGAAATTTAGAAATGAGTTTAAGTAGAGTAGTTTTGGGATAGTGAATTTACATTTTTCATTGCAGGAGATCTGTTTGGTTGTTATTTCAGCTGTTAAAAGATGTAAAGCACAGTAGCAATTGGTATATGCCAAAAGAAATGTTATTTGAGTACCTAAAAATAATGTACTGAAGTGGAAAAATGCTTTCAGTCTCTTCATTATCTGCTACTCTTCGAGAAGACCTGCAGTAAAGGGAAAGTGATCCCCACGTGGTTCAGTAGTGATTTGGGAAAATAATGCTTACTTTATAATGAGAAGACAACCTGAAGCAAAATGTCATAGGCTGCTTTCCTGCCAGCAGTTTTAGCGGCTTGTTTTATACTCTGCTCTCTTCCAAGGTTGGTATGAGGCAGGTAATTCAAACTACTTTACTGCCATTACTCATTTCCCAAGTTGCAGTAACTCAGCAAGATGGGTTTGTTTGTTTGTTTGTTTGTTTTTGTATAGGTGTGTAGTGTGCAGGGTCTTCCAAGGTTTGATGCAAGGACCATTTCAGCACAGGTGTATTGTAGCCCTCTGCACACCGTGTGCCACAGGTGATGGGGGGTTGGTTTTTGCTGCAAGGAAATGCCATCAATCGCCTCATGATTTTGAAGTGATTTACTTGCTGGATAGGAATTCTGCAGGGCTGAGGTCTGCTGAGTATTGCTCTTAGTTTCACATGCTGTCTGTGAGACAACTAGCTAGCTGTTTTAGAATGAAGAGTGTGATGATAGGGCATGTGTTAGCTTGCAGTCTTCTTACATGACCATCACTCTTATGTTCTGACTCCTTTTCCACTTGTCACACTTCTGTTTTACTGAGGGGAGCTCCGTCATGCTGACTTGGTTACCATCTTTCTCTTCCCTCACTTTAAAGAGGAAAAAAAGGTGTGTATTTCTCAAATACTGTCCTCAGCTACATCACCCCCAAATGAGTAGCACTCTACTCCTTGTTAGAGGGCTATCTCAACCTTTGTCACTATACTTTTCTCAGTCAAAACAGGTGGCTGTATATGCTGTTGATGGCATGAGTTTGGCGATCACTGAAAGTGATTTGATCTTCACCTTTGGTGTTCTGCAGGGAACATCTCTTTGTATTTGTGAAATATTTCATTTTGTCTTTTTAAAGACACTTTCCTACATCTTTCAGTTACCCCATATATGATGATATCCACAGAAATCTGATAAACGACCAAGTTGTCTTAATTGGGAGAACAGCTGGACATGCACTCTTGTACTGTTCTCTAGAGCTGTGGATGAGTTGTTGTTAAATGTGGTCTTGTTTCATTCATCCCTACTTGGAGCATGCACATGCAGTGGATCTTGGCCTCCAACCAGACTTTGTGCCACAGACACTCTGGGCTTGGCCATTCAGCCAGTTTTCAATCCACCTCACTGCTCATCCAGCCCATTCATCAACAGCTTGTCTATGAAGATCTTACAGGAGACAGGAGTTGAAAGCCTTACTGAAGACCAGTCCAATATCCTCTGCTCTCCTCTCATCTAGTAAGCCAGTCACTTCATCGTAGATGTTTATCAGTCTGGTCAAGAATGACTTCCCGTGGGTGTATCCATACTAACTCTTCCTGCTGACTTTCTTGTCCTTCATGTGCCTGGACGTGGTGGTTCCCAGGATTAGTTTTGTCACCTCGCCAGGCATGAAGGCTGACCGGCCTATAGTTGCTCAGGTCCTCCCTACTCCTGGTCCCTGTTTCCCTGCCCTAGCCTTAGAACTGGTGTTTTGGTCACTTTTGATCGTTGATTATACAGCCTGTCTTGGGGCTTGTTTCTTTTTGGTCTGCTTTCAGTGTCTTTTCACCAGGATGGGTTTGGATGGGTTTCTCCCTGTATCACCTTGCCGTATTGCCACTTCAGTGCTCAGGGAGTAGACAGAGCAGGATCAGCAGTTAAGCTGTTATAGAGCCATGATCTCACCTATATACTGTGCAAGTTAAATCAGTTTTCCATGTGGTGGTTAGAGGTCACATGCACATTTCTGTACCCTTCACAGCTGAAGAGTGTTTTGGCAAGGTATTTTGCTGTATTTTTAATGTCAGCTTGCTGTTGGACTAGTCAGGCAGTGGTTATTTCTGAAGGACAGTGTCTTGGCAGTAAGTGAATTTAAAATTATGCCTTAGAACATTGTGTTTGACCGTCTTGGGAAAAAAAACAAACAAACAAAAAAAACCCCAACAAACTAATGTCCAAAACATCTCCTCTTGAAAATTGCAATGTTTCTATTCTTATCTGAATTTGCACGCTGTGCATGTGGAGGTGTCCAGTTTGCTGTAGTCAGACTACAGTTTGACTCCAAAGGACGTGAATGCATCACCTCTGTATTGTGTAACCTTCACAGCCTTCAGGTTTAATTTGAAGTTGCCTTCCTGGCTTTTGGAAAGCCGCATGAATTTTCTCCACCCTCTCTCTGTGGTCTTTGTTATATCTGCTTGCTGATCCAGAACGTGGTCCCTCTGCTTCTTCCCCACACCTCCAAGTGGCTGGGAGTAGTTCTTGTGTTTGCACTATCACCTTAATGTTTGCATTGCCTGCTTTTTTTTCCCCAACTTTCAGTCTTTGCTTGTGTCTAAATCTCTCCCTTGATTCAATTATAACTTGCTTTCCTTGCCTCCTTTGTCCATAATTGTTTGAGTCGTACTCACTTTTGTATCGGATTATCATTTGTTCTTTTCCCTTTTCTGATTGAAGCAGGATTCTTTTCTCATTTCTTGTCACTTAAACCGTCCTTCTCTTTCTGTTGCTAAGGTTTGTAAGCCTGACATGCTTTTGTCCTCAATTTTCTTTCTCACAATCCCAGACATCTAGGTTTCAGCTACCTTTCTTTAGAACTTTTTTTATAGTTTCCTGAAATATGTATTTTTTTTTCTGCTTGAAAAAAATATCCTTGTCTTTTGAGATAGGGCAATACAAACAATTTCCAAATTGTTCTGTGTATTTAGATTTATATATCACTTGTAAAAACTGGGATCATTCATAAATTTAACCTGATTTTTTTAATGAGATTTCAGCTTGTGCTAGGCTCATGGTGACGTGTTGCCTGATTACTCACCTACACTGCATGTTGATGTTTTTGTTTCTTTGCAAAGATTACAAAAACCTTCAAACATCTACCTAGAAAACTGCTTCATTTGCTTTTCCAGTCTGTCCCCTATACCTATAGGAAATAAGGTAATACCTTTCCTAAAACCGATATGTAACCCCTGAACAAGAGCAGCAAGAGTTACAAAGAGTGCGGGCCTTTTTTCTAAGTACACTCTACTCATTAGTGAGAAAAAGAACAAAAATACTGTTTTATACTCGTATTCAAGAACCTGCATATGTGGAAGTTAGTATAAATCATAACTACATTGTGCTTTTACCATCTTGTCGTGTTTCTTCAAGCACAGGCTTTTGTCTTTTTTTTTCACTTTTCATGAGAAAGTTTTCTTTCACTGAGTGAAAAAAAATGTTTTAATAACAGAAATTGCATCACAAAATAGGTATATGTGGAATATAGAAAGGGTTTTTTATAATGAAAAATGTTGCCCCACTATTTAAAGAAAAAAAACATCATTTTTAGCTACTTGGTTTCTCTGTCCACACTGTCGTATTTTGTGATACTTGTTTTCGAAGACTGTAATGTAAATAGATATATAAGTAATGTTTTCTTATTTTTTTTTCCAAAACCTCTGCATATAGTGAATGAAGAATTAAAATTAAATCTGGATAAATTGTGTTCAGGACAGGCAAAGCATAATTTATTTATTCATTTTTATTATTTCACTGGCATTTTACATTTCATTTAAGTAAATATTTGCTGATTTATCCATAATGGCAATAGAATGATTTTTCTGTTTCAAGGATACTTGTTTCTGGAGTAAAATAGGTGTAGTGTCATTACAGTAAACAGTTTTTCGTTTAGTATGAGATGTAAGATTGCATTTAAAATGAGCAGACCTTAGTATTCCAAATTTTTTAATGTATACATTTTAAAACTACTGGGCATAAGGTATGTATTTAGCATCACCTGCATCAAATAATTCCATGAATTAAAAAAAAATGTTATGTTTTGTTAGTTGGAAATCCTGATTTATTTATTTCTTTTAATGAGTTCTTTAATTCCTGCCAAAATGAAATGGAGACAAACAAATGCGTATTTTCAGGCTGTTTGGGGGATAATGGTTATTTTCATGATGGAAATGTTGTATTTTTTGCCTGACGCATTTTGGTTTTGGATATTGCACCTCAGAGGTTCATTGGTAATAATTTTGTTGGTTATCCTCTGAATAATGGAATTTTGCTTGGTAGGTTTATTAGCTTCCTCCTGCTTCCTCCCTCTCTTTTTCAGCTGTTGTAAGCTGTAAGTGGCATATGGGGTCTAAGCTGTAGTTCTCATATCCCAAAGCATTGCCAGTTAGACAACATTTTGGGATATGAGACATTGGCTCTGGGACATGTGAATCAACTATGAAATGCACTTTTGAACTTCATTGCATATCAGTAAATCTGCGTTACTAGCTGTATTTCATGGGTTATAAATCAGTATTGATACTGATTTTTTTCTGTTTCCTGTGGCTTGTAGCACATTCCAAGTGTTTTCGCGTGATGGGTTTCTCACTAGGTGCCATCTATCTTACACGAGAGAGTTCTGGTCCCAGCAGTGGTGAGGATTTCTGACAGCTCAGGGTCTCTGTTAGAAACGTGAGGGTTTTGAATTTCATTTTCTCAACATGCTCAGATGGACACTGGGAAGTGAGTGACTAAAGCCAGAGATCGAAAAGACAGTTATCTACATATGGTAGCTTTTCTAACCAAGTATATTAAAATATAAGTTTTATCTTCTGGTTTATAGGACTTCAAAGACTCAACTGAAATAGAAAATGTGTGGTGGTCTTATCTTGGAGTCCTGAGATTGAGTCTTCTTTATCAGAAGCATAAATAATTTGACACAGGAACTCGGTTCCTGACCCTTGGGCAGGAAGAGCCCAGGGGAATGAGATAGCACGGAGGTTAGATTGTGTCTTATCCTTTGAGTGGTGATTCCCCCACTAGCTTTGAGGTCATTGTCAGGATGATATGGAAGACCATATGGTTACTACTGTGGGGCTACCTCGTGGACGAATAGAGGGTTTCATTGTGTTCTGGTTCTGTGTAAACTTTAACCTCTAGAGCCACAATTCATCAAAATAAATAAAACAGTGAAATCCCTGTCTGATTTTTTTCCTCCACAATCACAGATTCAGAGGACAGAGTCAAACACACATTTATTGATACGTCTTCCCAGCAGGCTTTCATTTGTTTAGTGCTGTGGGTTTTTTGGTGGGTGAGGAGGGGAGAGTAAAAACAAAAACAAAACCTCTCCTGTGTGCAGTTGTTTTCATTTTGAGCCTGTCACAGTATGTAATCAGTCCCTTACTGAGACCGATGCAAGGTTAACTTTTTTCTTATACAGAACCTGGAAATGAAGCAATTTGAATATTTGAATGCAAAAACTGCAGTGCACTGTTGAGTATGTTTATATCCAAGCTAGTTATGACAAAGAAATGAAGCTTGAGTAAATAAAAGTAAATTACAGAAATATTTTCAGCATTGCAGCTGATGAGCACTGTTTAGATTTAGGGTAATTCTCCATATCATATTTCATCTCTGCAGTAAGGTATTGATAGTAATGGTAATGATTAGTGAAGTGTATGTCTTAAAGCGTATCGCGTTCCACTACACCATAGCAAGCTAGAAAATGAAATATAAGCCTCATATTTACATACATGGCCTTATGGAGGAATTTTGTTAGTAGGATTATAGGTCAGGAGTTTGTGTTCTTGCTGATGTCTGTCAACCTCCCACACAGCATGTATGTAAATATACCTATGTAATGGGATTTGGGTTTGAGATTCTTTGTGAGGCTTCCCTAAAATATGATAGTACTTGGTCAAGTGTTTTTTTTTTTTTTTTCCTACATGCAAAACTATGTATTTCTCTGACACATTTTTTTGCAGTTCCCAATGTGTACAGTTTATCAAATAATGAACTGAAAGGTTTTAGAAAATGTCGCATCTCCAACTGTACCGCTCTAGTGTAGAACTATGAAGATGAGCTAATGCCGTAGCTCCTCAAGAGTCTTTGGTTAAAATCCTGGTTGAGATACTTCTGTTTATTTCTCATATTAAATTAGGCATGAGTCCCTCTTTCATCCCTAGCTTGACATATGAAAAGTAATTGTTTAATAATGTTTCAGAGCCTTGAGAAATTAAGAGCAACTTAGCCAGAGGTTGAGAAGATATCTGGACTATCTCCAGAATTCCCAGTCTAATTACTTTCTTCTTGTTGAACTGAAGCAAATTTATCTTTGGAAAATATGAAATGTCAAGTTATGAGTTTCTGTATTAAACATTTTTCAATTAAAATAACTATGGAAATATCCACACAGCACTAACTTTTCCTAATTGCATGGTGAGAAAATTAATTTCCATAGAATTACAGTAAAAATGCAATAATTATCATTACTCTTTTGACCCAGCAGTTGACAAAAGAATAATAACCATTTTAGAGGTACTTTTTACTTACTTAGCATTTTAAGCCTAATGACTCTTGTATGATTTCAGTGTGCTTAATTTTCAAGACCCCATGTGATAGTTAGATTTAAAAAGTAATACCTTTGCTATTTTTTATTATTTATTTCCATTTTTTGCAGCAATCTCCAGGCAAGGGGTTGGAGGAAACCACATCAGTTCTTTTCAGGTGTATCTTGCAACTGCTTTTGGCTTATCCCCATTAAAGGGAAGGTATGGTAGCACAGACAGGATTTCAGACATTGTTTCCTGTAAGAAAAGAGGGTTTTGTGTTCATGTGTTGCCTTCTACAAGAGGAAAAAGGCAGTCTTAGGTGGAAAAATGTTGAGTTTTGTTGACCTATTGTAGGGTGATCACAGTAGGGTGACACATACTTTGTGAACAGCAGAGCTGCTGATTGACTTCTGTTAACCTGTTGTCACAGTTTCAACTAGCTGGTCATAAGCTGACACAGGGAGGTGAGCCCTTCCATGAAACCCTGTGGGTACCAGAACCAAAGCCTCTCTCTGCAGGCAAGAGTGCTGGTTCTGAATACGATCCGTCCTCAGTACCTGAATAAAAAGGCTGAAGGAGAAAGCTCTCTGTGCTGCGAAGGGAAGGGAGGAGGTATAGGCTGTGGATGTTGCCACAGCTGAAATATGTGGCAGGGATGTTGGAGGGGTAGGCTTAGACACTGAGTGAAGATCTGTGTGAGAGGAGGCATCTAGGCAACGGGCTGCCCTAGCTGTTCATACCAGCTGAGCTGAAGAAGTGGATGTTAAGTGGATGACATCAGTGTATGCCTCTTAAACATTTTTCTGCTGGTAGACATGATAGCGAACCTTGTAGTTTAAGTAACTGTACTTAAGAACGCAGTTTTAAATGAAAGTGCTAAACAGCCAGTGGAAAGAATGACTCCTCAAGTTGTTAAGGTATGATGGGAACATGGAGGTGTATGAGTGTGCAACTCAGCTTAGCTGAGGAATGTCAGAAAAGAGCATTGCCATGTGAACTAAGTTAAAGGAACAAGGCAAAACAAATACCTCTAACTGATGGTAATTACACTAGGCAGCCTTTTATGGAATTGACTGTGGGCTCCATCTGTCATGGAAGTTGTTTGATTTTTCAGATTAAATTGTTCTCTCGCATGAATTTATGAAACATTAACTGTGCTTCACTCACGCAAATTAAGCTCCCCCATTTCTAGATTAGTTCTCCATCTAGGTCATGCCAAGGAGTCAGAGAAAGTTTCAAGGCAACCAAGGCCTAACAGAAGTCGTCGCAGTATTTCCCTTTTGTTGCCAGCCATGGTGCCAGCTTGGGGGCGGTTGCGTTGGTGGAGGCCACAGAGCCTGTGGGGCTGCCAGCAAAAGGGGCCAAGCTCCTTCAACTCTTACTGACCCTCTCGATGTGGGGGAAGACTGCTATGCACAGTGGTCATCTACTGCTCTGTCACTTGGGTAATGATGTGGTGCCCTTGCCAATATTGCGTTTGCCAGAAAATTGTCAATACCAAGCACAATTTTAGGGCCTGTCCATAGGGCAGCTCTGTTACCTTTGCATCTCGGATGCCTGTACTCAAGCAAGGGCTTGCAGGAATGCATATCGCTTCTGGGCTGGCTGGTGTTGTCCCACTGTCTTCTGGGGTGATCCACTGCTTTCTGTGGGATGAACAGCAAACACCCTGCCCCCCCCCCCCCCCCCCCCCCCCCCCCCAAAACGTGCCCTGTCTCCTCTCTTTCCACCTCAGCATGCTCTCCTTGCCAATTTCTCTTTATTCATGGTCTGTGGAAAACACTGGTTGAAGGCTCTGTTGGTCTCAGAGCAGCTGGCATCAATATGCCTAGCATTTTTTTCTGTTCAGTTTGCCATTTTAGAAAACAAGCAAATACTGTTTGGATTAAAGAAAAAGAAGTAAAAACAGCTATGTAAAATTTGCTCAGAACTCTGCATCCATCTTTGGTTTAATTGTCAAAGAACAAATCAGATTTTCTGTTGAGAAGTAGTTTGGTGTGTATTTGTTACTTGTCCTCGTGCAGTAGTACTGCCAATTATATTTATTAGCCCTAAATATTAAACAGCTGGCAAGATTCCATTGTATATAAATAAGACATTTGAGACCTGGAAGAATGCCATTCCTAATACAGCCAGCTGGTGCTTTTTACAGTTACATTCAGCACAACACTACTGAATTTCACTGTACATTCAGTGCTGTGTTAATGACAATAGGAGAACATGGAGTGGTTTGGGATTTCTCTAGGAAATGCCATTGTGTAAAAATACATTGTTTTGAAAGACCGGCTGTACCAAAGAAATGATAGATTATGCACCTGTTTTGTGCATTTTGATGTAAGTACTTTGGTGTTTATGTATCTTGCTGGCAAATACAAAGCAACGAAGTGCAGAGGTTTTTTTTTTTTTTTTTTCCAGACATGAATTTTTAGATGTTCCTGTGGCACACATGCTTTTCACTTTTTCTATTGCTGTGGTGTTTTCCTATTTAAGTAGTGGTTTCATGCTTAGAAATTCCTGCTTGCTGCTGCTTCTGAAACCATGTGCTAACGTGTTTTTTGTGTGTGTCTATATATATATGGGTATGATCACTCTCTTATTATAGACCAGGTGATAACTAAAATAGTAACAAACTTAGTCACTGACTCTACAATAATGAGCTCTTTGGTGGAATTACAGCATAATCTAAAATGTGGTTAAACAACAATTAGATTGTTTAAGATTTAAAGATATAATAATAATATAATAATTACCTTTATTATATGCATCTATCTATATCTCCCCACTATTAATTTGTTCCTATTGTACATCTTAGGAAACTGAGACATAAGTGTGTGGATGTGGGCTGTCTTCGGGTTTACCTAGCCAGCAAATACTGGTTTGGAGAGGAACTGGCTTCCTTCTTGAATCACTTTGCCATGGTCAGTTCTTTGTAAAGATTTGCCATCAGTACATGTCTGGAAACATCCACAGGTAGTGCTTCAGGTGAAGCAGAAGGTAATGCTGGAGGACTCAATGATTTCATGCATAATATTTCTAATTAATAACAGGAGCTTGTTGTGAGCTGTATGACTGGGAGAGTTATGCATGATACGAAGTGTAAAATCATCTCTACTTGTACTCAAGACAGTTTTTCACCAGATTGCCATGTCCACAGCCTTGGGTAAATTCCATCTGGGATAAAATTCTGCTTGCTGAAATGTCCATTTGTACTAAACAGCTGTTTATTTCCATCTCTGAAACAGCTATGCTTGAAGGGTGGATCTTCCTTAGTTTGTACAATGCTCGTGGATGAAAGACGCTTTTATGTGAGTGGTAGTTTAGTACAGATTCCAGCCGTGGGGACTGTGGTGTGGGGAACTCAGCAAATCTGGGTAACCTGCAAGATGAATTAGACTGAAATCTGTTTCTCAAGGAGACGTGCAGCCTTGAGAAAATAAAGCTGTGAGTGTTTTGCTTGTCCAAGCTCTGAACTGGCATTTGAATGCTGCGTTCAGATGTCTGGTAGAAAGTTAAAGTCAGGTGTTTTCCTCATTGCAGTGACCTTTTTACCTCCTTGGGATTCCGGGAATTTTGCTTGCAGAAGGGTGAGAATCAGCTGTCCTTGCAAGTTTGATGATCAGGTACTCAGCTGTCTAGCAATTAGAGATAGAGGGGGAAAAAAAGATGACTCGACTCCTCTTTCTGCAGTTCGGTTTAATTATTAGTCTAGTATTGCCATGATGAGGTATATACCCTTACTTTCTCAAATACTGGATGTTAATATGTGCTTAGCACCTACAAATACAGTTGCACTATTTTTTTAACCCTATTCATTGTAATATTTGTTACTTCCCAGAAGAATTAAAAACAAACAAAAAAAAACTAGGAGACATGAGTGCATCCAACACCTTTTTTTGTTATTTTGATGCTTTCATTTACCAGCTGAAAGAGGAAGAGGGTCAGGACTTGTGTTTAATTATGCATGTTTGTTATGCCTTGGAGAAATGAGGTTTATTTACACTGGAAGACATTCTGATCACTGTGGCAATGTATATTGTGCTGTAGGTAGCAGAGGATGATGCAGCTGTAGGAGGTAGAGGGAAGAAGCTCTGGTTCTTTCCACCTTCCTTTGCATCTTGTCACCTCCTCGGATACTGTTGGTTTCCAGTCCCTTGCCTGGTCACCCACAAGTCTTGTGAGATGCATTCAAGTATTTGGATGGCCTGTACTATTTGTGGGGGTTACGTGGAGGATAGAAAAGAATAGGGGAATAATATCAGGGGAAGGAAGAGAGGTAAGCATCTCTGTTCTATTGACATCCCTCCAAAATATGAGTGTTGTTAGAAACCATTGTAACATTATGTGCAAGCTGCTCAACATTGCTCAGCATTGTTATGAGATGAACAAATACGACATTCATTTTATTGCATAAAGCTTGGATTGTTTATTTTTGTTGTTGTTCTTGTGTTGTTTTGTTCATTTAAATAACAGAAAATTGAAATTAATGAAACTTAGAAATTATTTTAATACCTAAAGGGGGTGCACAGGAAAGCTGGGGAGGGGACTCTTTGTCAGGGAGTGTAGTGATAGGATGAGGAATAATGTCTTTAAACTAAGAGAGAGGAGACTTAGATAAGATGTTAGGAGGAAATTGTTCACTCAGAAGGTGTTGAGGCACTGGCACAGGCTGCCCGGAGAGGCTGTGGATGCCCCATCCCTGGAGGTGTTCAAGGCCAGGTTGGATGGCGCTGGGGCTTTGAGCAACCTGGTCTGGTGGGAGGTGTCCCTGCCCATGGCAGGGGGTTGGAACTGGATGGGCTTTAAGGTCCCTTGCAACCCAAACCATTCTGTGATTCTATGATTTGGGGGGTTAGTTTATAGTAGTGGGGGGGAAAAAAAAGCGAAAAAAACAAAGCAGGCAAAAAGTTACATAAGAGTTTTCCATTAGACTTGTTTCTATTTTGGATAACATGGGGGTAAATCTTAAGCTATGCTTCATAAGGCAAAATGCTTTACCTCAGTTTATGCTGGCCAAAATTGAGTGTCTGGATGCTGTTAAAGAGTTTCTCATTTCACCTGATATCTCTTCAGACAAGAAATTAAGGTTTCTTGTTAGAATTTTGTAGTAATTCTAAAATTGTTTTACTTAGTTATAAGGAAAACCTAACTTTTAGGTTGAAGCTATGAAAAAAATCTCCTTTGTTTCCTCTGTTCCTGTAAATGTGAAGAATAGTGGATAACAGAACAGAAGGGGAGAATAACACATGGGAATACTAGGTGGATCTTAGACCAAATATCGTTGTATGTAATTTTATACCAATACAGCTTTCTTTCAACCTTACATTTTCTCTAGTACCCCAGTGAAGCTTTTTCATTTAACAGGTATGACTAACAGGTATGTAACGTGATAGATTGTTAAAAAAGCACTAGGAAAAAGTGTATCAAATCTGTGTCTTAGGTTTATGTATTGGCAATAATTTCACTCTGTGTAACTTAATTGGAAACGTCTTGCAATTCAACTTCCTCTTCTTCATTTTTAACTTAGATAAAACTAAAAGAAGCTGGAGGAATCTCAGTGCCAGCAGGTAATTTCATTGATTTTTGAATGCTAAACATAGAAGAAAATTACTCTGGTCCTTCCCAAATTTATTAAACTCCCAAAGCTGATCATTATCTATCCTCTGATCTCAGCTGACTGGTATTTGTGAGGTTTGTATCAATGCCTTGAGTGGTGTTATGAAGACAGCCTTTCATACTGATGAGCTGGTCCGGACTGCATTCCACTCTGATATGGTCATCACAGGGTTTTTGTTAAGCACAGGCTTTCAGAGCTCTTGATTCCTGTTACTGTTCAGTTCAACTTTTATACAACATTTTGGGAAGGTTCTACTTTTCATTTAGATAGTAATTATTTCATTCCTAGTCTCCAGCTACTCCTTAAATGTGTGTTAATTTTTATGTTGGTTGTTTGATTTCCTCACTCCTCAACATTTTGGCCATTGTTTGTAGAAGTCTCTCTGTGAATACTTCTCTTTCAAGTAGCTAAAAAGTTGATTTTCTTTGTGTGTTGGCTATGAAGTTGAGTAGAACGTGTTAGAATCATGGTCAACATATGTAAAATCTCATTCTTCTACCAATCTGAATTTGGATTTATGGAACATAAATGAAAAAAAAAAGTCTGCAGATCTAAGCACTAAAGTAAGAATATCTAAGTAGTGAAACAAAAGAGGCATCAGTTATTTGTCTTGTCGTAAATCCTGATACCAATTTACCAAATGTGTGCTTCAATAGGCCCACCCGTTTGGAATAAAACTTTGGTGCAGTAAAGTGTGTTAGACTGAAATACATATTTTAATTATATGTATATATAAGTAATCATAATTAATTTATGCATATGTTATGATATAATTACCTTTTATCACATTGAAAGATTTTTAGGTAAAAGTCTTACAGCTTGTTTTTAAAAACTTTAGATGAGTGGTGAATATTCCCATGCTTTGAGGCCTTTGATCTTGCCCTCTATGTTGTCATGGTATAGAATGTGTCTGATGTTTCATACTTATCATGAATTATCTTTTCACTTAATTAAGGTAAGAAGCAGAAAGTTGTCAGAAAATGACTTGTAGATCTTTTGGGATCTTTCCTAAAGATACAGGTGTCTACGATGGTAATGGCTGGGCTTAAAGATTTGTTGTTCTTTTTTTCCCCAGCAGAAGTATGTCTTCAGTTTTTAGTCTTCTCTGAAAGTCTTGCTTATCACAAGGCATCTTTCACAGGATATACTTGGGGTTTTATTTGAGCATTTCAACTCAGGCTGTGCTCATGCTCTTAGTAAAGTTAATTGCTGATTTCCCTTGAAAGCAGGATTATGGATTCTTAGGCAAGTGTCAGGCACAGACCAACAAGTGAATGAAAGATTTATGTCAGTGAGGATTAATTTCCCACACTTTAAGATAAATAACAGAGCACTGTGTAATGCTGAAGGATCCTTAACTTTTTCAGTGACAAATACATGAAACAACTTTCTTGTAATATCAAGTTGACAAAGATGTAATAGGAACTGAATTTGTTTGTTTAGGAATATATTTATTGGTAGCACTTCCCTTTTCCATGACAAGAAAACGAACTTTTTTGTGACACAAACACATAGATGTTAAATATAAGTTCTAGGATCCAACCTTTTTAATGATTTCATGGAAAAAACTAAGTCAAATACTTCTTTGTGATGGAAATCTCGTAGTTTCAATGGAGATAACTTTTTAGTGGGAAATGTCTCTACTATGCTCATGATTAGGAGTCTTTTTCTGAATTGTCAGCTGTAACTTTTGTCCTTGTGTCCAAAATTATTAATTTCATGTAAATGTAAACTCACTGAGGCAAACGCTAATTCCAAACAGTATTAGTATGATATAGTGTCATGTCTCATATGTTTGCTGGTCAGTGATCTCAGTACTTGATGGAACTGAACTTGTATAATGCAGCTTTGGAATATTTCAGCATTTCCAAGTACTGCATGAAGCCCTCGTATGTCTAACTTCAGCTCAGAACAGAACATTTTGACCATTTTGATTCTCTGCTTGCAAATACAGATTTTTATTTTTTATTTTTAGAAATAAACAGGGTCTACACTAACCTGACTGTTTTAAGCACTGTGGCCCATATCTGCCTTCTTTTTAGCATGATCTCTGAAGGAGATGGAACTACACAGAGACACATGCACTTACTTGTGTGTATATACAAGGAAGAAGATGATGATGCCACGTAATGGTTTTTGAACCCGGAGGTGAATTTTCACAGAGCTTCACAGTGGAGCCGAGGTCTCTGGAGACTCAAGTTCCTATAAGATTTATGAAAATAAGCAATGGGAGGGGGGACAGAGAGGGCTCAAGTTCCTATAAGATTTATGAAAATAAGCAATGGGAGGGGGGACAGAGAGGGAGAGAGTGAAAACAAGTGCATTAATGCTCCCAATCAGAAAGACTTCTATTCGCACTCATCTTTTGTTAGACAGCAGAATCCATGTTGGAGGCCAAGCATGAGCCGTAGATGTGTAGGATACCAGGCTTCGTGCTTGTTTACCTCTTTGTATTGTAATTGCCTGGTAACTAAGGGGGAAATACGAAAAGAAAAGATATTAGGAGCCAGTGGGTATTCTGTCAGTGGAATGTTAATAAGTTGGGTACATTCTCTATCTGAAACGTGAGATTCCTATCGTAATGTTTTTGTTTGGAAAGGGAATTGCCTGAATGAGTAGCAGAAGGCAGAAAGTGTGTGTACATGGGAAGGCATGCTTTTCTGTCATTGCTGAGCGAAGTGTAATAAAGATGGTGTTTTTGCTGACTGAGAAATTGTACTGAATGCTAAAAGCCAGCAAATGATAGCAGGGTCAGTTTTCAGTATTTGAGCAAAAAGTGATTTGGGGAAGGGTTTGAATGGTGGCTTATGTGAACACCTCGTAGATAGCAAAAAGCAATTTCACTGACAAGAAAAATATCACGTGTTTTATTCATTTAGAAACAAGCAATGGTTTGACTGCTCTTCTTAGTAAGGCTGGGGCGTCTTAGCACATGAAGATGTTTTTCTGAGGTTTTGAAATCATTTCACCAAGTTACCACGTTTGTTCTGATTTCTCAGCAATGTCCCCCCAACCTGTATTCTGGAGTGCATAGTGGTTGTGTAGTTCAAGGTGCGTCCCACCCAGCCACAATCAGAATTACTTTTTTATGTTTAAGAACAGTTGGATGTATCTAAATGGTGCTTGTCAATCTTAGCAAATATAACATCACACCAAATTTCTTGATGGAAAGTATAATTGTAGATAGATATTATTAGACTGTTGCCTGGGAACATCAATGGAGTCTCAGGGAGAAGATAGCTGCCTGAATTCTGTAGGTGCCTTGAAAAATAATCAAACACCATTTTTAGGAGTTTTATAGTCATTTATAGCAATGAGAATCTGAAAGATAGGATTTAGTTCATTGGAATCATGCAGTGGCATATGAGTTGCACTGTAAATCACCTAATAGCCCTCAGTTTCTTAATACAAACTTAAGATTTTTGATAATAAAGGGTAAAGGCCACAAAAACTGAAGTATGCCACAGGAGGAGTGAAAGAATTGAGGACTTGTGCCTGAGGTTCCTATATTTGCAAGGAACGTTTTAGTGTGGCATCCTAGGAAATGCACTACAACCACTTCTCCACATTCCCTTTTGTAAAGAAAAGGGAAGGAGAAGAAGAAAAAAAACAACCAACAAAACAAAACACACACACACAAACAAACAAAAACATAAAAACATATTCGCTGCAATATATCTGTTCCAGAAATAAAAATCCATTCTGTCCCAACTTCGTCAGTCAGTGTGACTTGAGCATACAAGTTACTGGGGATTTACTGGGAATATCAGAGAGAGATATTTTTCTACTGGTGAAAGCAGTCTCTTGTTTCCTGCCACTGGTAGTATTCAAAAAAAAAGTCATGAAGAGCAGTTAAGCCTCTTAGTCTGTTTAGAATTAAGATCACTTGGGGATGGCAGTATGATAGCTTACTGGGAAAAGTTGTGATGTATGAACAATGTAAATGTAGTACTGCTTGTTTCTTTAGTTTGATTATCAGAATTATCAAAGTCGTCAACCTGTGTGAATCTGATAAACGTTCTGATTTGGGAACTCTTCCTGTAGTTTCACTGACTTACTTTTCACCTTAGCTCTTTCTAAAGCATTAGCTGCAATCTTGATAGTTTTGTGACAGTTTAAGTATTTTGGTCAAGTGTGCCTTCCATTCAGCAGTACTTGAGCATTAAATGATAGATTTTAAGTCTTGTTTATGCAAGTGGCAATGACATGGTGGCAATTGTTTCCCAGCAATTCTGTCTTCATTATAAATTAATGAAGTGATAACTGCTTGTTGCAACTTGTAGGTGAAGAACATAGATGTGGTGCTACCTTTATCATGCAATTCAGCTCCCTGCGTAGGCATGCCAGATAAGAAAGTTATGAACAAAAATTACAGTGAGATTTGTCCAGAAAAATAACATCTGCTGTAGAGATGCTTTAAATGCTGCAAGTTTCTGCTTTTGTTTCTATCTCCCACTGGATGTGTAAAATTCGTTGAACTGATGAGAAAATTTTATGGAAGAGATAATAAGTAGATCACTTATGGATCACTGTGAGCTGCTTTAAACGTCCATAACATGCTGTTTCATAACCTTACCTAGTTTCATCTAGTAGTTGAACTTTGTAGGTGAATTTTTATTTGTCTAGGTAGGACCTGTAGTTAAGTAGGTGTATCCATCTTCCTGTGAAACAATGATGGCACCTGAATGGCTTGTTGCACCGAGGTTAGTCTGTTGGCTCAGGGGGCTGTACTAGTACAAGGACGGATATCAGAGGAAGGTCCTCCAGTGAGTTTTGAGAGCTGAGGCTGGGAGCTAGGGTCCAGATGCCTCTCGTGCAGCTGAGGGCAGGTCCTTGTACGATGGGCTGCCACGGGGCACCCAGCTCTTCGGTGACCATGGGCTCTGGTGCAGTAGACTTGGCTCCCAAAGCCCCAGGACCGCTAGCTCTCCGGCAGCGCAGTGTGGCACGGACGGCTTGCTGCAGCGTTTCAGCTGCCATGTGCATATGCAAAGACTTTGATTTTAGCTCTGCCAAAGCAGGCAGGAAGAGATAAAACTTGTATATAGTCAGTTCCTTAAAATGAACTAAAATAAACTTAGTTTCAATTAAAGGAAGAGTATTTACACTGTTTTTATCTTCTGGTTTAATAACATGATTTAAAATCAGATCTTCAGTGGTGTGTGGACAATTTCATTGTGCAGAGCAGCTCTTAGTCATACCAAAACATCCTTGCGTTGGTGGGTTGGGACTGAGTACTCTCAGATGTTACTGTGATACGGCCAACTTCTTTTTCTCCCTCTTGCTGTTCCCCTCTCTCTCTTTCTCTCTTCCCTTCTTCCATGTGTGAGAGAGAGAGGGGAGGAGGGTGGAATAAGAGTGTCTTGCAAAGCAAAGACTCTCTAAAGGCACTTGCTGTTTCTGCACCTTAGTTTCATTGTCTGCTAAGTGGGAATAATCCTTTCTCAGTGTTTTCTCTGCAGTATTTGAAGACACTTCAGCAAAAGGTGCTTATGTAAAATGAATAATTCTTGGACTGAGATCTTAAATATAGCATTGACGTGACTTGATTTTTGAGAGAAAATGCTTTCCTGGAAGAAATTTTTCTTTGTCTCTGTTCTCCGAGGGTGGCAGTGATTTCTCGTAACATATGTATTTCAGTCTACTTCACATCTCACACCCGTACTTGAACCACACAGTAGTTCTGTTTTACGCTGTGCTGCTCCCGAGGTGCACTGCATCTGGTTGCTGCTGTGAGACAGTATTTGTGGGTGTGTGGGGTTTTTTTGTTTTGTTTTGTTTGTTTTGTTTTGCAGAGGCTGTGTATGTGGGTGACAGGGAAACAGGGATTTCTGTAGTCGCTGTGCTGGCATATGCTCTATTGGGATACACTTCATTATCACGATAGGAGTTGGCCTTTTTTATTGTGTAATTAAGTTTGAAGCATAGAAAAGAAGATGATGAGGCTCAGGGGGATCTTAGCAGTGTGTATAAATGCCTGATGGCAGTGCATGAAGAGTATGGAAACAGACTTCCCTCTGGTGCCCAGTGCAAGGCCAAGAGGAAGTGGGTACAAACTGAAATTTAAACACAAGCAAAAACTTTTGTACTCTGAACACTGGTGCAGGCTGCCTAGAGAAGTTGTGGAGCGTCCAACCTTGGAGATGGTCAAAAACCTGAATGGCCGTGATCCTAAGCAACCTGCTCTGACTGACCCTGCTTGAGCAGGGAGTTGGGGTGGATGGGGTCCCTTTTGATCTAAATGATGGTGTAATCCTGTAACAGGTGATGTTCATGGCAAGGATTATTTTAGTTCTAGTGGTCAGGCTCCTTCATTTTGTATTGTAAGACTCAGAATATAGAACAGCTGCTGGTTTTGTGTGGATAAAAGTTGAAAAATTGTGACCTGAAAAACAAAACAAAAACAAACAAGTGGTCATAGTCATCCATTTGGGGAGAAAGCAAAGGAAGATGCATATGAATTCACTCAGTTGTGTATAGTGAATGCCTTAATGGTAAATATTTACTTTTAAGTACCCCTATAGGATTTCTTTTTTTTCCTGTGAATGGCAAATATTCCTGTCCTGTAACTGACTTCAGAATCCAGGTGGGATTGGCCCATGAGCCATTCACAAATAAGAAACCCATTCTTTCCCTATCGGGGTCAAGTACGTTTGTCAACTCCAAACCAAACAATGACAACATATTCTTCCAAATCTATTTTAGCATTATAGCTTATAGAGTATACGCAAGAATTTAGTAAATGAGATACTAAGTTGATAGTAAATTTTAATAAATCTGGAAAGTGAGCTAAGCTGGACTACTTGTCCTGAAGACTTATATGTTTAGCAAAATCAACTGTCATGCTTTGAAGAAATTTAAAGCGTGTAAAGTTTTATTCTATGTGGAATTTCAGCAGGAGCCATTGGATTATTTCTTTTTAATGTCTGGACTCTGAGTCTTGTTTGAGTCTTTGAAGTACAACTTGATTCTAACAGTGCAAATGTGGTGTTCTAGAGAGGACCCTCTTCCGTTTGAGGTGAGTGTGGTTGTAGTAAAGACACATTGGGATCACAATCAAAAGCACTGCATAGTAAACATTTACCATTAGTTTAAGAAATCAGTTTTCAGTAAGTGTAAAACAGCTGTAGTACCTTTCATGCCAGCTTGGAATAACTTGGTAAAACCTGACTTCTTACGAGTGAATTCTGTGTTAATTGAAGATGTTTGTAAGTTTTAATAGAAAAATAGTAAGTGCAAGGTGGGCCAGACTTTACTGACTATTTTATTGTAACGGCCAAAGTGGTATTAGACCTATTTGGGCTTGCTTTTTCACAGCTTCTGTCTCTAAATGGGATTTTTATTAGTATGCTCATTAATCTTAAAATATCTCCTTTTTTTCCTCTTTTTTGTTTCTTCCAGTGGGAAGAGATCAGTGGTGTTGATGAGCATTATACTCCAATCAGAACTTACCAGGTGTGCAATGTTATGGATCACAGTCAAAACAATTGGCTGCGAACAAACTGGATTCCACGCAACTCAGCTCAGAAGATATATGTGGAGCTCAAGTTTACCTTGAGGGACTGCAATAGTATTCCTCTAGTTCTGGGCACCTGCAAAGAGACTTTCAATCTGTATTACATGGAATCCGATGATGACCATTCGGTGAAGTTCAGAGAACATCAGTTTACGAAGATTGACACCATTGCGGCTGATGAGAGCTTCACCCAAATGGATCTTGGGGACCGAATTCTCAAGCTGAATACAGAAGTCCGTGAGGTGGGGCCTGTTAGCAGGAAAGGCTTTTACTTGGCTTTTCAAGATGTAGGTGCGTGTGTTGCCTTAGTCTCGGTGCGAGTGTACTTCAAAAAGTGCCCTTTCACTGTCAAGAACCTCGCCGTGTTTCCAGATACGGTTCCCATGGACTCCCAGTCACTGGTGGAGGTGCGGGGTTCTTGTGTCAACCATTCCAAGGAGGAAGAGCCGCCCAAGATGTACTGCAGTACAGAAGGAGAATGGCTAGTGCCCATAGGGAAGTGCTTGTGTAATGCTGGCTATGAAGAAAGAGGCTTTGCCTGCCAAGGTAACGATGCACTTCATGTTCACAGTTTGATTATTAACAGGGCTTTCACTTTATGTCCCTACTCTGTGTATTGGGTCATGTTAATTTTCTGCAAATTCTTGAGAGAAATAAATTAGTCCATAAAATTGCCGTGAAAATGGGGCTTATTTGATCTCTGTAAGTAATGTAATTTGATTTTAAAATATTTGACAAGGTTGAAAAATTGATTTTTAGTTAATACAGTATGTAGCAAATACAGTCTCTCTACTGCTCTTGGGTTTCCTTTCAGTAGGTTAAACTTTTCTCAAATATGTTATGTCAAAATATTTTATTCTTTGTGTGATTTTTTTTTTTAACTTTGTGTGTTGGTGTATAAATAGTTGGTATCTGCTGCTGAGCTGCATTGATTAGTTGGAGTTGGTCAGAAAAAATAGCGTTATTTCAGGCAATGTAGTCCCTAAATGCAGATATATTTGGAAAATGTTTGAATTTCAAAATTGTATTTTCATTAAGGCTCCTTCATTTAACTCAAAATCGCTTTTTGCAAACCGTTGTTTTCTGCAAACTGTGGTTATGTGAATGCTCCCAAGAACAGACTTACACCAGAGATGTTGATTTTTCCCAGAAATGTTTTCTTTAATGATATTAGAATGCATAAAATATTTATCTAACTTCAGTATTAATCAAAACATTGATCTACATTTTGCTTTTTCAAAGAGTATAATTTGGATTTTGTGACGCTTGAGTTTTTAACCTCCTTTTGCAGAGTGCCTGAAAGGGTGCTGGCTTTGTTAAAATTGTCTTTAGTTAAGCAAATTAATGAAAGTTAACATGCAAGTCTTGGGGGGCTACTAGGAGCTCACCAAACAAGAGTAGGCATAGCCACAGTAGTTGTGAAACCTGTTCCTTTAATAATGGTGTCTTGCCTTGGAGGATTTGGAGGAGTGTATGAGTGTCTTTTACTTGGTTTTGCTTTTAAGTAGATTTTAAATTGTTTTTGTCCTCACAGTGAATAAACAGGGGACCTGAGCTTTTATGTATGCAGTTAGTTACAGATATTAGGAAAAATGAGTTGAACTGTTCTGCTAAGAGCTAAAACCAGGAGAGATTATTTTGGTGTGCAGGAATGCTTTATCTAGGGCCTCCTATAGCTATGCTTAAAAATGTTGAAATGTTGGTGATATTCTTCTAATCGCTGTATAAGATCTTGCTACCTATAGAGCTTGCTTCCCTGTAGACAGTTGAGAGCAGTTGGTTTGCAATCTCAGTTATACATGAGCGCAAAAAGACAGTCACTGCAGAAAGTGTCAAACAAGTGAGCAAACAAGAGTTGAGCTTAGTAAAATAAAATAAATCCTGTTATTAAAAACAGGTTGTCAGATGCTTGGGGTAGGCCAGGCAGCTCCTACTCCATTCTGCAGAGATTAGGGTGAGTTTACATACGTGTATGGGTATATCATTCATGATTTTGAAGGCATAAAATCAGATCATGGAACTACTATCATTTCTCTTTCTTCATTTTTTTTTTTTCCTAACTTCCTCACCAACTGTTGATCAAGGGAGTGATGCATGATGAAACCATTAACAATAGTGACAGGTCGTTCTGGTTTATTCTGATTTAACATATAATGTTCTGCTAACTTTTATTGGAAGTCATATTTATCAAATATTTTCAGTGTGGTGTGATTGAAGTGGCACTCTAAAGGCAGTCAGTAATCCAAAACCTTCCATTTGTCTGCATCAGCAACTCAGCAGGAGTTGGACGATTTGGAAAAAGTTCAGTTTTAAGTATGTGCTTTGACCTCCTGCTGAAGGCTGCTCTTGCACCTTTCCTTTCCTTTTCTTCTGTCCTCTTAATCCTTCTGTGTTTTTTTTGTGCGTGTGGTTTTTTTTTGGTTGTTTGTCAGCAAGAGAACCATATAGTCAGGATTGTAGTGTGTGAAGAACATTCAAAATGATGTTGCAAGTATGGGCTGGAATCAAGGTATAATTGAGGGAAAAAAATGCTCAGATGAAGTTTGGAATAGCAATGAATAGAAATTTTTGTCTTCACAGTAGGTGGAAGCATTCACTGACTTAGAATGGCCATCACTACTTGATTCTGTATTTGGACAGTTTCTGATTTTTTTTTTTGTATTTTATTTTTAATTTGTTTGCTTTAGTAATGCTATTTTTCGAAACAGTGTCATTGTGATGATTAAAATGAAGGACCCTAAAGGTATGTAATCAGCCCATTTAAATTTTATTGAGAACATCCTGTCTCAGTACTTGGCAAAATATTAAGGCATAGTCACACCCTCAAAATAACACAATTTATACCATTTTCAACATGCTTCTGAGACTGCTTCCCTTTCTCTGTCTAACCAGGAAAAGAGGACATAAGGCTCAAGCCTCTTTTCTTACTGGTGTAATACAAACATACCCCATGAAAAGCCAAGACTGGGCTATTGGGTTTATTGAGGGTCTTGGTTCTCATAGGTAAGATTGTTGTTCTGTTCTTAGTTCTACCAGCTGATCAACATTTTACAAGTTGAGCAGTATGGTATCCACCTGTCAGTCAGATAAAGAATCAGGGCTCATTTTGCTGTGACCATATGCGTCCTCACTATTGCGAGGGTGTGGAGAAACAATTTCTCAAAAGGCAGTTGTATACATCAGCTCAAGGAATGCTGGTCTTCATAATCTACTTCAGTTAACAACATTTAAGATTTAACACCTCCTCTAGCAAAGACTTTGGCACTTGTTAAATATTTTGTAGGGAGTAGGGTTGCATAAGGTAAGGTAAGATGTCATATTTGTGTTACATTGGAGAAGCTACTCTTTCATACTTTTTATCTGTGTTATCTAATATGCAGTAGTTAACTAAATATAGAATATCTAATCCATTGTACACTGTTTATTATTGGAGCTTTGTCAGCACATGCGTCATAGTGATTTTGTCTATTCAATCTTTATGTAATATTTCATGGTTAAATAAGGCTATTTCCTCACGATGTCTTTTCTAAATTGTCTTCATGCCATCTTGTCCAAACTACATCTTTATAGCATCTTTTCTCTTAGAATTACTGTTTTAACCTTTGATTAGAAAAAAAAATCTGGTTAGAACTGCACACTAAACACCTTCTGAGAGTCTTCTGTTGATTCTGCAGTCAACATGGATAACTCATCTTTTCCATTTGTTTCCCATAAAACAGCTATAGTGAATTAGATCGAAGCAGGTTTATGCGCCTTAGTGTTCTTTCTCTGACAAAATCTCAGAGCGGATTCTTAAGGAAAAACATAAGAAACTGAATAAAGCACTCCTTTACTGGGTGTGCTCTTTGGCTTTTACCAATCAGCCAGTGAGTTACAAAGCCTTAAGGTACATGTTGTAAGAAAAACTATATATAATAGGAATCAGTGACCTGCCATCTGTTAATTTGTTTACCTTTTTGACTCAAGTATATTTTATATCTGTAAGTTTTATGGCAGTGAATTCCATAACTTGTCCTGTGTGAAAAAACATACCTTCTAATGTGTTTGTCATCTGTTTTAAGTCAGTTGGGTAAGGTTTTCCATATCCTTATATAGTAAGAAATAATACATAACTGCTACCTTTTCAGTTTCTCTATTAACGTGAGTCTGGATCTCTCTCGTCTGTTATCTCTGCTGTCTATTTTTCAGGCTCTCCCTCTCTTTCAGTGTCTTCTTATTTGGAGGACAGAGTAATTTCTCCATACATTCACTCATCCTTTTTGACTGAGTCATCCATTGTGACTGCCTCTGTAGATACTTAAAGTAAACTGTGATTTTTATGAAAAGGGCAATGAGGCTTGCATGTAATAGTCAGTTTGCAAGTATACCAGGAATTTATGCAGTGGCATAATGTTTGGAAAGGAGCATTCACATCACCTGTCCCATGAGCAATTTTTATGTGGAGAAGCTAGGCTTGCTTTAGTTTTGAATGATATACAAAGGCAACAGCCTTAATGATATGAAGGTTGGTTAATTGGGGTAACAGTATCAAAATAAATGGGTAAATGTAGGATAAACATTAGAAGAAACGTCTTTGCTGTTAGTTCTGTAGTAATTTGGAAGCTTCCTCAGAGAAATAATGGTGGAAAACTCCGTTCAGGAGATGTTTCTTTAAAAAATGCAGTAACCAGCTGACAAAGCAAATCCTGCACTAGCAGGGTTGGACTAATAAACCTCTTCCATCCCAAACGTGTCTATTCTTTTGTTGGTTTATTTCGTGTGCTTCAGAAAGCCTAGCTGGACATGGAGAATGATATTTTTCATGATGATAATTAGCAAGCAGGCAGCGTACAATCGTATATCCACGTGGAAGCATGAGTGAGCTTGAACGTTCTTTTGAGTGGTGTTAACAGGTGAGCCTCGAGACCAAAAAAAGCTTTGCAACTCCAGTTATCAAAAGGAAAATGAAATTTGTGGGCCTGAAAAGAATGACTCTAAGCACAAAATTACATTTTCTGCGTACTACCATTTCGGGGGAGTTCTAAATTTTAGTTGCTGGAATTAGGCAAGTCCAAATTGTAAACTTCCTTGTAAAAGTATGTAATGAAATTGTAAGCTTTAACCACAAGTGACTGACATGTTGTCTATGACAAAGCTAGAAGAAAAAGAGAGGATTTATTCTGATGGCCCTTCCCTATGTATATCACTTTTAGCAATTAATCAGGTGGGTTGAATGGAAGGAAAGGGAGTAAGGGGTGAGGGATGGAGAGGTGAAGTGTGCCTGGTTATTGCAAAAAAGACTTCATGAAATTTCTACTAACACTAAATTATTCAATGCTTTAAGTTGTATAGTGAGCATATCCCAAATCATATTTCTCTCTCTGTGAGTTTCTAGAGATATGAAAGGAATGCCATCTGTGACTGCTAAATCTGAACCACTGCATTCAATGCTTGATTCTTTCAGTAGAATGAATACTGCACTTGAGATAAAAATATGCAAAACAACATTAATACTTAGGATGGAAAACATTTTTTTTCTGTGCTTTAAATAATCATTTTGTTTCTGAATAAGTAAATATACGTTTCACTTGCTTGTAGCAGTAGATAAAAGACAACTTTACACGTGAAGAGAACAAAGGTACTGCGAGGAACTGTTTAGCTTTGTGCAAGTGAAAACAGACGGAAGGCACACATGCTTGCTGCAACTGCAAAGATGATAACATTTTCCCTTGGAAATAGCTGAGTGAGTCAGGATGTGTTGCTTATAGTACTGAAGTGTGTGATTTTAACTCTTAGCACTGTATAGGAACAGTTTTGCTAAATGTGGCAACTGGTCATATGAAGATCATATATATATATATATATAAAATAACTGTTAAGAGAGTTGCCTGTTACATTAAACCAGAAAAAGCATATGGATTCCTATTTTTTAAAACAGAGGTTTGAGGTGTATTTTTTCCTTAGATTTGAAGTATGTTTCCAATTTTAAAAAGGAAGAGATGTTTTGTTTTTATTTTTACTTTTAAAGGACTCAGTCTCTCAAGCTAGTAAACTTAAAATGACAGCAGCTATAAATTATGAATCACATTATTTGTAAAATATTCATTGTTTTCATTCACTTTATATTCTATAAGTACATAAACAGAACACACAATGAAGGATTTACCTTTTTTCTTAGAATTTATTTAAATCTTACAAAATTTATCTCAGAGATACAAAAATGATTTTTCATATGGGCAAAATTAATTCTGCTCTGAGCACTTTGGAAAGATCATAGCCAACTTTATATGTAATATTTTCTGTTACAAATTTGGAAAAAAATCTCCAATTTGTATATCATAAACTAGGTAGATTAAAAAATGCAGATTTCTAAGGTAAAACTGCTTGGGCACAATGTTGTGGTTTGTGAACACATTTTTCATATATCCTAAACAAGCCAAAAATTTATATATATATATATATATATTCTGAAATTACGAGAATGGAGTTTTTTTTGTACGATACTGTACAGATTCTCATGTTAGAAAGCATTTGCTCTGTAGTTACCTGCAAAGAAATTTTAATTTCTTGCAGATTTTGACAGGAATATTTAAACACTTGTTTACAGATATCTTTATTCCTTCTTTTTTTATTTTAATATGCAATGATTAGAAACCTAGTATTAGTGTTCTTTAAAAAAGCTTTCTAATACTTTTCTCCAAGTTGTCAGCATGTTATATGAGCAGGTAATTCAGAAATGAATTTTCAGAGTGTATTTGAAACAAGTCTGGAAATGGACATGTGTGGTCAGAAAATAAAATAATTGCAAAAATGTTAATAACAGGCAAAATGCAACTTAATATCGTTTCACTGTCTGTTCAGTGCAGGTCTCTGGTGGTGTAGAGGTGGCACTTGCCGTGCCTAAGAGCCACACTGTACATAATTCCTTCCTCATCTCCTTCACCTGCTTTTCCAGCAGCAAAAAAAATAAATAAAGCTGTGGCATATACTCGATACAGATCCAGATTCTCCACAGTTCAACAAGTATGTGTGAGACATGTACTTGGTTTTTAACTTAGAAATCTGCACCTTATGTTGTCAAAGATTCTTATATGCTCAAAACCACTACTGTTGAATTTTTGCGCAGGATTTTACTTCAAGTATCTCACCAAGAATCTTAAGGGATGCTGGTGGCATTTTCTTAACCTTTTAATTTTAATGGCTTTGCTTATTTGGAGGTTTCAGAAGATTAAAAGCTAAATTAATAGAATCATCCTGAACATGTTTTGCTTTTACTATCTTTGCTGACTTTGAGTAGAAGCTTAGCTTGGAGTGGCACGAAGATTGCATTGTCAGTGTGAAGTCACTGAGCAAGCACTTTTTCCATCGGTTTATCTGCCACTTGTGCCTGTGCATAGTTATTTGACAATCGCTTGTTAGTTCCAGAGCAGAGCTTGTAAAGGCTAACAGGGGTTTGCATTACAACTGACAGCTGGCACTAGACTTTAATAGAGAGCAATTGTAGTGAGAACTGCAAGTTTTGATAATGTTCCACAAAAACGCTCTTAAAGTAAGAACCATCTTGAAAGATGAGTACAGGAAGACAAGAATATATATATATATATATATATGTCTGCTGCTCCTCAGCGTGAAGGATGTTGTCAAAACATGCTGTTAGCAGACATCTAAATAACCAGTAATTGATATCAGACTTTATTGAAACACTTAGACTGCAGAAGTATTGGAAATGTCTGTTTCTTTGGATTACAAACCCAATAACAAGAGTTGCATTCCTAATGTCCCATTTTCTTTTCATTGAAATTGCTTTTTATTCTTGATAGCACAACATGAACAGTAATAACTCGGACTTCACACAGTCTTTTTAGGAATAGAAGATGAGAAATTCATTGTCTAGAATTTATTTGTGGTTTCAGCTCTAAGTACCTGTCCACATCTTATACCATGACAATTGGCATATCTGTTGTGCTAAGGCAGGAGTAGACTTAAACAAGGACAAATCCTTCATAGGTCAAGGAGGCAAACTATTTCGCTGTTGTGAATCTGTGGGTTCAGTGGTTGTCTACTGTAAGGTTAAAATTTGATGTGATAATTTAGAACAGCTGCTCTTTGACAGAAAGATTCACTTTCAACAAGGGAAGAAAAAACATATGGTGAAAGTTGACATTATGCCAGCCATGAATAACTGTAGAAGTGATACAGGACAGTTCTCTTCAACAATGTAGTTGAAGTAATGCATTTTTACTTGCCATTGGTATTTCCAGTCGTTACGCTTGTTTTTTCTTGAATCGTACCTTATCCTGTGATATTTCTTCTGTAGATATTTTAAAATAATATTTTTGAGTAACAATCATGATTAAGAGACAGGAAAGGGTTGTAGGCTTAAAAAAAAAAAAAGTTTGTTTATAACTCTGTCTAGGCCACTCTTTGTGCTGTAAAAACATATCAGAGTTTCATAGTACAATTCCTTCAAAGTTTTTCAACCAAAACGACATGCTTTGTTAGGGGAGATGATTAATTCATGAGTTCATTTGTTTTTAACAGAGTATTTAAGCATTCACTTATGTCACATTGCCTTTATTCGTATACTTTAATTCTAGTAAATTGGGCATGTGAATAATGGGAAACCTAATGAATTTCATGGTTAGCATAAGCATCAGTAGTGGTCAGTTCGTATGTTGGAGTGAGGTGGTCATCAGGAGTTCAAAATCCTCCAATCTGAAAGAACAGCTTTTCACAAAAATTAGTCTTGAGTATAATATGTAGGCTCTGTTCACTTTGATTTGGCACAGATTTTTAATGCAAGGAGAACAACAGAAGAAAGTACTTGGAAGTACCCAGCTTTTAGCTCTAAGAAATGCCAGTAAACAAGCAACTAACAATCTTCCACCAACAGTCTACTTATGTCTAAGAATGCATTTTTTTATTTTTTTTGAATGCTAAATAATGGGAATATGTTGAACAAACTTGTTGTTTAAGGAAGAAAAAAAATATCTTTTAGGAAAAAAAAATCTCTTAAGCTGGTTGTTATAAAGCAGTAAAACATGTTGAAGTGGTCATCTGTTACCCAGCTGAAGAAAGAAAGGCCATAAAGTTTGGCTAACATTATATTAAAGTCAGTTATTAAATATGTTCTTTGATGTTTTGCAACATTATACAGAGATTTCACCTAACCTGAAGAGTCCCTCGATCTCTGTAGATCTAATTCTAAGATTTAGGTATGCATCTATAGAATTGTTTTATTTATAAGTGTATTGCAGAACAAGATTTTAATATTATTCCTAGGATGCCATAAGATGCAATAAGAACTGCTCCTTTGCTATCATATTGAATGGCATAATTTAGTCATTATTGTTATACAAAGAAGTACAAGCAAATTATTCAATGTTGCATAGTTCCAGTTTAATGGGGCATCTCTAGCTGCTTTAGTGTTCTTCAGATTACAAAACAACTTGAATTCTCTGAAACTCCAACAAGATTTTTCTCTTTTTATTTTTTTCCCCTCAGTAATGCGATCCTAATACCAATATGACAGGTAAGGGCAGTTATTTTAACAGGCTGCTCTTCAGATCTGTTCTAGGAATTTCCAGGTTTTGCTCTCATAAGAATCATGGAAAACTAAAGCAGGGCTGTGGGATTGTGACTTGAAGTGAAGTCAAGGTGTGTTAACCATGAACATGAGATCACCGTTCCAGCTCTAAAACTGGCGTTCATCCTGAAAAAAATGAGAGTTGGGTAGGAAGCAGGGCATATTAGCAGAAGAAAGCATTCAGAAATCTCAGTTGACCATGGCTAATGAACCTTCTATTTCGTAAATTAATAGACCATTCATTAAACTGCCATTATATGGTGCATGACCTCTGTGACTTCAGGGCCAAGTTTGACTGATAAGATGTGGCGTCCAGAGCCTTCACCTCAAGGCCATATGAATGTGTATTTGTTAACTTGGGATGGAATTAGAAAGGCATTTAATTACTACTTGTGCGCCATTTAATAAGCGATGGAGGTCTTGTTTCTACTGCCGTGTGAGAGGATGAACTGGCAATGAAATTAACTGTAAAAGGGGAATCGATTTCTGTATCTTTTCTCTACCTGCACTGAGTACCAGCAGATGGTGGAAGAGAAAGAAAGCCAGAGACAGTATTTTTAAAAAGGTCAGAACAGAAAAGCAAACAGGAAGAGAGAAGAAAGGAGGGAATAACTTACTGGGGTAAGTAAAATGTGCCTACGTATTTTTTTCTATTAAAATCTAAATGCTGCTGTTAGTATTCATAAATAAATTTGGAAAGTAAAGCTGTCATGAGAAGGGAAATCATATTGATTTGAGTTGAGACAGGAGTAGGATTTTATGGTGTCTTTAAAGGCAAGCAAGCATCTCCATGTAATTTTGCTCCGTGCCTAACTGCTAGGGATGATGTGCAAGTTTCAGGACAAAAAATAATAATCACGTTGGCTGTTAGATGTCTGTGTTTGGGTATATGGTAGTCACTTGATACGAGTCTTGAATGGAATTATTTGTAAATGATGATAATAAAATAATAGTAATGAATGTGTTACACTGGAAGATTTAAATCCTATCTGAACTACAGTAAACTGAGACACATACATCTATGTTTCAATAAAGGTTGTCTAAATGAAGTTGTAGTCTAGAAGGGATGTGCTATTTTCTCAGAAATCTTTTCCTCAGAGGAAGGTGTGTGTAAATGGTCCCTTTGTTTCTTTTCTAAGGTACTGACCAGAATTTTAAGTGTTTCCTTAATGTTGCTTTATATTGCTGAATTTTCAAGAGCACTGAGTACCTAGCGGCGTCTCAGAAATTGTGGTAATGATTTCAAAGACAAAGGGCTGCATCTTGTCCTGAGCTCAGAGTACTGCATTTTCCTGATAAAGAGATCCCAAGAGCTTCCTTCTGTCCAGTGGACTTAACCCTAGCCTGCAGAGCACTTAATAGAGGGGCATGAGGCTAGCGACTTGCCAATGGTTATATATACACATATTTATATACACCTATGTACATACACATGTGTATATAGTTACCCTTTTGTCTTTGCCCCCACACTGTAGCCAGTGATGCTGATCCATTCTAATCCACAGTGAATCCGAGATGGGATTGTAGTATCAATTGCGTTAGTTTTCACTTGATGGGATTTCAGTCTCAGATATGAATCTGCAGTGTGGTAACAACCCAACCTTGTAATTCTCAGCCTCTTCCTTAGCTTAGAGTAGACCTTGTTGTTCCCCTAGAAGTTAAATGTATTTTTTAATTGAGAAACATGCACATGGGCAAATAAACAAAAAACAAAAAAGCCCGCAACCCAAATTCTGTGGTAAAAGCAGGTGTTCATGCAGAAGTCTGTTTAGTAGAAAGTTTGTTTAAAGATGGATTAAGGGCTTCTTTGGAATTGAGTTCATTGTTTTCATGTTCAATAATTGTTTTTTAGGGCCAATGTGTTTAAATTACTGCCTTAAAATTCAGGCATGCCATCTATCTCAAATTCTTTTATAATTAGGGATTATCTTATAGCCTCTCAGTTATCCATCTGTTGGGAAGCTTCCTTGTCTGTCTTGCAATAACAGCAGTCAAGCTGTTACCACACACTTGCATGTTAGCGTCAGATCCACAGATGTGCATCCACAGATTGTGCATCAGTCTGTGGATTGCACATCCACCTGGTTGAAATAATCATCCAAAGTACAGGTGTTTTCTTGTCTCTCTTAAGGGCAGCAAATATTCTAATATATATGCACAAAATAAGCATATGCATTTTATGACTACATATGTGGTGGTGTAAGTAGTTTCTTTCTACTAGAGAAAAAAGGTCTTAGTTATAAATGTCTCACAAAGGTAGAGGAGGATATTGGTTCATATAATTTTTCATAAGTTACTGTTTATCTACAGCCTGTTTTTTTCATGCCATGCTTTAGGATTTTGATTTTGAGTTGAGACTTTCAGTTTCCTCTGAACCACTGGATCAGCCACAGTGATCAGATGTAGCTCAGGGCTGCTCCTGCTCCTCCAGGTGTTGACATCTCTTATGCACCTTGGATGCCATGTTCTGCTCCTGCCCTCTACATCAATCTTCTTGCCAGAGTTAAGGTTTAAGTGTAGGAAGGGGATTTTTCCCTGTGTCGTTTTGCCCAAGTCTATCTGATCCCCAAACATCTGAACTCAAACGTATGTATTAATAGTACTGCAGGATATGTCTGATTTTTTTTTTTTTTTAGGATCATCTGGAACTCTGGAAAAAAAAAATCTTTGCTGCTGCTGTGATCTAGGACTTAGTCAAGAGCAATTCCAATCTCAAAGATGATGTGTTTTTGATACAGTTGTGGCTTTTGGTCTTTTATTGTGGACTGTAAATCTGTTTTGGAGCATTGCAAATTGTCTTGTAGTGCTTGATGATGTGTTTTGTTGATTTTCAGTGGACTGTTTCCTTGAGTTGGAAATCTGGCTGTATCCAAGAAGGATTGATTTTAAAACAAAACAAACAATAAATACAAGGTTACGTACTGCCTCTGTAACCAATTTAGAAACACTTACTCTTGGATGGCAGTCATGTCCTTCGTAATCTGAGGAACTTTCTAGCTGGTGAAGAGAACACACTATTCTTCCTATTGTAATTATGAAGAAATTTGGAGTCAAAGGATCTTGACTGCTACATACTGGAGACTTTTGGTTGTAGTGGGGTATCGTTCCCCCAAGGTCCCATCAGGAGGCTCCTTAATATCACATTGATAACCTCTGAAGAGGTATGATGGTTAAGATTTTGTGTATTATTGCTTTTTAAAGTTTTGTGAGGAGAATATGAGTCCCACTGGAAAGTCATCAAGATCATGCTTGCACAGCTTTCATAATTTCTAAGTTGCAGTTTCCAAAGAAATACAGGTTTGTTCATTCTAGAGGAGTTCAGCTGAAGAGAAAAAGCATGAAAAATGGCCAGAGGCTGTCTGGCTGCTTTTCCCTGAGGAGCAGAGATGTGGGGAAGGCAGGAGGAAGGAGTTAGGGTGCAAGCAGCAGGCCTCACCTTCTGCATCAGCAGCTATTCATAACATCAAAGCGTTCATTTGTTCTTTGTTGTTGTTGATGTAGCTTTTTATTTCACCTTCTCATGCTGTGACGGACCTGCAGACCTTTGCACAGGCTACTTTTTTTATCCTTGTCTACTGCGTTCCTGTTTTGGTAAGAGGGAGCGGGCGGGCAAGGGGAAGCCAGCTTTCCCAGAGCAAACAGTTGGCAGGCTGCTTGGCTGAGGATTGATGCTCCTCGCTGGCTCTCAGCAGGACTCGGTGGAACCTGTGACGGAGACAGATGATGGTACGCTGGAGTCTGTCAGCTGAAACGGCAGTGGCCCGGGCGAGGAGGAATGCTTTCCTCATCAGCAAAGCTTGCTTTCACCTTCTCTGAGGGTGGGGAGCTGGGCAATGGCTGCCTGGTGGAGTGTATTTTTTGTCTTTACGCTTTACATACAAAGCCTCTGAGCGAGGGGTTGCTCTTGCTGTCTTTGAGATCAGTTTCAAAATTCCCATTGATGTGATGATGGGAGTGAGCCAAGCATTTTTAACAACAAGAAGTTCTTGTACGGATGAGAATGTATGTGGCTTTTTGATAAAATGCTGTTCCTCTTAAATAGCAACGCATCAGTTAGGGGAAGCACTACAATAAATCACTGAACACATTTCCTTTTGTATTTTGAAATACCTTACAAATCAGATTATAAAGTTTGCAAAATTAGGAACGAATCAATTGTTTAGCCAATTTACCCAGTGAAGATCTTCAGCTCTGCCAGTTATTCAAAACCACTTTGTATTAAATTGCAATTGAAAATACAGAACAGTTAGTGCTAATATTAGTCAGGTGGTGTTCTTTTAGATTCCAGTTGGCTAGCCTCTATAACTAATGCGAACATGTACTCATAAACGTTTCAATGAACTGTATAATGTCTGTGTGATGCTAATTTGAGTGTGTAAGTTATCCAGTTAGAAAGCAATAGCAATTAGCTGTGTGATTTTACTAATAGATGGAATCAAAATTTCGGGTGATCAACTTGATAAAAAAAAAATACACATTTAAAGAGGTTCTGTAGCAAATATTCCATCTAAAAATAGCTTCTTACTGATAAATCAGCAGCTGAGTTTCACCAGCACAGCTATTTGCAATAACCGTGTGTTTGTGGATGTAAATTGGTCCGGCTAAAACTTAGGTTATGATGTAGATAGCTGCATACTCTGTTATTTTTACAGCTCTAATCACTCAGGGCCCAGTTCTGCCAGCTTTCTGCATGCTAAGTAATTGTAAGAAATTTAATGGAATATTTGTACACCCAGTCTTTTAAAAAAATAATATTTGTCAGTTACAACAGGTATCACCAGTTGCTTGTATGTATCTTTTTGCAGAAGAGTTATGATAACCTGAGGGCTTTGTTTTCAGTGCTTGTGGTTTGTTATTTTACAGAGTCCTCCTGATCATAGTTTCACTATAGCTAGAGCTGTGTGCATGAGAAATGCTTCAATTAGCAATATATTGAAACAGTTTGCAACTGTCATGCTTCTGCCCTATAATTTAGAAATTTGCATGAATTATTATGTTCATAGAACTGAACTTTTAGTGTGCCTAAGGGCTTTGGGACTGGTCTTCTGGTTCAAGTAAGTCCTTTCAGTGCCTTAACAGAAAAACTGTCCTTTTTCCTGCTGTCTTGACATATATTTTCTCTCTGTCACAGCCATATATGTATCCCTGTACAGATATATATACATACATGGATACATCCCAGAAAGAGAAGAACTGAAATCTGGCCTTTACTCGCTTTGCACGTCTTGAGAGAGCCATTTATAATAGGCAAGACAGGGAGATTTATTTGAAAACATATGGAAACGGTGGGGGTGCAGCCTGGAGAGGCTGCTTGTCCCAGCGTGGGGCGCTCCCTCTGAACCCAAACAGGAGCTGCTGGGGCCGGTCTGGGTGACCCATGCTGGGGCTGGCAGTCTGCACCGGTTCGGCACCCAGTGGCCAGGGGGCTGCTTGGGATCGCCCGCCGTTGCCGCCCTGTGCTGAATATTGCCCTGTGGGTAATGCCAGGCAGCCAAGCTTGCCAGAGGGGAATTTTACCTAACACAAGGTATGTTAAAAAGCGACTAACAAGCGTTACACTTTTCATTTAGATACGCATAGCGCTAATGCAAAAAGAAGGCAGGATTTCAGGTTTACATGAATGTAATAGAATTAATGTACAGAGGCGAGCTGTGACATAAATAATAATTAATGCTTTTAGATCAGGGAGGTCTGTTTTAAAACTCCATTTCAAAGACTTAGCTACCAAGGCGCATGCAGTGGAAAGAATCAAAACTTGATGCGGAAATGAAGTATTAGTGTTGTTTAAACCCTCCAGCAGCCTCAGTGGCTGCAGCCAAAAAAGTGTTTGTTTGCCTGGCTTAATTTGAGCTGTGATTCGGTTACTAGCTCTTCGCAACAGCTGTTTTGGTCTCATTTACCCTGAGGAAATTTATTATAGAGGGCTGTTTAAAAATAATTATTTAACTAATGACATAAATTGTTACATCTGAATGGCTTTTGTTCATGTTACATTTCACGTCTTCTCAGCTTTGCTCACAAGCATAAGGTATTATGAGAGCTGAAACGTTCTCTTTTTAAGTTGCAGTGGCATTCAGAAACACAAGGTATTTTCCCCAGATGATGTGTTCTGGTTGAAGTGTGGAGCTGAGGAGGTGGATGTCCCTGTAGCATCGTCTCCTCTGGCACTGTGATGTTTTCAGTTGGCCTCCTAGTGCAAGCAAGGTTTATACGTGTCTTCATCCCTTTTTGAAAAAAGGGGAGAAGTGAAGGCACCCTTTCTAACATGTTCCCAGTATCTGTATAGCACATTGCGGGTTGCCACACAGCTGAAGATGACAATCCCCACTAGTTGCAGGTGCTGTGCTCCTGTGCTGCACCAGGTGCTGCTGCTGCTCTTCCTCCTCCTCACCTGACTTCCCCCCTTCAGCTCAAGGTGGCTCCCCTGGGCTCTCCTGTAGGCTCCTCCGTGACTTGCTCTCATAACCTACTTTTTATATGCCTCCCGCCTTCATTCCTTGTGTTTATAGTTCAGTCAGTTTTTTTTCTTTTATTTTCATTCTCTTTTTTTTCGTTCTTCGGTGCCCAGTGGTTACATAGCCAGCCTATACTGCATGATTTTTCTTGGCTGATGGTACGACCTCTTCTTACCACCTGGATTCAAATCAAGCTCAGAGCTTGGCAGTGTGCAGCTGCTCCTCTTCACTCAGGAAGATCGTTTCTTTCAGCATTTCTGGTGAATGCAGCCCCAGCAGCTCTTTCAGAGGAAGAGAACTCTCCAAGAATCAGGCTGATGAGTACTTTCTGACCTCCTCTGCCCTGTGCTCTTTTTGTTCAAGGTGTGTCACAAAGGTTACTGTAGTGAAACGTCCATCCATGTTCAGAGAGCAGGCTCTTCCTGCCACAAAACAGTCCTTTGCCTGTTTTTCAGACCCAATTTCAGGCTGCCTGCTTCATGGTTCACAGGGGCAGGCTAGAGAAGTTGCTTCTCAGCAGCAGGAGGTCTTGTTGGATGTGCTGTCCTGCCGTGTGCTCGCCTCGGCCCAGGTGCCCTGCAGCTGTGCCCTGGGGCAGAGGAGCTGGGGCTGTGGCAGCGGTAGTGCGACCCATGGCACGGGCGAAAATCCTCTGTGAGCTCCCACGACTTGATGTGCACGGCTGCTTGAAGAGGAGCTGGCATCCTATGTGCCAAAAGGTTCGTCTGTTCTCTCTCTGTGTAGTAATTGCAGTAAAATTGGCCTTCTGTTTAAGGGCTGCTGCAAAATTTGTTTGTTGCAGAAAAAAGTCTTTTAGCAAAACTGGACTAAAACACAATTTTAGCTCCACTAAAATGAGAGATTTCTTGCATCCCCGGCATCCCATCAAATGGTCTCATTCATATTTCATTGTGCTGATGATTATATCTGCTAAGAAATCTCTTTGTTTAATGATCAATCAGGGAATTTAATTTATTAATCTAAAAGCACTCTGCAGCATAATCAAGCCTCATCTACAGTTTACAAATAGAGTGCTAAAAAAGAAGAAGATGCAGTTGCTTGGCCGCATAAATCTGTCACCCAGTGAGAAACAGAACCCAGATTTCTTGAGTCTCATCTCTCTGCTCGCTTCGTGAACCACGGCCACCTCATCACTGCTTGAGAATGATAAATGCCTCCCATTTATAAGCACATATACATGTTCTGGTAATACAGTAAACAATGAAGCCTTTCAGTATTAAGTGAAAGTATTCACAAGAGGCCAAGCCTGTGGTCCTTATGCAGACAAAGCTTTTGTGGGCTTGAGTCAGAATTTTGCTTTGAGTGATTACTCGACCGAGCTCGTAATGTGTATTTAAACCTTCTCAGGGGAGGAAGGCATCTAGCTTGAAACAAATCAGAAGTGAGATTTTTGTTCTGTGGAATGAAAGAGACTAAATGCAGCATCAGCATGGATGAGGTCATATGAGAAAACACCCTTATAGCAGAAGTGAGCTGGCTTTGCTGTTGCTAAAATTGCTTTCCTTGGGATCAGTTAGCACATTTGCCTGTTATAGTTAATCTGCCTGGTGACTTATAGAAGAGGCGTTGCTTTAGTTGCTCAGTGTATTATGTATGTATGTAATGACTGCTATTCCTAAGTGATATTCTACAAAATAAGATAAAAGTTTAGCAAGGGTCTCACCTTTTGTGGTTTTGCAGATGCATTAACTGGACCTTGATTTTGGAGGTTGTGTCAAATCAGAGGTATTTTTGATTCAGGCACTGTATTCTCCAGAGCACTGCATCTTAGATGTACAAAGCTGAACATTTTTATTGCAGATAGTTGCTTAAAAAGAACATCAAGCAACAGACTGAAGCACCCATACTTTACCAGGAGGGCATTCTGGAAACGAACGTACCTCAGAGTACTTTTCTAATACCAAACAAGAAAAAGTATTTAATCACTTCTTTCTTCACACACACAAGTTATCAAAACATTTGTCCTGTTGCTGTACTCATCTCAGGCACAAGCAGTTAGAGAGGTGGTCTCCAGTAAGGACAGATGTCTTGGTGGAGCTCTGGTCTTACTTGGTACAGTAGTTTTTGTGTTCACAATTGTAAAGATATTGGATATACGGTTCTATTCTTTAGAAGCAAAATATCCTTATTTGTAGCAAATCAGCGCTAATATGTAGACGGGAATGCAGCAGGCCTGTTGAGTAGAAAAGAAAGGAGTTGTGTAGGAAATTTCTGGATTCAGCCACAGTTTGTCTAAAATTAGCTATGTGCACACGATGCATCATATTCTGTACTGCATTTGTTACGATATTATTTAGTGGTGCTCAGTACATGAATATTAAATTGGACCCACTCAGGTTCATGTTTTGAGTTTCTGGAAGTAATTACTCTTCTGTTTATTCCAGCAGGGTCAGTCCAGCTCTAACCAAGGTTTGAATTTATACTTCCAGCACAGTAGATTTGAACTTTAAAACTAGAAAGAAAGCAACAACCTTCCCTGAAGATTGCTGATGAGAGAAAGTGGTGTGTCTTGCATGAGATGTAATTCTGATGGAACTGATACATGATTTTCCTGTACAGATGCATTTGGTAAATAACTGTTTCGTGTTAACAAAGCACCAGAAGGCAGGGAGAAGTCTATCAAGTGAATCTTTATCATCTGGCAATATCTACATTAAGATTATTTTCCCTGTAGCTGTGGCAGAGAAATCTAAGGACAGACAGACAGAAACATCTATGAAAAGCCTAGATATTGTTTCCATAGATACAGGGGTGTTAATATTTTATGTTTTTTTTTTTCATTATTTAATGAAGGGATTCTTACTCCTTCATTCAAAAAAAAAAAGTGGGTTTTTTTGTTGTCTTTTCTTTTAATTAGATTTGCTAGATGATTAAACAATTCAGCAGGCTGCAATACCAAACCCTGGATTATAGAGCTCAGAACTGATGCAGATTTTTCTTTATTTTTCCTCCCTTTCTGAAACAGCATAATTAATTGAGGCAATATTTTCTAATAATTTCTGTGAAAAGCAATTTGCTTTCTTCTCATCTCGCAGGTGACAGATCGTTGAAGCTGAACCTGTGATCAGGCACTGTTTCAGCAGACAGTTGTCTGTTCCTACAGACGTTTCCCCGGCCTGGTTGGCCTGATTTATAATAGCTGAGGTTGTGTGAAATTAAAAATTAATTAAGTTGAATGAATTTGTAATCAAGCAGACTGGCCTGAGCTGTGGAGATGCTAATAGGCCTGTGCCTGTCCCCCTGCAGCCAGCTGATTCCCCCCAAGCCCAGGGCAGCTGTGCAGACAAAACCAGCATCGGGACAAGGTTGGAGCAGAGGGCAGTGTGGGGCTAGGTTCCTCCTGACCTTGTTGTAGTTGAAGGATGAAAGCCTAGCAGCTTGTTGAAATAACACATCAGTAGGACAGCTGTGAGGGAATCTGCAGTGAGTAGTCATTAGTGTTCATCTTTGGTATCTGCTCTGGCCCTCTGGGGTGCAGATGTCTCTACACACTTAAGTGGCTGAGGGATGATGCCATTGCTTTGAAGACCTGGGAGCACTGCACTAGCTAACATGCTGGTCTGGAGGGCTGAAACATTTGAAAAAGTCATCGGCTTTTTGAAGTGAATAATTTGGTTCTTGCTGTGGCTTGCAGGTGGTGTGTAGCACGCTTCAGAAGCCTCTTCAGGAAAGGTATGTTTGTAGTCAACATAAGTCAGGTGAGTCATTTATGTGAGCTGCAGCAGATACTTGGATGCTGGGGAGTCCTCCCTGCACAAGCTACAGCCTCTTGCATGGCAAACTAGCTAAAAACAATCCAGTCAACAGTAAAAGGACGCCTAAGCATTCAGTGATGTGAGGCGTTCTGTAGAGGAAAGTCATAAATTTGACGTGACTGAATACACCCTGTAAAACAATCAAGAAAAAAAAAAAAAACCTCTTTCACAGCAATTCTGGTGTTGTAGGGAGGTTGTTTACTGGAAGCTGTTCCTGTCAAAGGGAAACATGCAAGACATGATGCACTAGTTCTTCATCAGTCCCTCTCTATTTTTCCTGTGAGAGAAGAAGAAAATGGTAGAAACTTATCACAGGGCATTGCTTAATATCCATTGCTTTCTGAAAGACTTTGTAACGTATTTTAATGCAAGATGAGCAATTAGACCCTGAGGTGGTAATATACAAAGTGTTTTCAACCTCCACTAAACAGGTGAAAAAGGCAAAAAGGTATGTTCTTGGCCCATTGTTCTATGTTTAGCCCTTTCCCCCACATGCTTTTCACCATACTTTTATGTGGCTTGGGTTCTGATGTGTTGTTGTGGAGTATAGCCATTCTGCTCTGCTCAGGAAACAAAGCTGCAGGAAGAGATGGCTGTATGTTTTGAGTACAAAAATTTCACTGTAGTAGTAGCTGAGTTAAACCATGTGATTTCTTGGAATATTTTTTAAAATTCCAAGAGGATGAAATAAAAGGAATGAACCAAGGTGAGCCTGATTAGACCAAACAAAAAGGTACAACTGGATTTGGAACAAACGTGTCATTGCAATGTTTGACCAAATATTGATTCATTGGTTGACCAAGTGTTGGCTTTGATAAAATATCTGCTGGTGTTAGTCTGTATCAGTCTGCAGATATTAGGCAGTTCTGAGTTGTGCATAAGTATTTCACTTATTTATTGCTCTCTTCTTGGATAGATTTCCATTGATTTTTGTTTCTCCCAGTAGACCATGGTTTGGCTCTCTGTTTTGAATTAAACTTAAATCAATCTAGTTGGGGATCGAGTTCATACATAATAGCACACAGTCGTGCAGTATATTTCTGATCAAAATAGAAGTTGAAGAAGTACATCTAACTGGCAGGGATCTTAAACTTTCAGGTTGGTTTTGTGGACAGTAGGAATATGACCATGGCTCTAGCTGAACAGCTTTGAAGGTCACTTTAATCCTTTGAAGGCTCAGGACAAATATCTGTATTAATAAGCCTCTCTCCTGTCTTCATACTGTACTACGTTCATTTATTTACTCAGGAATCTGGACAGAGCAAGAAGAGCAGAGTAGTCTCATGCTGCATACCGTTAGAAATACCTTAGTTTGCCAAAATATCATCTAGTGTGTACACGTGTGCGTGTGCACACATATATATGTAAGTATCCACATGCACTCAGAATAATTTATCTAAAAATGTTGTGAGATTTTGTTTCTATTGAAGGTAGGTAGGTTAGATGGAGCAAAATGGTTTAAAAAAAAAAAGAAAAATATTTTTCCTTCTCTAGAGTTGTACGTGAAAAGCAGAAAGATATCAATATGAAGTACTTAGTAACATATTATACCATAAATGCTGACTTAACTGTAACGAAGGATGGCAAATATAAATCTGCAGGTTTGAAATTTTACCTTGAGTTGAACATTCAGTCAGCAGCAAATACTTAAATGAAATATCAAAATGTGGGTTTGGAGGTAATTAAAAATAAAGAGCGGTGGATTTACTTTTTCCCCCTAAGCATACACATAACTTAGCCAATAGTGGTGTGCTTATTAAAATGATTAATTGTTGTATTCAAATTTGTCCAGGTGGAGTAGCTTTATGCTCAGCCATCAGCTTAGCAAACTATAGCAGTGGGACCCAGCAGGGGTAGGAATACCATTCAGGCAGGCGTGTGGGAATTGGTTGGTGCTGGCTCCTGGGGGATGTTGGGTACACAGAGCTGCAAAGGGTAACCCTCTCGGTTTCCATCTGTTGCCTGCACTTGTAAGGAAAAATACTTATTGAACCTCAATAAAAATGAAAAGTAAGACCAGCAATGCACACACACAGGGCATTCGTTAGAAACCCCTTACAGGTTTATCCTGGTGAATATCTGTCAGCATCGTTACACATCACAGGTCTAATAGGGTGGCTTGCAAGTAGGTATGCACTTGAAATGTCCCATATATTATTTAAATGCAAAGGCACACATCTTTGATCTACTTTGAGAAACGTAAATTATATTTTTGTCTGGTAGGGTAACATTTTTGCCGTTAACAACAATGACAGTTATCATTTTATTAACTTTGACACTTGGTGTACTTTTAACAGATAGCTTATCAACGCAGACAAGAGGCACAGGTTGCTTCCCTGATCACCTTGCATCCTAGAAGTCTTTTTTTTAACCAGTTCTGTACAATGCAGAAATCTGGCAACAGTGTGAATTAGTGTTTTTCAACATGTTTGGATTTTCAGATCCTGATTTTTTTTTTAATTGAAAAAGCACGTTTGTGTAGTGAATTTAATCTTTGCTGTGGGCTTGCTTTTATTGACTAACTTTTGCAGAGTATCTTAGAAGTAGTACAAGAACTATAGGTTGAAACAAAATGCATAAAATACTCAAATGGTTTTATTTTAGACCCTATTTTCTAAACGTTTGATAGCTGACAGTAGTGAGGTTATGATACTCTTAGATTTTGACTGTATGTTTAACATATATTCCTGAGAACAGAATTATTGTGATTTTTTTAAAATATATTTGTGCTAGGCAGTGACAATGATTTAAATAAGCAGGACTTTTACATGGGTGAGGAAAGTAGCCTGGTTTGATTGTGAGTATGGGATTGGTATTTGGATGAGATTTCCAATATAATCCCAGTAGTTAGGAGATAATCTCCTGCAAAACATGCTTCAGATGACATGTTGGAAAGGAGATGGAACCATGCCATGAGATTACTGTTCCTAAATTCCGTTTAATATCCTAAACACTAGCGCAGTGAAGTTCACAGTGGTACCAAGGCCATTTGTATCAGCTACTGCCTCTAGCAAATCACCATACTGAACTTCTAGGCTAGTTTTTGAAAATTAATGAGTTTTATCTCTTCCTTTTTAGAAATAGAGGTAAAATACCTTTTGATGTGAGAGCGATGTTTTCTCTGTAAGTGGGCTCTCAGTACCACTAATGGAGTATTTGGTCTATATAAATTATGATACTGTGTTCACTACCTGTAGGGCATGGCCTTCTTTATCTCATATCCCGTTTTCAAGAATGCTCTGAACATAAAATGAATATATTTGAAATGAATCTGACTGTCATATTTTGGATAAGTCTCCTCTCAAACTCATCTGGTTTAAGGAAACGTGGGAGATTTCAGGGTGTTTTTTCATCCTTCCTCAGTGCTGTTCCCAGGTGTCATTCAGTTATTCCCAGCGATAATGTAAGATTTATGCATTGACAAGTGTGGAGGTGAAACAGTGGTTAAAGCAGTGCTGCAAGTGATACTCCTGATCCCAGCAGGAGCTGCTGGCCTGCTTGCATTTTTGGAAGATTTTGCTAAGTTTCCCCTGGTGAATAGCTATAAATTATTTTCTGGAGACTCTTTTTTTTGTGGAAGCTAGTGTCACCTTTTCTGGCCTGTAGATTCCTGAGGTGCATAATAGAAGTTAATCCAGTACATTTGTGCTCAGATGATCTGAAAGCATATTAGTATATGAAAAAAGAGGATTTTCAGGCTTATGAAATAAGAACAATTACCGTCACACAATAGTTTGAATACTTCTTATTTCTTTTAACCACTGCTTTCATAAGAAAGAAGGGAACTATAAAATCTTGTCCAAATGGGGGGGGGGGGCAGGGAAATAGCTTTTAAGGACTCAGAGTAAGCCTTCATTGCTATGATTATGCTCTAACTTCAGTTGGTCTCTTGAGAGCTGTAACATGTATTGTATTCATCAAAAAGAGAATGTATGTCAGAAATGACCCCATGTATAATGGGGAGAGATCAGGTCCTGGTTTCATGGTGTATTAAAAATAAAGGCCAGTTTCAGCTCTCACATATAAAGAAAAGAGGAGTAGGATTTGGGGGAGATTACTGAGTCAAGCAGCGATGTTATAAATAAGTGCTTACCTTGATTAGCAGAGGACAGCCTGCACTTCCACATACTTGTGGTTTTGAACGAGCTTCAAAAGCCCTTGCTGATAGCGGGGAGATTCTTGGGAGAAAACAACATCAAGTGCATCGTAAAAGTTTGGTGTGTCTGCTTGGGGAATGAAGTATGGTGCATATTTTCAAGAAATAGTTGCATTTCAGCTGCTCTTTCCAGTAGCATTTTTTTTTTTTTTAAAAAAAGGCAGTCATCCTACACTGCTGCTCAGTTATTTCAAAAGCAAGACTGTCCTCAATGAGAGCCTGCACATAGTAAATATTATTAAGAAATACTGGGGAAGATCACAGGGGCTTGTGGACCCCCCCGCCTCCCCCCAAAAGGCTGGCAGTGGCTGTGTCATTGCCCCTAAACCCTCCAGATGTCCTTCCCTATTCAAGTCGAAAGCGTGCTGATGTATAACAGTTTGCAGGCTTAGTGCTGTGCAGCTTCAGAGCGGGATATGAAACGTTCTTTAGGAGATTTGAGTGAAACAAGCTTGTGAAGGGAAGTTCAGCTGCACTGAGTTTCTTTGAGGTATTGACATATTTTGTATGGCCAAGTGGCAGAAAGACACATTTTTTTAAACTGTCACTGGCCTGTATGCAAAGCTATGAAATGCTTTCCTTGAAAATAAGAGTGGGAGAGAGAGACCGTTCACTGTATGTGTGTTTCTCTGTTAGTCTTTTTAGGGAAATTTTTGGGCCAAACATAATTTACAGTTAGTTCTTCCTCCTTTTGGAGGTTTGAAGGGCAAAGCAAAAGACACAGCTTAATTTTAATAGGAAACAGACTAGTCCCCTAATCACAAAGGGAGGTGCTTACATTAGGAGACTTGAAGTCCTAAGAGGCCTGTTGAGAACAGACCTTTGTCTACCACTGCAGAAACCAATCCCTTAGCCTGTTGTCAGTCAACTGACTGTCCTTTTCCTTTTGCGTTATGCTTTGTTTCATATATGTTTTATCCTGTGCGGCTTAAAGGAAGAGTTCATGGATGCACCAATGAGAATCATGTATGCCCGCTTGAGAGCACTCTGCTTGCTCTTCACGTTGCCCACATAGTCCCTCAAGTGGCTACACTGCGAGAGCTTCCACAGTGCCTGCATAGCTCAGAGGGTTATTTACTTATATAGTCTTCAGAAAATCAAGCACAGGTGGAACTGTGAGAGAGAGAGGAGAATTTACTTATATATTTTTGTCTGTCCCATGTATGTCAGTGTACCTGCTTGTTCTTGTGCTGTCTTTGAGACAGGCTGAGAAGGTGGGTAGGGAAAAGGCAGGAAAGGGATTAAGGGCCAGTAGAGGATGTAGCAAGATTTGGGGCGTGGAACGAGACACGGGGACAGCCACTGGCTAGGAAATTCCATGGGAATTGTGCGCAGGATTATCAGCTCCATGCCAGCCCCAGAGGGTTTGTGTGCCTGCTCTGAGCAAAGCTCCACAAAAATGAGGGGTTCGAGTAGGTGTTTGCTGAACTGCCCTATTTAACGCTTGCTCCATTGCCTCTTTGAGGGAGGGAGAGATGCCTGTCTCTCGAAACCTGGGGTACCTTTGGGAGCAAATGCAGGTGAGTAAAAAATACAGTGGCTTCGGTACTCCTGATCAATATATATACGGGAGAGAAGGAGAACTGTGTGAGAGGTAAGAAAAGATCGTGTATTTTTTGGAATAGGGAATGTAAATAGTAAGTGCAGAAATGAAGCAGGCGAAGTATGATGATCACTGACCTTGTAATTTGTCAAATTCCCCATGCATAACATTGCTGCACTGCTTCAGTACCTTATGATATATTCTGTTGTGCTCAGATATTGAGATCCTCCTACTCAACCTTTAAAGTCCTTCAAGAGTAGTCGACCTTTAAAAAAAATATTTAAAACAAAATGCCAAACTAGAGTTTTCTTCAGTGAAACTCTTTTCCCTACATCTTTTTTGTCAGACGTTATTCATTGCATGGACACATTTTGTGCTCTCTGGCTGTTAGAATGCAGCCAAGCTTGCTGGGAGAAGCTGAAGGCGGGGGGGAAGCCCCTAAAACTGTGCTCTTTTTCTTCCGTAACTAAATTGGAAGTGAAACTGAATAAAATATGTAACAAAAAAATTAGCAGAAATCGAACTGGATCAGTGGGAAAAAGTAACCTTAGCCTCAGAAAGCCAAATTCTGAAAGCTACAGAAAATGTTTCAAGGCCTCCAGAAGTAACTTAAGGAGCTGGTGAACAACATTATTGTTTGCTGGGTGAATGAATTCAGTTGGCCGGCTGCTGGTGGGGGAGCTTGAGTTGAGGATAGACAGTGTACTGTAGATTCACTGAAACCATGTAATTAATTATCTGCAGTTATTTTATGCAGTGGATAAATCAGACGTTACTGGGCCAGCAAACGGGAAAGAAATATATTGTAGGAAAGAAATATATTATAGGAAAAACTCACACTCTGGCAAAATGGGAAAGGAGAGAGGGGAAGCAGTGGCACAGGCTGGATGACCTCGGTCTTTTCCATCTACAGCCTCTATGAATCTATGAAATAGGCTTATTTGGGCCTTGGGATATTCTCATTAAAAAAACGAGGAGTCAGCAAATCCTGCTGAGATGTACAGAGTGAGCAACCGCACTGCAGTTCCCTCTGGAAATCAGGGAGAGGAGTGATGCAAGATGAAAAAAAGTGTCAGGAAATGCTGGGCTCAGATGCTGGTGCACCAGTCACAGGAAGGGTGTCAACTAGACACCGTTATTTAACCTGAATTGGTGTCCTGGTTCCAGTTAGGACAGAGTTAAGTAGCTCATAGTAGCTGGTAGGGTGCTATGTTTTGGATTAGGATGAGAAGAGCGCTGATAACATGCTGATGTTTTAATTGTTGCAGAGCAGTGTTTACACCAGGCCAAGGACTTTTCGGCTTCTTGCTCTGTCCTGCCAGCGAGCAGGCTGGGGGTGCAGCAGGAGCTGGGAGGGGACAGACCCAGGACAGCTGACCCAAACTGGCCAAAGGGGTATTCCATACCATCTGACGTCATGCTAAACAATATATAGGGGTGGCTGGCCGGGGTGGGGGGGCCGGCTGCTCGGGAATAGGCTGGGCATCGGTCAGCGGGTGGTGAGCAATTGCATTGTGCATCACTTGTTTTTTACACATTATTATTGTTAATACTATTATCATTATCACTATTATTATTATTATTGTTATTATTATTTTCCTGTCTTAATAAACTGTCTTTATCTCAACTCACCGGCTTCACTTTCCCGTTTCTCTCCCCCCATCCCAGAGAGGGAGGGGGGAGGGTGAGCGAACGGCTGTGTGGTGTTTAGCTGCCAGCCGGGTTAAACCACAACAATTGGCTAGATCCAAAATGCTTTCAGAAGTTTCCATGACAAATAACAGGCAAATACGTTGAAAATGCGGATATTTTCTGCTCTCATTCGTCTCACCTTTCTGTGGCATCAAACCCTTACGATCTGCCCTGTGATTGAGATTTGTTAGCGAGCATCTCCAGTTCTGTTTGGCTGTGCCTGTTCCGTGGGGCTTGGTTTGTACGTTTTGCAGCTTTGATGAAACTTTCCCTGCTGTGACCTTGGACCTTACAAGGAGGTCTGTGTACTTTTTTAAGGCTTCATTGCTCTGCCCTGTGGTTCGGATCTGTCCCCATTTCTGATGGGGAGAGGTCTACACAGGTCACTCCAGGAAAGCAGAACAGGTAGCACGCTGTGCTGGGATGCTGACCTTTCTCCTCTTCTTGCCTTGGCTGAACATAACCCCTGCTTTCACCTTCCTTTGGTCTACCTCCTTGCCCAGGGGCAGGCAGAGGGAGATGTCCTCCTGCTAGCCAAGGGTGCCCTGTGGCACTGGCAGGGGAGGGAGGACCTGCCACTGTGCTGTGTTTGCCCTAAGTGCAATACTCTGAGTTTTTCTGGGCTCTGGCTGATTTCTTCTTACAGTTGAAAGTGAGTTGCCCACAGTTAAGAATAGGAGAAGCCAAAGTGTTAAGGTTTCACTGGTTGTACGCCTTGGTTCAGCACCTGTATCATGCTTCTCCAACATCAGTGGTTATGCAAAAGCTTAGGTATGAAAGTAGGGCATGATTTTCATGTGAAGTCATGTATTATACTAGGTTCAAGATCTTTTCATAAAAATACTCCAAGTCCTGAGCCTTGAATGAAACCAGAAACCAGGTTGAAGAAACTCTCTGACGGCATGAGGTTTATATGGTCTGCATTTAGACAGAAGCACTTCACACAACCTTATTTCTAACAGCTACTCAGGGCTGAACACAGGTTCTCCAAAGATCAGCTTTCCCCTTTGTTAAAGCAGGTGAGGAATGTTTTTCAAAGAATTTATTTATTTTACCATGCTAAGACTTTTCTAAAGAAGCAATGCCAAGATTTTATTTTGATTATAATACGTTCATAGAGACTATGTTAAGACATTTTAATATTTTCCTAAATGAAATGAAACTATGAGGACTGTTCAGAAACAGGCCAGCATGCTTATAGCATTAAGGATTTTACTTTCCCTTGCTTCACAGTCATTCTAATCCAAAATAAAATTGGAAATCCATGGCAAAAGTTTGATAAATTTAGAAGTTTTGAAGCTAATGATGATAGAAGACCTACTGGTTCTGTCTTTCAGTGTTGACTGCTCCCTGCAGTAAAGGCCTTTTTCTGCTTTGCTTGATCCTACCTTAAATAGATTCTAAGGGCTGAATTCCATTGTTTCTTTTGAGAAGTTATTCTGGGGTCTAGCAGATGTCAGTCTCATATATATATTTCTTTCCCCTGGAACTCATTAAATCTTTTCCCTGTAGCTTCAATCCCTTGCTTCCAGTTAATACTTTTTTTTTTTTTCTTTCTCTTCATTTTCTTGGTGTCTGATATACTGTTAGGTATATGTTAGGTACATATTGAGCCTCTCACATAGAGCAGAGCAGGAGGAAAATGTAAGATTGCAGAACTTTTAAATGATATGGATGACCAGGTCATGTCATGATTGATCCTTTTCTCTATAGTTTTTCTGTGTTGCAATTGTGGTGTTTGCTGGTGCTATCATTCCTCTTCTTCCTTTGCAGTTACTTACCCATCTTCTTATGGCTGCTCTTTGCATTTAGCTCTCAGGGCTTAGGGTATGTTAATACGGAAGAGCATGGCCGCAGAAATGAGGTGTTTCTTAACCTAAGAAGCTGTGTATGTCTCGAGTGTATAATATGACTGGGCAGTAATTCAGAGTATGGGATACTGAATCAAACACAGCCTCCATTTTCTAATCAGAGCTGCTGTCGATTGACTGATTCTCCAGTGTAACTACAACTAAGCAGTATTCCTTGGTCATCTGCCCAAATAAAGCTGTTCAGAGGATTCAAGGAGGAAAAGGTTTTGATAAACCATTGATAAAGGTAGTTCTTCTGTAAGGTTGATTTATCTTGGTTGTTGTCCATGTTGTTTCCTTCCCCATTTTTTGTCTGTGACATGTTGGTTCCTGTTCCGCGGACCTTCCCGCCATCAGATGCTTTTTTGTTTTGTTGCAGCATCCTTCAGCTTTGTGTCATGTGTAATTCGTAAGCCTGAAGCTGGAACAGGGCAGGTGCTTGTCCTCCTGCCTTTCACTGCATCACCTTCAGTTTCACCTCCTTGAGGAGGTGAGCTTGCCTCCTGAGCTTGCCACGTCTTGCACCACAGCTCTCACTGGTCATATTTGCACCAGGGGTTGAGCTGCTTTCTTTGTGGTTAGTTGAAGGTCGGTCGGTCTGTCTGTCTGTCGCTGCTCCTTTTTTCTTTCTTTCCTGTACAAACATCTAGGCGTTAGATACTTCCTTCAGTTAATAATGACCGAGTTAGAAGAGGAAGTCTGAGTGATGTTCTTGGGTTTTGAAGTCAAGAGGAAACCTATTTTAACATTTTTTTTTCAGGAGTCTCCTTTAATGTTAACAAGTAATGCGCCCCTGCAAGAAAACTTGTCTTCTAACCTGGTATTTTCTGAAAGAGTTGACAAAGCTTACACAGGCTACTCCTGTATTTGTATGTGTGGCAGCTTGCTGATGCTTTCTTTGTTCACATAGCCATGTGCTCTGTTTTGGAAAATACAAACTGTGATCTGTCCGGGGCAAGGGCATGTGGAATAAATTATAGGGATATTTCTTTGGGAACATGATGTTGGAAAGTAAAAGTTGTAAGGTCATTTGTACTGAATAATGTAAGATTTGGCTCCCCGTAAAATTCTAGGAAAACCATGTTTGGGAGTGAGAATTAAAAAGGGTTCTGTGTAGTAAATGAAATGTTGTTTCTTTATCATTTTTGTCATCAGTGTTCATAGAGCATTGCTTGTGATTCTGATACTAAAAAGTTTGGGTTTTTAACCTGATAGACCAAGACAGATGCGAAGTGAAATAGCAACATGAGAATTTTTCTAGATAGCTTTAGCCCTTGCACAGCGATGCTTACATGTTACCGCACAGCCTGTTTGAAGTCCTAACAGGGCTTCCGAAGGGCCAATAGCATACCTTAACTGGGTTTTAAAATGGGTTATCATCTTACTTCCAGTCACATGAAAATTCCATTGAGAACCACTGGACATGAATGTGAAAAATCTTTTTTTTTTTTATTGTTTATAATGAGCTATAAGTTTTTTGTTGTTGTTGTATTGTTTTTATTTATTTAAGGGGCTTGAGAAGCACAGCAAGAATGCAAAGTCTGTTTCATGCCAAACTTAGAGAGGATTAAATCATGCAACATTAGAAATTTGTTCTCATATATCTTTTACAGCACTGAACTTTGTTTAGACAACTACTGTTGGCTAATACTCTCATTTTTTTAAGCAAAATCAGTCTGAGTCACTTGAATAAGTTTCCTGATACCCTCATACAATTCTCTGACTTGCTTGGCAGCCTAAGTCTGAAAAAAAAAAAAGCTATTTTAAAATATGTTTGTTAGCTTAAATAAACTGTGTTGAAAGTTGTCATATGCAATGTTGATTTCAGTGCAGTTCCAGTCTGAACCTCACAAAGCAGGGCAGAATAATCTTCATAGCTGACAAATTTTCACAGAGGGATGAGAGGACTCAGAGGGTGACCTTCTTGTGTCTTCGCGGGAGTTGTCTTATTCCAGGTTACGGTGTTTTGCCCAAGTGATGCTGGAGAACTCGCATCAGGAACAGCGGAGCTCTGATGTATTGCCAACAGTGCTGTCAGCTAACTGTCCTAAGTTTCTTTAGTGTTGCTTCTGCAAATCCAAAATTACTGCAAATGGGCTTTTCTAATGGTAACGCCAACACAACCTGACCTGTAGCAATGAAAATGGTGTGCTATCTGAAAAGCAGCTTAATGAGTTTCAAACGAGCCCTCTGTGTGAGGAAGGAGCCCTGTGCTGTGTCCGGAGACTTTGCAGCCTGCCCTCGTATATTATCGATCCTTCTTCCTGCTGCCGGCTGCTGTGTGCAGGCAGGATGAGAGGTGGCTGAAAAGAAAGGTTTCAAACACTTGGCTTTCTGCGTGGAGCGTGCTATTGTGCATCCTTTGTTCCTAATTGAAACCTGAATAATAGCGTATGCAAAGATAACTTGCTGTCTTCTATTTCTAATGAAGCCATTTCAGCTGGGCGTATAAATTTAATAAGAAAAAAAAAAAACAGGAGCCAAAAGCAGCAGAGAAAGGTACAGAGCTAGTTTAACTACTTCAACGTTGTTTGAAAAAGCCTTGTGAAATAAATTTGATTAAGTAAGAGAGCAAGTTTTACTGAGCCTTCTGCGTTTGGTAGGAAGATTTATGAGAGTAAGCTGAATGTTGCTCTCAGGAAGCCAAAGTTCCCACAGCGCGCAGGAAATGGTGTATTTTTCTGTAACACTGAAGCAGGCATTCTGCATTGAAAGGCATATCTGTGAGTCACTGATGGGCTGAGAGAGCGCAGCTGTGGTGGTATTCCAGCCCACTGTCATTTTGCTTGCTGTAAAAATAGAAAATAAGGTCAAAGATGGACTTAGATATATCTTTGCCAAATGTCTTCCCCCTAAACTGAAGATTCGGACAAGACAATTAGTGGAAAAGAATTTTGTTAAATTGCAGATTAAAACTGTTTCTCCATTGCTTTATGGAGAATATTTCAATGCATAAATATTTCAAAAACTTTGTTCATCTTTTTTGCCATCTCACAGTTCTTCGCCTTTTTTTTTTTTATGTGGTACAGTGTTTGGTCTGAGAAACTTGCTTCTTAAATGATTACTATTCTCTTGTGGGCACAGTTGTACAGTCGCTAGTCATGTTCCGTCCCTGGTCTGACCTCCACATACAATAGAAACTAAAATATAAGATACGTTATTTCAAGCTTACTTTCATAGTCTTTAATTTACAAAATGTGAGCATATATTGTTACAGAAATTCCAGAAGATCATGTTTGGCTGGAACCATAAAAGCAGCTTCTTTCACTATGTGCTCTTTCTGCCTACATTTAGTGAGCATCGCATTGTAGGATTAAGCTAGAAACTTTTAATGCTGTAACATTTTTTAACTAATTGTCCTATGAAATGACCTTTTTCCCCTTAAAATTTTATAGTGTGGAATTCGCTATACAGCATGCAAGCAACAGGCTTGGCAGCTCAGGGTCGTCTGTTCCTGGGAAGACCAAGCCCTTACATTTTAAGGGACAAGTCACACTGTTGATTCTCTAGTTAAGGTGTCTTTATCATTGAACAGAAGATTCATAATAGAAACGACCTCTTAAGAATGTGAATAGATAAAAATAGCCCTAGGCTATGTTTAATTCCTGAGAATTCTGAAAAGAAGTGTTCCACCAAAAAAAAAAAGTGCCTTTTTTTTTTTTTTTTGAGTGGTTAAGCAACATTTCTTTAGTTTGGAAAGATACAGAACTGAACATCTTGAAAATGAGCAGACATACTGTATGTAGCATAGACTTATACGAGAATCCATGTCTTTAGCAGAAAGGACAGAATGGAGCCACATCAGAGAGGTCAAATATTTGTCTGGTTGTTGTATTATTCTTTGTACTAAGGTTCTGATTAAAAGATAAAATAGGAACAGTTGAAGAAATAGCCAACGATTTGTTAAAATAGTGTTTGCCTTAATATGCTTGTCAGGCTAATGGTATCAGGAGTGTGATTGCATCTCAGGAAGTTTTAATATTGCTATTAAATAGTTCAATTTAAAATTATTATCTTCCAGGAAATATGCTTAACTCACAAAATCTTTTCCAATTATATTTAAGATTTTCAGACAGAACTTGGTACTGTGTTGCAGTAACAAGTTGTCAACTTTTTACTGTTTCTTACCACTTCATATATCAATACGGATCTTTATTTTCCCAGTTTCTAGGGACTTGATGTTGAAAAGGGTCTCCTTTTTCATTTTCTTCCTTTAACAATGAAAATTGCTGAATATGAATTTAGTTCATCTACACTTGATACTAATTTTTAGTAATAACGTGGTAGAAGGAAAATTTTGAACCAGTAAGTCTTATAATAGTCTTGATCCATTGTGAATCAACCCTAAATTAGTGGGATGAACACAATCGGACCTGTGTTTTACCTTGCGAAGTCCCTCCAGGGGATAAAAATGGCAACGAGGGAGAAAAGGCATTATTTAGGAAAGCACTTGAGTATATGCCTCACTCCAAAGGATATAGGTGCATGCTTAAATTAAAGTATACTTTAAATACATTTTCCTACAGAAAGCAAAACTTATAGTACATACAATAAAGATTGAAAGAAAAATTGAAAACTAAGGAGACAATAAAGTCAATGGAGCAAAGGGAACTTTTTTTTTTTTGTTTAAAGTATGAATAGCATCTGTTATACAAAGAACAGCCGGTCATGCCGGTTCATGTTTTCAAAGCTTAGATCGAGCTTTGGTACATGACATTTCTGTTTGTCTTTTTCTAATGGGGAAGAAAATGTCTCCTTCCTGAGAAATAGCTTGGAGTTGAGAAGAAGGTTATAAACTTGAACTTTTGATAAATCTAAGCACAAGCTGGAGAAAGTCAGTGCACCTTGATTTTTCTCTAGCTAAATACAATTGATATTCAAACAGCGTTGCTTCTGGAAATTGTGTCAGACATCAACTCAGCTGACAAGGCTTTTCGTGTTTGTGAGAAGGCTGGCAACACCTCATTTTATTAGGTTGCAGGTCATGCTTCACTGTGCATATATTTAAAAAAAGAGAGGTTCACAGATGATCTCTGGCTTTGCTTTTAGAAGCTTCGCAATGAGTTTGTAGTT